>NW_026870973.1:958928-1278571 GCF_033118175.1 Dama dama
GGGGAGGCGCACGGACATGTCTGGACCCAGTCCCCGCAGCCTGCCCCTTGGTGGGGCAGTACCCCCGGAGGCCAGGAAGGTCTGGGCAAGGCTGGCCAGGGGCAGGGGCCCTGCTGGGTCCTGCCCCTGGCCTGTGAGGCCTCTGAGCACAACCGGCCCTCTCCCACTGGAAGACCTCCCCAGCTGCCTCCAAAGTCCTGTTTGCAAACACTCCCGCCCGCTGTTCACGCCAGGCTCGCACAATGCTCCCAAGCCCGGGAGAAAAGCGCTTCGGGGTGGTGCTCTCTCCGGGCCCTTGCCCCTGAGCCTGGGGGCCAGGCAGTGGGTCCACACTCCCAGACTAAGGCAGAACCACATGCACACGTCTGTTCCTGACCCCTGCACCGGCAGAGAGCTCTGGGGAGCTAGAGTCTGTCAGGCAGGTGCTGGGCTGGCCGCCTGTGTGGGAAGGGTTAGAGCCGACCTAGGGGCAATTTGGGCCTCTTCCTCTCCCTGCTGCCCTGAGGCTGCTGGGCCAAAGAGGTCTTGGGCATCCAGACCCTTGCTGGTCCCTTCCCTCTGACGAGGCCCTCTGAGCTCCAGCACCTTGCAGTGTGGAGACAGCCCCTGCCAGCAACCTCCTCTCCAATGAGGCCTCAACCGAGGCCTAGGCCTAGGGGAAAGACACCAGCGGGGATGAGCCTGGGGAGGCGCCCGGGCATGACTGGACCCAGTCCCCGCAGCCTGCCCCTTGGTGGGGCAGTACCCCCGGAGGCCATGAAGGTCTGTGCAAGGCTGCCAGGGGCAGGGACAGTGCTGGGTCCTGCCCCTGGCCTGTTGGACGTCTGAGCACAACCGGCACTCTCGCGCTGGAAGACCTCCACGGCTGCCTCCAAAGGCCGGATTGCAAGCACTCCCGCCCGCTGTTCCCGCCAGGCACGCACAATGCTCCCAAGCCCGGGAGAAAAGCGCTTCGGGGTGGTGCTCTCTCCGGGCCCTTGCCCCTAAGCCTGCGGGCCAGGCAGGGGGAACACACTCCCAGGCCAAGGCAGAACGACATGAACACGTCTGTTCCTGCCCCCTACACCGGCAGAGAGCTCGGGGGAGCCAGAGTCTCTCAGGCAGGTGCTGGGCTGGCCGCCTGTGTGGGAAGGGGCAGAGCCGACCTAGGGGCAAGTTGGGCCTCTTGCTCTCCCTGCTGCCCTGAGGCTGCTGGGCCAAAGACGTCTTAGGCATCCAGCCCTTTGCTGGTCCCTTCCCTCGGACGAGGCCCTCTGAGCTCCAGCACCTTGCAGTGTGGAGACAGCACCTGCCAGCAATCTCCTCTCCAAGGAGGCCTCAACCGAGGCCTAGGCCCAGGGGAAAAGCACCAGCGGGGATGAGCCTGGGGAGGCGCCCGGGCATGTCTGGACCCAGTCCCCGCAGCCTGCCCCTTGGTGGGGCAGTACCCCTGGAGGCCAGGAAGGTCTGGGCAACTCTGACCAGGGGCAGGGGACCTGCTGGGTCCTGCCCCTGGCCTGTGGGGCCTCTGAGCACAACCGGCCCTCTCCCACTGGAAGACCTCCCCGGCTGCCTCCAAAGGCCGTTTTGCACGCACTCCCGCCCACTGTTCCCACCAAGTGCGCACAATGCTCCCAAGCCCGGGAGAAAAGCGCTTCGGGGTGGTGCTCTTTCCGGTTCCTTGCCCCTGAGCCTGGGGGCCAGGCAGGGGGAACACACTCCCAGGCCAAGGCAGAACCACATGCACACGTCTGTTCCTGACCCCTGCACCGGCAGAGAGCTCGGGGGAGCCAGAGTCTGTCAGGCAGCTGCTGGGCTGGCCGCCTTTGTGGGAAGGGGCAGAGCCGACCTAGGGGCAACTTGGGCCTCTTGCTCTCCCTGCTGCCCTGAGGCTGCTGGGCCAAAGAGGTCTTGGACATCCAGCCCTTTGCTTGTCCCTTCCCTCTGACGAGGCCCTCTGAGCTCCAGCACCTTGCAGTGTGGAGACAGCCCCTGCCAGCAACCTCCTCTCCAAGGAGGCCTCAACCGAGACCTAGGACCTGGGGAAAGGCACCAGCGGGGATGAGCCTGGGGAGGCGCCCGGGCATGTCTGGACCCAGTCCCCGCAGCCTGCCCCTTGGTGGGGCAGTACCCCCGGAGGCCAGGAAGGTCTGGGAAAGGCTGGCCAGGGGCAGGGGACCTACTGGGTCCTGCCCCTGGCCTGTGGGGCCTCTGAGCACAACCGGCCCTCTCCCACTGGAAGACCTCCCCGGCTACCTCCAAAGTCCTGTTTGCCAACACTCCCACCCGCTCTTCACGCCAGACTTGCACAATGCTCCCAAGCCCGGGAGAAAAGCGCTTCGGGGTGGTGCTCTCTCCGGGCCCTTGCCCCTGAGCCTGGGGGCAAGGCACGGTGTCCACACTCCCAGGCCAAGTCAGAACCACATGCACACGTCTGTTCCTGCCCCCTGCACCGGCAGAGAGCTCGGGGGAGCCAGAGTCTGTCAGGCAGCTGCTGGGCTGGCCGCCTGTGTGGGAAGGGGCAGAGCCGACCTAGGGGCAAGTTGGGCCTCTTGCTCTCCCTGCTGCCCTGAGGCTGCTGGGTCAAAGAGGTCTTGGGCATCCAGCCCTTTGCTGGTCCCTTCCCTCTGACGAGGCCCTCTGAGCTCCAGCACCTTGCAGTGTGGAGACAGCCCCTGCCAGCAACCTCCTCTCCAAAGAGGCCTCAACCGAGGCCTACGCCCAGGGGAAAAGCACCAGCGGGGATGATCCTGGGGAGGCGCACGGACATGTCTGGACCCAGTCCCCGCAGCCTGCCCCTTGGTGGGGCAGTACCCCCGGAGGCCAGGAAGGTCTGGGCAAGGCTGCCAGGGGCAGGGACAGTGCTGGGTCCTTCCCCTGGCCTGTTGGACGTCTGAGCACAACCGGCACTCTCGCGCTGGAAGACCTCCCCGTCTGCCTCCAAAGGCCGCTTTGCAAGCACTCCCGCCCGCTGTTCCCGCCAGGCACGCACAATGCTCCCAAGCCCGGGAGAAAAGCGCTTCGGGGTGGTGCTCTCTCCGGGCCCTTGCCCCTAAGCCTGCGGGCCAGGCAGGGGGAACACACTCCCAGGCCAAGACAGAACGACATGAACACGTCTGTTCCTGCCCCCTACACCGGCAGAGAGCTCGGGGGAGCCAGAGTCTCTCAGGCAGGTGCTGGGCTGGCCGCCTGTGTGGGAAGGGGCAGAGCCGACCTAGGGGCAAGTTGGGCCTCTTGCTCTCCCTGCTGCCCTGAGGCTGCTTGGCCAAAGACGTCTTGGGCATCCAGCCCTTTGCTGGTCCCTTCCCTCTGACGAGGCCCTCTGAGCTCCAGCACCTTGCAGTGTGGAGACAGCACCTGCCAGCAATCTCCTCTCCAAGGAGGCCTCAACCGAGGCCTAGGCCCAGGGGAAAAGCACCAGCGGGGATGAGCCTGGGGAGGCGCCCGGGCATGTCTGGACCCAGTCCCCGCAGCCTGCCCCTTGGTGGGGCAGTACCCCTGGAGGCCAGGAAGGTCTGGGCAAGTCTGACCAGGGGCAGGGGACCTGCTGGGTCCTGCCCCTGGCCTGTGGGGCCTCTGAGCACAACCGGCCCTCTCCCACTGGAAGGCCTCCCCGGCTGCCTCCAAAGGCCGTTTTGCACGCACTCCCGCCCACTGTTCCCACCAAGTGCGCACAATGCTCCCAAGCCCGGGAGAAAAGCGCTTCGGGGTGGTGCTCTTTCCGGGTCCTTGCCCCTGAGCCTGGGGGCCAGGCAGGGGGAACACACTCCCAGGCCAAGGCAGAACCACATGCACACGTCTGTTCCTGACCCCTGCACCGGCAGAGAGCTCGGGGGAGCCAGAGTCTGTCAGGCAGCTGCTGGGCTGGCCGCCTTTGTGGGAAGGGGCAGAGCCGACCTAGGGGCAAGTTGGGCCTCTTGCTCTCCCTGCTGCCCTGAGGCTGCTGGGCCAAAGAGGTCTTGGACATCCAGCCCTTTGCTTGTCCCTTCCCTCTGACGAGGCCCTCTGAGCTCCAGCACCTTGCAGTGTGGAGACAGCCCCTGCCAGCAACCTCCTCTCCAAGGAGGCCTCAACCGAGACCTAGGACCAGGGGAAAGGCACCAGCGGGGATGAGCCTGGGGAGGCGCCCGGGCATGTCTGGACCCAGTCCCCGCAGCCTGCCCCTTGGTGGGGCAGTACCCCCGGAGGCCAGGAAGGTCTGGGCAAGGCTGGCCAGGGGCAGGGGACCTACTGGGTCCTGCCCCTGGCCTGTGGGGCCTCTGAGCACAACCGGCCCTCTCCCACTGGAAGACCTCCCCGGCTGCCTCCAAAGTCCTGTTTGCCAACACTCCCACCCGCTGTTCACGCCAGACTTGCACAATGCTCCCAAGCCCGGGAGAAAAGCGCTTCGGGGTGGTGCTCTCTCCGGGCCCTTGCCCCTGAGCCTGGGGGCAAGGCATGGGGAACACACTCCCATGCCAAGGCAGAACCACATGCCCACGTCTGTTCCTGTCCCCTGCACCGGCAGAGAGCTTGGGGGAGCCAGAGTCTGTCAGGAAGCTGCTGGGTTGGCCGCCTGTGTGGGAAGGGGCAGAGCCGCCCTAGGGGCAAGTTGGGCCTCTTGCTCTCCCTGCTGCCCTGAGGCTGCTGGGCCAAAGACGTCTTGGGCATCCAGCCCCTTACTGGTCCCTTCCCTCTGACGAGGCCCTCTGAGCTCCAGCACCTTGCAGTGTGGAGACAGCCCCTGCCAGCAACCTCCTCTCCAAGGAGGCCTCAACCGAGGCCTAGGCCCAGGGGAAAGGCACCAGCGGGGATGAGCCAGGGGAGGCGCCCGAGCATGTCTGGACCCAGTCCCCGCAGCCTGCCCCTTGTTGGGCAGTACCCCCGGAGGCCAGGAAGGTCTGGGTAAGGCTGGCCAGGGGCAGGGGCCCTGCTGGGTCCTGCCCCTGGCCTGTGGGGCCTCTGAGCACAACCGGCCCTCTCCCACTGGAAGACCTCCCCGGCTGCCTCCAAAGGCCGGTTTGCAAGCGCTCCCGGCCACTGTTACCAGCAGGCGGGCACAATGCGCCTAAGCCCGGAAGAAAAGCGCTTCAGGGTGGTGCTCTCTCTGGGCCCTTGCCCCTGAGCCTGGGGGCAAGGCAGGGTGTCCACACTCCCAGGCCAAGGCAGAACCACATGCACACGTCTGATCTGCCCCCTGCACCGGCAGAGAGCTCGGGGGAGCCAGAGTCTGTCAGGCAGCTGCTGGGCTGGCCGCCTGTGTGGGAAGTGGCAGAGCCGACCTAGGGGCAAGTTGGGCCTCTTGCTCTCCCTGCTGCCCTGAGGCTGCTGGGCCATAGAGGTCTTGGGCATCCAGCCCCTTGCTGGTCCCTTCCCTCTGACGAGGCCCTCTGAGCTCCAGCACCTTGCACTGTGGAGACAGCCCCTGCCAGCAACCTCCTCTCCAAGGAGGCCTCAACCGAGGCCTAGGCCCAGGGGAAAGGCACCAGCGGGGATGAGCCTGGGGAGGCGCCCGGGCATGTCTGGACCCAGTCCCCGCAGCCTGCCCCTTGGTGGGGCAGTACCCCCGGAGGCCAGGAAGGTCTGGGCAAGGCTGGCCAGGGGCAGGGGCCCTGCTGGGTCCTGCCCCTGGCCTGTGGGGCCTCTGAGCACAACCGGCCCTCTCCCACTGGAAGACCTCCCCGGCTGCCTCCAAAGGCCGTTTTGCACGCACTCCCGCCCACTGTTCCCACCAAGCGCGCACAATGCTCCCAAGCCCGGGAGAAAAGCGCTTCGGGGTGGTGCTCTCCTCGGGCCCTTGCCCCTGAGCCTGGGGTCCAGGCAGTTGGTCCACACTCCCAGACCAAGGCAGAACCACATGCACACGTCTGTTCCTGACCCCTGCACCGGCAGAGAGTTCGGGGGAGCCAGAGTCTGTCAGGCAGCTGCTGGGCTGGCCGCCTGTGTGGGCAGGGGCAGAGCCGACCTAGGGGCAATTTGGGCCTCTTCCTCTCCCTGCTGCCCTGAGGCTGCTGGGTCAAAGAGGTCTTGGGCATCCAGCCCCTTGCTGGTCCCTTCCCTCTGACGAGGCCCTCTGAGCTCCAGCACCTTGCAGTGTGGAGACAGCCCCTGCCAGCAACATCCTCTCCAAGGAGGCCTCAACCGAGGCCTAGGCCCAGGGGAAAGGCACCAGCGGGGATGAGCCTGGGGAGGCGCCCGGGCATGTCTGGACCCAGTCCCCGCAGCCTGCCCCTTGGTGGGGCAGTACCCCCGGAGGCCAGGAAGATCTGGGCAAGGCTGCCCAGGGGCAGGGGCCCTGCTGGGTCCTCCCCATGGCCTGTGGGGCCTCTGAGCACAACCGGCCCTCTCCCACTGGAAGACCTCCCCGGCTGCCTCCAAAGGCCGGTTTGCAAGCACTCCCGACCACTGTTCCCGCCAGGCGCGCACAATGCTCCCAAGCCCGGGAGAAAAGCGCTTCGGGGTGGTTCTCTCTCCGGGCCCTTGCCCCTGAGCCTGGGGGCAAGGCACGGGGAACACACTCCCTGGCCAAGGCAGAACCACATGCCCACTTCTGTTCCTGTCCCCTGCACCGGCAGAGAGCTTGGGGGAGCCAGAGTCTGACAGGCAGCTGCTGGGTTGGCCGCCTGTGTGGGAAGGGGCAGAGCCGACCTAGGGGCAAGTTGGGCCTCTTGCTCTCCCTGCTGCCCTGAGGCTGCTGGGCCAAAGACGTCTTGGGCATCCAGCCCCTTACTGGTCCCTTCCCTCTGACGAGGCCCTCTGAGCTCCAGCACCTTGCAGTGTGGAGACAGCCCCTGCCAGCAACCTCCTCTCCAAGGAGGCCTCAACCGAGGCCTAGGCCCAGGGGAAAGGCACCAGCGGGGATGAGCCAGGGGAGGCGCCCGAGCATGTCTGGACCCAGTCCCCGCAGCCTGCCCCTTGGTGGGGCAGTACCCCCGGAGGCCAGGAAGGTCTGGGCAAGGCTGGCCAGGGGCAGGGGACCTGCTGGGTCCTGCCCCTGGCCTGTGGGGCCTCTGAGCACAACCGGCCCTCTCCCACTGGAAGACGTCCCCGGCTGCCTCCAAAGGCCGGTTTGCAAGCACTCCCGCCCACTGTTCCAACCAAGGGCGCACAACGCTCCCAAGCCCGGGAGAAAATCGCCTCGGGGTGGTGCTCTCTCCGGGCCCTTTCCCCTGAGCCTGAGGGCCAGGCAGGGTGTCCACACTCCCAGGCCAAGGCAGAACGACATGCACACGTCTGTTCCTGCCCCATGCACCGGCAGAGAGCTCGGGGGAGCCAAAGTCTGTCAGGCAGCTGCTGGGCTGGCCGCCTGTGTGGGAAGGGGCAGAGCCGACCTAGGGGCAAGTTGGGCCTCTTGCTCTCCCTGATGCCCTGAGGCTGCTGGGTCAAAGAGATCTTGGGCATCCAGCCCCTTGCTTGTCCCTTCCCTCTGACGAGGCCCTCTGAGCTCCAGCACCTTGCAGTGTGGAGACAGCCCCTGCCAGCAACCTCCTCTTCAAGGAGGCCTCAACCGAGGCCTAGGCCCAGGGGAAAGGCACCAGCGGGGATGAGCCTGGGGAGGCGCCCGGGCATGTCTGGACCCAGTCCACGCAGCCTGCCCCTTGGTGGGGCAGTAGCCCCGGAAGCCAGGAAGGTCTGGGCAAGGCTGGCCACGTGCAGGGGCCCTGCTGGGTCCTGCCCCTGGCCTGTGGGGCCTCTGAGCACAACCGGCCCTCTCCCACTGGAAGACTTCCCCGGCTGCCTCCAAAGGCCGGTTTGCCAACACTCCCGCCCGCTGTTCCCGCCAGGCACGCACAATTCTCCCAAGCCCGGGAGAAAAGCGCTTCGGGGTGGTGCTCTCTCCGGGCCCTTGCCCCTGAGCGTGGGGGCGAAGCAGTGGGTCCACACTCCCAGACCAACGCAGAACCACATGCACACGTCTGTTCCTGACCCCTGCACCGGCAGAGAGCTCGGGGGAGCCAGAGTCTGTCAGGCAGCTGCTGGGCTGGCCGCCTGTGTGGGAAGGGGCAGAGCCGACCTAGGGGCAAGTTGGGCCTCTTCCTCTCCCTGCTGCCCTGAGGCTGCTGGGCCAAAGAGGTCTTGGGCATCCAGCCCCTTGCTGGTCCCTTCCCTCTGACGAGGCCCTCTGAGCTCCAGCACCTTGCAGTGTGGAGACAGCCCCTGCCAGCAACCTCCTCTCCAAGGAGGCCTCAACCGAGGCCTAGGCCCAGGGGAAAGGCACCAGCGGGGATGAGCCTGGGGAGGCGCCCGGCCATGTCTGGACCCAGTCCCCGCAGCCTGCCCCTTGGTGGGGCAGTACCCCCGGAGGCCAGGAGGGTCTGGGCAAGGCTGCCAGGGGCAGGGACACTGCTGGGTCCTGCCCCTGGCCTGTGGGGCGTCTGAGCACAACCGGCACTCTCCCGCTGGAAGACTTCCCCGGCTGCCTCCAAAGGCCGGTTTGCAAGCACTCCCGCCCGCTGTTCCCGCCAGGCACGCACAATGCTCCCAAGCCCGGGAGAAAAGCGCTTCGGGGTGGTGCTCTCTCCGGGCCCTTGCCCCTGAGCCTGTGGGACAGGCAGGGGGAACACACTCCCAGGCCAAGGCAGAACGACATGCACACGTCTGTTCCTGCCCCCTACACCGGCAGAGAGTTCGGGGGAGCCAGAGACTGCCAGGCTGCTGCTGGGCTGGCTGCCTGTGTGGGACGGGGTAGAGCCGACCTAGGGGCAAGTTGGGCCTCTTGCTCTCCCTGCTGCCCTGAGGCTGCTGGGTCAAAGAGGTCTTGGGCATCCAGCCCTTTGCTGGTCCTTTCCCTCTGACGAGGCCCTCTGAGCTCCAGCACCTTGCAGTGTGCAGACAGCCCCTGCCGGCAACCTCCTCTCCAAGGAGGCCTCAACCGAGGCCTAGGCCCAGGGGAAAGGCACCAGCGGGGTTGAGCCAGGGGAGGCGCCCGGGCATGTCTGGACCCTGTGCCCGCAGCCTGCCCCTTGGTGGGGCAGTACCCCCGGAGGCCAGGAAGGTCTGGGCAAGGCTGGCCAGGGTCAGGGGCCCTGCTGGGTCCTGCCCCTGGCCTGTGGGGCCTCTGAGCACAACCGGCCCTCTCCCACTGGAAGACCTCCCCGGCTGCCTCCAAAGGCCGGTTTGCAAGCACTCCCGCCCACTGTTCCCGCCAGGCGCGCACAATGCTCCCAAGACCGGGAGAAAAGCGCTTCGGTGTGGTGGTCTCTCCGGGCCCTTGCCCCTGAGCCTGGGGGCCAGGCAGGGGATCCACAGTCCCAGGCCAAGGCACAACAACATGCACACGTCTGTTCCTGCCCCCTCCACCGGCATAGAGCTGGGGGGAGCCAGAGTCTGTCAGGCAGCTGCTGGACTGGCCGCCTGTGTGGGCAGGGGCAGAGCCGACCTAGGGGCAAGTTGGGCCTCTTGCTCTCCCTGCTGCCCTGAGGCTGCTGTGCCAAAGAGGTCTTGGGCATCCAGCCCCTTGCTGGTCCCTTCCCTCTGACGAGGCCCTCTGAGCTCCAGCACCTTGCAGTGTGGAGACAGACCCTGCCAGCAACCTCCTCTCCAAGGAGGCCTCAACCGAAGCCTAGGCCCAGGGGAAAGGCACCAGCGGGGATGAGCCAGTGGAGGCGCACGGGCATATCAGGACCCAGTCCCCGCAGCCTGCCCCTTGGTGGGGCAGTACCCCCGGAGGCCAGGAAGGTCTGGGCAAGGCTGGCCAGGGGCAGGGTCCCTGCTGGGTCCTGCCCCTGGCCTGTGGGGCCTCTGAGCACAACCGGCCCTCTCCCACTGGAAGACCTCCCCGGCTGCCTTCAAAGGCGGGTTTGCCAACACTCCCGCCCGCTGTTCCCGCCAGGCACGCACAACGCTCGCAAGGCCAGGAGAAAAGCGCTTCGGGGTGTTGCTCTCTCCGGGCCCTTGCCCCTGAGCCTGGGGTCCAGGCAGTGGGTCCACACTCCCAGACCAAGGCAGAACCACATGCACACGTGTGTTCCTGACCCCTGAACCGGCAGAGAGCTCGGGGGAGCCAGAGTCTATCAGGCAGCTGCTGGGTTGGCTGCCTGTGTGGGAAGGGGCAGAGCCGACCTAGGGGCAAGTTGGGCCTCTTGCTCTCCCTGCTGCCCTGAGGCTGCTGGGCCAAAGAGGTCTTGGGCATCCAGCCCCTTGCTGGTCCCTTCCCGCTGACGAGGCCCTCTGAGCTCCAGCACCTTGCAGTGTGGAGACAGCCCCTGCCAGCAACCTCCTCTCCAAGGAGGCATCAACCGAGGCCTATGCCCAGGGGAAAGGCACCAGCGGGGATGAGCCTGGGGAGGCGCCCAGGCATGTCTGGACCCAGTCCCCGCAGCCTGCCCCTTGGTGGGGCAGTACCCCCGGAGGCCAGGAAGGTCTGGGCAAGGCTGGCCAGGGGCAGGGGACCTGCTGGGTCCTGCCCCTGGCCTGTGAGGCCTCTGAGCACAACCGGCCCTCTCCCACTGGAAGACCTCCACGGCTGCCTCCAAAGTCCTGTTTGCAAACACTCCCGCCCGCTGTTCACGCCAGGCTCGCACAATGCTCCCAAGCCCGGGAGAAAAGCGCTTCGGGGTGGTGCTCTCTCCGGGCCCTTGCCCCTGAGCCTGGGGGCAAGGCAGGGGGAACACACTCCCAGGCCAAGGCAGAACCACATGCCCACGTCTGTTCCTGTCCCCTGCACCGGCAGAGAGCTTGGGGGAGCCAGAGTCTGTCAGGCAGCTGCTGAGTTGGCCGCCTGTGTGGGAAGGGGCAGAGCCGCCCTAGGGGCAAGTTGGGCCTCTTGCTCTCCCTGCTGCCCTGAGGCTGCTGGGCCAAAGACGTCTTGGGCATCCAGCCCCTTACTGGTCCCTTCCCTCTGACGAGGCCCTCTGAGCTCCAGCACCTTGCAGTGTGGAGACAGCCCCTGCCAGCAACCTCCTCTCCAAGGAGGCCTCAACCGAGGCCTAGGCCCAGGGGAAAGGCACCAGCGGGGATGAGCCTGGGGAGGCGCCCGGGCATGTCTGGACCCAGGCCCCGCAGCCTGCCCCTTGGTGGGGCAGTACCCCCGGAGGCCAGGAAGGTCTGGGCAAGGCTGGCCAGGGGCAGGGGCCGTGCTGCGTCCTGCCCCTGGCCTGTGGGGCCTCTGAGCACAACCGGCCCTCTCCCACTGGAAGACCTCCCCGGCTGCCTCCAAAGGCCGGTTTGCAAGCGCTCCCGCCCACTGTTCCCAGCAGGCGTGCACAATGCTCCCAAGCCCGGGAGAAAAGCGCTTCAGGGTGGTGCTCTCTCCGGGCCCTTGCCCCTGAGCCTGGGGCAAGGCAGGGTGTCCACACTCCCAGGACAAGGCAGAAACACATGCACACGTCTGATCTGCCCCCTGCACCAGCAGAGAGCTCGGGGGAGCCAGAGTCTGTCAGGCAGCTGCTGGGCTGGCCGCCTGTGTGGGAAGGGGCAGAGCCGACCTAGGGGCAAGTTGGGCCTCTTGCTCTCCCTGCTGCCCTGAGGCTGCTGGGCCAAAGAGGTCTTGGGCATCCAGCCCCTTGCTGGTCCCTTCCCTCTGACGAGGCCCTCTGAGCTCCAGCACCTTGCAGTGTGGAGACAGCCCCTGCCAGCAACCTCCTCTCCAAGGAGGCCTCAACTGAGGCCTAGGCCCAGGGGAAAGGCACCAGCGGGGATGAGCCTGGGGAGGTGCCCGGCCATGTCTGGACCCAGTCCCCGCAGCCTGCCCCTTGGTGGGGCAGTACCCCCGGAGGCCAGGAGGGTCTGGGCAAGGCTGCCAGGGGCAGGGACACTGCTGGGTCCTGCCCCTGGCCTGTGGGGCGTCTGAGCACAACCGGCACTCTCCCACTGGAAGACCTCCCCGGCTGCCTCCAAAGGCCGGTTTGCAAGCACTCCCGCCCGCTGTTCCCGCCAGGCACGCACAATGCTCCCAAGCCCGGGAGAAAAGCGCTTCGGGGTGGTGCTCTCTCCGGGCCCTTGCCCCTGAGCCTGGGGGACAGGCAGGGGGAACACACTCCCAGGCCAAGGCAGAACGACATGCACACGTCTGTTCCTGCCCCCTACACCGGCAGAGAGTTCGGGGGAGCCAGAGACTGCCAGGCTGCTGCTGGGCTGGCTGCCTGTGTGGGACGGGGTAGAGCCGACCTAGGGGCAAGTTGGGCCTCCTGCTCTCCCTGCTGCCCTGAGGCTGCTGGGTCGAAGAGGTCTTGGGCATCCAGCCCTTTGCTGGTCCTTTCCCTCTGACGAGGCCCTCTGAGCTCCAGCACCTTGCAGTGTGCAGACAGCCCCTGCCGGCAACCTCCTCTCCAAGGAGGCCTCAACCGAGGCCTAGGCCCAGGGGAAAGGCACCAGCGGGGATGAGCCTGGGGAGGCGCCCGGGCATGTCTGGACCCAGGCCCCGCAGCCTGCCCCTTGGTGGGGTAGTACCCCCGGAGGCCAGGAAGGTCTGGGCAAGGCTGCCAGAGGCAGGGACACTGCTGGGTCCTGCCCCTGGCCTGTGGGGCCTCTGAGAACAACTGGCACTCTCCCGCTGGAAGACCTCCCCGGCTGCCTCCAAAGGCTGGTTTGCAAGCACTCAATCCCGCTGTTCACGCCAGCTGCGCACAATGCTCCCAAGCCCGGGAGAAAAGCATTTTGGGGTGGTGCTCACTCCGGGCTTTGGAAGACCTCCCCGGCTGCCTCCAAGGCCGGTTTGCAAGCACTTCTGCCTGCTGTTCCCGCCACCCGCGCACAATGCTCCCAAGCCCGGGAGAAAAGCGTTTCGGGGTGGTGTTCTCTCTGGACCCAAGAAAGACCTCCCGGGCTGCCCCCAAATGCCGGTTTGCAAGCACTCCCACTCACTGTTCCCGCCATCCGTGCAAATGCTCCAAGCCCAGGAGAAAAGCCCTTCAGGGTGGTGCTCTCTCCCGGCCCTTGGAAGACCTCCCCGGCTGCCTCCAAAGGCTGGATTTCAAGTACTCCCTCCCGCTGTCCCGCCAGCCGCACACAATGCTCCCAATCACGGGAGAAAAGCGCTTCGGGGTGGTGCTCTCTACGGGCCCTTGGAAGACCTCCCCGTTTGTCTCCAAAGGCCGGTTTGCAAGCACTCATGCCCGCTGTTCCCGCCAGCCGCGCACAATGCTCCCAAGCCTAGGAGAAAAGCGCTTCGGGGTGGTGCTCTCTCCCGGCCCTTGGAAGACCTCCCCGGCTGCCTCCAAAGGCCGGTTTGCAAGCACTCAATCCCGCTGTTCCCGCCAGCCGCGCACAATGCTCCCAAGCCCGGGAGAAAAGCGCTTCGGGGTGGTGCTCTCTCCCGGCCCTTGGAAGACCTCCCCGGCTGCCTCCAAAGGCTGGTTTTCAAGAACTCCCTCCCGCTGACCCGCCAGCCGCACACAATGCTCCCAAGCCCGGGAGAAAAGCATTTTGAGGTGGTCTCTCTCCGGGCCCTTGGAAGACTCCCCGGCTGCCTCTAAAGGCCGGTTTGCAAGCACTCATGTCCTCTGTTCCCGACAGCCGCGAACAATGCTCCCAATTCCGTGAGAAAAGTGCTTCGGGATGGTGCTCTCTCCGGGCCCTTGGAAGACCTCCCAAGCTGCCTCCAAAGGCCGGTTTGCAAGCACTCCCGCCCGCTGTTCCCGCCAGCCTCGCACAATGCTCCCAAGCCCGGGAGAAAAGCGCTTCGGGGTGGTGTTCTCTCCGTGCCAATGGAGGACCTCCCTGGCTGCCCCCAAAGGCCGGTTTGCAAGCACTCCCACTCGCTGTTCCCGCCAGCCACGCACAATCCTCCAAAACCCCGGAGAAAAGCGCTTCGGGGTGGTGTTCTCTCCGTGCCCATGGAAGACCTCCCGGGGTGCCCCCAAAGGCCGGTTTGGAAGCACTCCGACTCGCTGTTCCCGCCATCCGCGCACAATGCTCCCAAGCCCGGGAGAAAAGCATTTTGGGGTGGTGCTCACACCGGGCCCTGGAAGACCTCCCCGGCTGCCTCCAAAGGACGGTTTTCAAGCACTCCTGCCTGCTGTTCCCGCCACCCGCGCACAATGCTCCCAAGCCCGGGAGAAAAGCGCTTCGGGGTGGTGCTCTCTACAGGCCCTTGGAAGACCTCCCCGGCTGCCTCCAAAGGCCGGTTTGCAAGGACTCCTTCCTGCTGTTCCCGCCATCCGCGCACAATGCTCCCAAGCCCGGGAGAAAAGCATTTTGGGGTGGTGCTCACACCGGGCCCTGGAAGACCTCCCCGGCTGCCTCCAAAGGACGGTTTTCAAGCACTCCTGCCTGCTGTTCCCGCCACCCGCGCAGAATGCTCCCAAGCGCGGGAGAAAAGCGCTTCGGGGTGGTGCTCTCTACAGGCCCTTGGAAGACCTCCCCGGCTGCCTCCAAAGGCCGGTTTGCAAGGACTCCTTCCTGCTGTTCCCGCCAGCCACGCACAATGCTCCCAAGCCCGGGAGAAAAGCATTTTGGGGTGGTGCTCACTCCGGGCCCTTGGAAGACCTCCCCGGCTGCCTCCAATGGCCAGTTTGCAAGCACTCATGTCCGCTGTTCCCACCAGCCGCGCACAATGCTCCCAAGCCCGGGAGAAAAGCTTTTTGGGGTGGTGCTCACACCGGGCCCTGGAAGACCTCCCCAGCTGCCTGCAAAGGCCGGTTTTCAAGCACTCCTGCCTGCTGTTCCCGCCAGCCGCGCACAATGCTCCCAAGCCCGGGAGAAAAGCTTTTCGGGGTGGTGTTCTCTCTGGACCCAAGAAAGACCTCCCGGGCTGCCCCCAAATGCCGGTTTGCAAGCACTCCCACTCACTGTTCCCGCCATCCGTGCAAATGCTCCAAGCCCAGGAGAAAAGCCCTTCAGGGTGGTGCTCTCTCCCGGCCCTTGGAAGACCTCCCCGGCTGCCTCCAAAGGCTGGATTTCAAGTACTCCCTCCCGCTGTCCCGCCAGCCGCACACAATGCTCCCAATCACGGGAGAAAAGCGCTTCGGGGTGGTGCTCTCTACGGGCCCTTGGAAGACCTCCCCGTTTGTCTCCAAAGGCCGGTTTGCAAGCACTCATGCCCGCTGTTCCCACCAGCCGCGCACAATGCTACCAAGCCTAGGAGAAAAGCGCTTCGGGGTGGTGCTCTCTCCCGGCCCTTGGAAGACCTCCCCGGCTGCCTCCAAAGGCCGGTTTGCAAGCACTCAATCCCGCTGTTCCCGCCAGCCGCGCACAATGCTCCCAAGCCCGGGAGAAAAGCGCTTCGGGGTGGTGCTCTCTCCCGGCCCTTGGAAGACCTCCCCGGCTGCCTCCAAAGGCTGGTTTTCAAGAACTCCCTCCCGCTGACACGCAAGCCGCACACAATGCTCCCAAGCCCGGGAGAAAAGCATTTTGAAGTGGTCTCTCTCCGGGCCCTTGGAAGACTCCCCGGCTACCTCTAAAGGCCGGTTTGCAAGCACTCATGTCCTCTGTTCCCGACAGCCGCGAACAATGCTCCCAATTCCGTGAGAAAAGTGCTTCGGGATGGTGCTCTCTCCGGGCCCTTGGAAGACCTCCCAAGCTGCCTCCAAAGGCCGGTTTGCAAGCACTCCCGCCCGCTGTTCCCGCCAGCCTCGCACAATGCTCCCAAGACCGGGAGAAAAGCGCTTCGGGGTGGTGTTCTCTCCGTGCCAATGGAGGACCTCCCTGGCTGCCCCCAAAGGCCGGTTTGCAAGCACTCCCACTCGCTGTTCCCGCCATCCGCGCACAATGCTCCCAAGCCCGGGAGAAAAGCATTTTGGGGAGGTGCTCACACCGGGCCCTGGAAGACCTCCCCGGCTGCCTCCAAAGGACGGTTTTCAAGCACTCCTGCCTGCTGTTCCCGCCACCCGCGCACAATGCTCCCACGCCCGGGAGAAAAGCGCTTCGGGGTGGTGCTCTCTACAGGCCCTTGGAAGACCTCCCCAGCTGCCTCCAAAGGCCGGTTTGCAAGGACTCCTTCCTGCTGTTCCCGCCATCCGCGCACAATGCTCCCAAGCCCGGGAGAAAAGCATTTTGGGGTGGTGCTCACACCGGGCCCAGGAAGACCTCCCCGGCTGCCTCCAAAGGACGGTTTTCAAGCACTCCTGCCTGCTGTTCCCGCCACCCGCGCAAAATGCTCCCAAGCCCGGGAGAAAAGCGCTTCGGGGTGGTGCTCTCTACAGGCCCTTGGAAGACCTCCCCGGCTGCCTCCAAAGGACGGTTTGCAAGGACTCCTTCCTGCTGTTCCCGCCAGCCACGCACAATGCTCCCAAGCCCGGGAGAAAAGCATTTTGGGGTGGTGCTCACACCGGGCCCTGGAAGACCTCCCCGGCTGCCTCCAAAGGACGGTTTTCAAGCACTCCTGCCTGCTGTTCCCGCCACCCGCGCAGAATGCTCCCAAGCCCGGGAGAAAAGCGCTTCGGGGTGGTGCTCTCTACAGGCCCTTGGAAGACCTCCCCGGCTGCCTCCAAAGGCCGGTTTGCAAGGACTCCTTCCTGCTGTTCCCGCCAGCCACGCACAATGCTCCCAAGCCCGGGAGAAAAGTGCTTCGGGGTGGTGATCTCTCCGGGCCCTTGGAAGTCGTCCCCGGCTGCCTCCAAAGGCCGGTTTGCAAGCACTCATGCCCGTTGTTCCCACCAGCCGCGCACAATGCTCCCAAGCCCGGGAGAAAAGCATTTTGGGGTGGTGCTCACTCCGGGCCCTTGGAAGACCTCCCCGGCTGCCTCCAGTGGCCAGTTTGCAAGCACTCATGCCCGCTGTTCCCACCAGCCACGCACAATGCTCCCAAGCCCGGGAGAAAAGCTTTTTGGGGTGGTGCTCACACCGGGCCCTGGAAGACCTCCCCGGCTGCCTGCAAAGGCCGGTTTTCAAGCACTCCTGCCTGCTGTTCCTGCCACCCGCGCACAATACTCCCAAGCCCGGGAGAAAAGCGCTTAGGGGTGGTGCTCTCTACAGGCCCTTGGAAGACCTCCCCCGCTGCCTCCAAAGGCCGGTTTGCAAGGACTGCTTCCTGCTGTTCCCGCCAGCCACGCACAATGCTCCCAAGCCCGGGAGAAAAGTGCTTCGGGGTGGTGATCTCTCCGGGCCCTTGGAAGTCGTCCCCGGCTGCCTCCAAAGGCCGGTTTGCAAGCACTCATGCCCGTTGTTCCCACCAGCCGCGCACAATGCTCCCAAGCCCGGGAGAAAAGCATTTTGGGGTGGTGCTCTCTCCGGGCCCTTGGAAGACCTCCCCGGCTGCCTCCAAAGGCCAGTTTGCAAGCAGTCCTGCCTGCTGTTCCCGCCAGCCGCGCACAATGTTCCCAAGCCCGGGAGAAAAGCGCTTCGGGGTGGTGCTCTCTCCGGGCACTTTCAAGACCTCCCCGGCTGCCTCCAAAGGCCGGTTTGTAAGTACTCATTCCCGCTGCTTCCGCCAGCCACGCACAATGCTCCCAAGCCCGGGAGAAAAGCATTTTGGGGTGGTGCTCTCTCCGGGCCCTTGGAAGACCTCCCGGGCTGCCTCCAAAGGCCGGTTTGCAAGCATTCATGTCCGTTGTTCCCGACAGCCGCGCACAATGCTCCCAAGCCCGAGAGAAAAGCATTTTGGGGTGGTGATCAGTCCGGCCCTTGGAAGACCTCCCCGGCTGCCTCCAAAGGACAGTTTGCAAGCACTCATGCCCGCTGTTCCCGCCAGCCGCGCACAATGCTCCCAAGACCGTGAGAAAAGCGCTTCCGGGTGGTGTTCTCTCAGGGACCATGGAGGACCTCCCCGGCTGCCCCCAAAGGCCGGTTTGCAAGCATTCCCACTCGCTGTTCCCGCCAGGCACACACAATGTTCCAAAACCCCGGAGAAAAGCGCTTCGGGGTGGTGGTCTCTCCGGGCCCCTGCCCCTGAGCCTGGGGGCCAGGCAGGGGATCCACAATCCCAGGCCAAGGCAGAACCACATGCACACGTCTGTTCCTGCCCCCTTCACCGGCAGAGAGCTCGGGGGAGCCAGAGTCTGTCAGGCAGCTGCTGGGCTGGCTGCCTGTGTGGGAAGTGGCAGAGCCGACCTAGGGGCAAGTTGGGCCTCTTGCCCTCCCTGCTGCCCTGAGGCTGCTGGGCCAAAGAGGTCTTGGGCATCCAGCCCCTTGCTTGTCCCTTCCCTCTGACGAGGCCCTCTGAGCTCCAGCACCTTGCAGTGTGGAGACAGCCCCTGCCAGCAACCTCCTCTCCAAGGAGGCCTCAACCGAGGCCTAGGCCCAGGGGAAAGGCACCAGCGGGGATGAGCCTGGGGAGGCGCCCGGGCATGTCTGGACCCAGTCCCCGCAGCCTGCCCCTTGGTGGGGCAGTACCCCCGGAGGCCAGGAAGGTCTGGGCAAGGCTGGCCAGGGGCAGGGGCCCTGCTGGGTCCTGCCCCTGGCCTGTGGGGCCTCTGAGCACAACCGGCCCTCTCCCACTGGAAGACTTCCCCGGCTGCCTCCAAAGGCCGGTTTGCCAACACTCCCGCCCGCTGTTCCCGCCAGGCACGCACAATTCTCCCAAGCCCGGGAGAAAAGCGCTTCGGGGTGGTGCTCTCTCCGGGCACTTGCCCCTGAGCCTGGGGGCGAGGCAGTGGGTCCACACTCCCAGACCAACGCAGAACCACATGCACACGTCTGTTCCTGACCCCTGCACCGGCAGAGAGCTCGGGGGAGCCAGAGTCTGTCAGGCAGCTGCTGGGCTGGCCGCCTGTGTGGGAAGGGGCAGAGCCGACCTAGGGGCAAGTTGGGCCTCTTCCTCTCCCTGCTGCCCTGAGGCTGCTGGGCCAAAGAGGTCTTGGGCATCCAGCCCCTTGCTGGTCCCTTCCCTCTGACGAGGCCCTCTGAGCTCCAGCACCTTGCAGTGTGGAGACAGACCCTGCCAGCAACCTCCTCTCCAAGGAGGCCTCAACCGAGGCCTAGGCCCAGGGGAAAGGCACCAGCGGGGATGAGCCTGGGGAGGCGCCCGGCCATGTCTGGACCCAGTCCCCGCAGCCTGCCCCTTGGTGGGGCAGTACCCCCGGAGGCCAGGAGGGTCTGGGCAAGGCTGCCAGGGGCAGGGACACTGCTGGGTCCTGCCCCTGGCCTGTGGGGCGTCTGAGCACAACCGGCACTCTCCCGCTGGAAGACCTCCCCGGCTGCCTCCAAAGGCCGGTTTGCAAGCACTCCCGCCCGCTGTTCCCGCCAGGGACGCACGATGCTCCCAAGCCCGGGAGAAAAGCGCTTCGGGTTGGTGCTCTCTCCGGGCCCTTGCCCCTGAGCCTGGGGGACAGGCAGGGGGAACACACTCCCAGGCCAAGGCAGAACGACATGCACACGTCTGTTCCTGCCCCCTACACCGGCAGAGAGTTCGGGGGAGCCAGAGACTGCCAGGCTGCTGCTGGGCTGGCTGCCTGTGTGGGACGGGGTAGAGCCGACCTAGGGGCAAGTTGGGCCTCTTGCTCTCCCTGCTGCCCTGAGGCTGCTGGGTCAAAGAGGTCTTGGGCATCCAGCCCTTTGCTGGTCCTTTCCCTCTGACGAGGCCCTCTGAGCTCCAGCACCTTGCAGTGTGCAGACAGCCCCTGCCGGCAACCTCCTCTCCAAGGAGGCCTCAACCGAGGCCTAGGCCCAGGGGAAAGGCACCAGCGGGGATGAGCCTGGGGAGGCGCCCGGGCATGTCTGGACCCAGGCCCCGCAGCCTGCCCCTTGGTGGGGTAGTACCCCCGGAGGCCAGGAAGGTCTGGGCAAGGCTGCCAGAGGCAGGGACACTGCTGGGTCCTGCCCCTGGCCTGTGGGGCCTCTGAGAACAACTGGCACTCTCCCGCTGGAAGACCTCCCCGGCTGCCTCCAAAGGCTGGTTTGCAAGCACTCAATCCCGCTGTTCACGCCAGCTGCGCACAATGCTCCCAAGCCCGGGAGAAAAGCATTTTGGGGTGGTGCTCACTCCGGGCTTTGGAAGACCTCCCCGGCTGCCTCCAAGGCCAGTTTGCAAGCACTTCTGCCTGCTGTTCCCGCCACCCGCGCACAATGCTCCCAAGCCCGGGAGAAAAGCGTTTCGGGGTGGTGTTCTCTCTGGGCCCAAGAAAGACCTCCCGGGCTGCCCCCAAATGCCGGTTTGCAAGCACTCCCACTCGCTGTTCCCGCCATCCGTGCAAATGCTCCAAGCCCAGGAGAAAAGCCCTTCAGGGTGGTGCTCTCTCCCGGCCCTTGGAAGACCTCCCCGGCTGCCTCCAAAGGCTGGATTTCAAGTACTCCCTCCCGCTGTCCCGCCAGCCGCACACAATGCTCCCAATCACGGGAGAAAAGCGCTTCGGGGTGGTGCTCTCTACGGGCCCTTGGAAGACCTCCCCGTTTGTCTCCAAAGGCCGGTTTGCAAGCACTCATGCCCGCTGTTCCCGCCAGCCGCGCACAATGCTCCCAAGCCTAGGAGAAAAGCGCTTCGGGGTGGTGCTCTCTCCCGGCCCTTGGAAGACCTCCCCGGCTGCCTCCAAAGGCCGGTTTGCAAGCACTCAATCCCGCTGTTCCCGCCAGCCGCGCACAATGCTCCCAAGCCCGGGAGAAAAGCGCTTCGGGGTGGTGCTCTCTCCCGGCCCTTGGAAGACCTCCCCGGCTGCCTCCAAAGGCTGGTTTTCGAGAACTCCCTCCCGCTAACCCGCCAGCCGCACACAATGCTCCCAAGCCCGGGAGAAAAGCATTTTGGGGTGGTCTCTCTCCGGGCCCTTGGAAGACTCCCCGGCTGCCTCTAAAGGCCGGTTTGCAAGCACTCATGTCCTCTGTTCCTGACAGCCGCGAACAATGCTCCCAATTCCGTGAGAAAAGTGCTTCGGGATGGTGCTCTCTCCCGGCCCTTGGAAGACCTCCCAAGCTGCCTCCAAAGGCCGGTTTGCAAGCACTCCCGCCCGCTGTTCCCGCCAGCCTCGCACAATGCTCCCAAGCCCGGGAGAAAAGCGCTTCGGGGTGGTGTTCTCTCCGTGCCAATGGAGGACCTCCCTGGCTGCCCCCAAAGGCCGGTTTGCAAGCACTCCCACTCGCTGTTCCCGCCAGCCACGCACAATCCTCCAAAACCCCGGAGAAAAGCGCTTCGGGGTGGTGTTCTCTCCGTGCCCATGGAAGACCTCCCGGGGTGCCCCCAAAGGCCGGTTTGCAAGCACTCCCACTCGCTGTTCCCGCCATCCGCGCACAATGCTCCCAAGCCCGGGAGAAAAGCATTTTGGGGTGGTGCTCACACCGGGCCCTGGAAGACCTCCCCGGCTGCCTCCAAAGGACGGTTTTCAAGCACTCCTGCCTGCTGTTCCCGCCACCCGCGCACAATGCTCCCAAGCCCGGGAGAAAAGCGCTTCGGGGTGGTGCTCTCTACAGGCCCTTGGAAGACCTCCCCGGCTGCCTCCAAAGGCCGGTTTGCAAGGACTCCTTCCTGCTGTTCCCGCCATCCGCGCACAATGCTCCCAAGCCCGGGAGAAAAGCATTTTGGGGTGGTGCTCACACCGGGCCCTGGAAGACCTCCCCGGCTGCCTCCAAAGGACGGTTTTCAAGCACTCCTGCCTGCTGTTCCCGCCACCCGCGCAGAATGCTCCCAAGCGCGGGAGAAAAGCGCTTCGGGGTGGTGCTCTCTACAGGCCCTTGGAAGACCTCCCCGGCTGCCTCCAAAGGCCGGTTTGCAAGGACTCCTTCCTGCTGTTCCCGCCAGCCACGCACAATGCTCCCAAGCCCGGGAGAGAAGCATTTTGGGGTGGTGCTCTCTACAGGCCCTTGGAAGACCTCCCCGGCTGCCTCCAGTGGCCAGTTTGCAAGCACTCATGCCCGCTGTTCCCACCAGCCGCGCACAATGCTCCCAAGCCCGGGAGAAAAGCTTTTTGGGGTGGTGCTCACACCGGGCCCTGGAAGACCTCCCCGGCTGCCTACAAAGGCCGGTTTTCAAGCACTCCTGCCTGCTGTTCCCGCCACCCGCGCACAATACTCCCAAGCCCGGGAGAGAAGCACTTCGGGGTGGTGCTCTCTACAGGCCCTTGGAAGACCTCCCGGGCTGCCTCCAAAGGCCGGTTTGCAAGCACTCATGTCCGCTGTTCCCGACAGCCGCGCACAATGCTCCCAAGCCCGGGAGAAAAGCATTTTGGGGTGGTGATCAGTCCGGGCCCTTGGAAGACCTCCCCGGCTGCCTCCAAAGGACAGTTTGCAAGCACTCATGCCCGCTGTTCCCGCCAGCCGCGCACAATGCTCCCAAGACCGTGAGAAAAGCGCTTCGGGGTGGTGGTCTCTCCGGGCCCCTGCCCCTGAGCCTGGGGGCCAGGCAGGGGATCCACTGTCCCAGGCCAAGGCAGAACCACATGCACACGTCTGTTCCTGCCCCCTCCACCGGCAGAGAGCTCGGGGGAGCCAGAGACTGCCAGGCTGCTGCTGGGCTGGCTGCCTGTTTGGGACCGGGCAGAGCCGACCTAGGGGCAAGTTGGGCCTCTTGCTCTCCCTGCTGCCCTGAGGCTGCTGGGCCAAAGAGGTCTTGGACATCCAGCCCCTTGCTGGTCCCTTCCATCTGAGGAGGCCCTCTGAGCTCCAGCACCTTGCAGTGTGGAGACAGCCCCTGCCAGCAACCTCCTCTCCAAGGAGGCCTCAACCGAGGCCTAGTCCCAGGGAAAGGCACCAGCGGAGATGAACCTGGGGAGGCGCCCGGGAATGTCTGGACCCAGTCCCCGCAGCCTGCCCCTTGGTGGGGCAGTACCCCCGGAGGCCAGGAAGGTCTGGGCAAGGCTGGCCAGGGGCAGGGGCCCTGCTGGGTCCTGCCCCTGGCCTGTGGGGCCTCTGAGCACAACCGGGCCTCTCCCGCTGGAAGACCTCCCCGGCTGCCTCCAAAGGCCAGTTTACCAACACTCCTGCCCGCTGTTCCCGCCAGGCACGCACAATGCTCCCAAGCCCAGGAGAAAAGCGCTTCGGGGTGGTGCTCTCTCCGGGCCCTTGCCCCTGAGCCTGTGGGCAAGGCAGGGGGAACACACTCCCAGACCAAGGCAGAACCACATGCACCCGTCTCTTCCTGTCCCCTGCACCGGCAGAGAGCTCGGGGGAGCCAGAGTCTCTCAGGCAGGTGCTGGGCTGGCCGCCTGTGTGGGAAGGGGCAGAGCCGACCTAGGGGCAAGTTGGGCCTCTTGCTCTCCCTGCTGCCCTGAGGCTGCTGGGCCAAAGAGGTCTTGGGCATCCAGCCCCTAACTGGTCCCTTCCCTCTGACGAGGCCCTCTGAGCTCCAGCACCTTGCAGTGTGGAGACAGCACTTGCCAGCAATCTCCTCTCCAAGGAGGCCTCAACTGAGGCCTAGGCCCAGGGAAAAGGCACCAGCGGGGTTGATCCAGGGGAGGCGCCCGGGCATGTCTGGACCCTGTCCTCGCAGCCTGCCCCTTGGTGGGGCAGTACCCCCGGAGGCCAGGAAGGTCTGGGCAAGGCTGGCCAGGGGCAGGGGCCCTGCTGGGTCCTGCCCCTGGCCTGTGGGGCCTCTGAGCACAACCGGCCCTCTCCCACTGGAAGACCTCCCCGGCTGCCTCCAAAGGCCGGTTTGCAAGCACTCCCGCCCACTGTTCCCGCCAGGCGCGCACAATGCTCCCAAGCCCGGGAGAAAAGCGCTTCGGTGTGGTGGTCTCTCCGGGCCCCTGCCCCTGAGCCTGGGGGCCAGGCAGGGGATCCACAGTCCCAGGCCAAGGCAGAACCACATGCACACGTCTGTTCCTGCCCCCTCCACCGGCAGAGAGCTGGGGGGAGCCAGAGTCTGTCAGGCAGCTGCTGGGCTGGCCGCCTGTGTGGGAAGGGGCAGAGCCAACCTAGGGGCAAGTTGGGCCTCTTGCTCTCCCTGCTGCCCTGAGGCTGCTGGGCCAAAGAGGTCTTGGGCATCCAGCCCCTTGCTGGTCCCTTCCCTCTGACGAGGCCCTCTGAGCTCCAGCACCTTGCAGTGTGGAGACAACCCCTGCCAGCAACCTCCTCTCCAAGGAGGCCTCAACCGAGGCCTAGGCCCAGGGGAAAGGCACCAGCGGAGATGAGCCAGTGGAGGCGCACGGGCATGTCTGGACCCAGTCCCCGCAGCCTGCCCCTTGGTGGGGCAGTACCCCCGGAGGCCAGGAAGGTCTGGGCAAGGCTGGCCAGGGGCAGGGTCCCTGCTGGGTCCTGCCCCTGGCCTGTGGGGCCTCTGAGCACAACCGGCCCTCTCCCACTGGAAGACCTCCCCGGCTGCCTCCAAAGGCCGGTTTGCCAACACTCCCGCCCGCTGTTCCCGCCAGGCACGCATAATGCTTCCAAGCCCGGGAGAAAAGCGCTTCGGGGTGTTGCTCTCTCCGGGCCCTTGCCCCTGAGCCTGGGGTCCAGGCAGTGGGTCCACACTCCCAGACCGAGGCAGAACCACATGCACACGTCTGTTCCTGCCCCCTGCACCGGCAGAGAGCTCGGGGGAGCCAGAGTCTGTCAGGCAGCTGCTGGGTTGGCTGCCTGTGTGGGAAGGGGCAGAGCCGACCTAGGGGCAAGTTGGGCCTCTTCCTCTCCCTGCTGCCCTGAGGCTGCTGGGCCAAAGAGGTCTTGGGCATCCAGCCCCTTGCTGGTCCCTTCCCGCTGACGAGGCCCTCTGAGCTCCAGCACCTTGCAGTGTGGAGACAGCCCCTGCCAGCAACCTCCTCTCCAAGGAGGCCTCAACCGAGGCCTAGGCCCAGGGGAAAGGCACCAGCGGGGATGAGCCTGGGGAGGCGCCCGGGCATGTCTGGACCCAGTCCCCGCAGCCTGCCCCTTGGTGGGGTAGTAACCCCGAGGCCAGGAGGGTATGGGCAAGGCTGCCAGGGGCAGGGACACTGCTGGGTCCTGCCCCTGGCCTGTGGGGCCTCTGAGCACAACCGGCCCTCTCCCACTGGAAGACTTCCCTGGCTGCCTCCAAAGGCCGGTTTGCCAACACTCCCGCCCGCTGTTCCAACCAAGGGCGCACAACGCTCCCAAGCCCGGGAGAAAATCGCCTCGGGGTGGTGCTCTCTCCGGGCCCTTTCCCCTGAGCCTGGGGGCCAGGCAGGGGGTCCACACTCCCAGGCCAAGGCAGAACGACATGCACACGTCTGTTCCTGCCCCATGCACCGGCAGAGAGCTCGGGGGAGCCAGAGTCTGTCAGGCAGCTGCTGGGCTGGCCGCCTGTGTGGGAAGGGGCAGAGCCGACCTAGGGGCAAGTTGGGCCTCTTGCTCTCCCTGCTGCCCTGAGGCTGCTGGGCCAAAGAGATCTTGGGCATCCAGCCCCTTGCTTGTCCCTTCCCTCTGACGAGGCCCTCTGAGCTCCAGCACCTTGCAGTGTGGAGACAGCCCCTGCCAGCAACCTCCTCTCCAAGGAGGCCTCAACCGAGGCCTAGGACCAGGGGAAAGGCACCAGCGGGGATGAGCCTGGGGAGGCGCCCGGGCATGTCTGGACCCAGTCCCCGCAGCCTGCCCCTTGGTGGGGCAGTACCCCCGGAGGCCAGGAAGGTCTGGGCAAGGCTGGCCACGGGCAGGGGCCCTGCTGGGTCCTGCCCCTGGCCTGTGGGTCCTCTGAGCACAACCGGCCCTCTCCCACTGGAAGACTTCCCCGGCTGCCTCCAAAGGCCGGTTTGCCAACACTCCCGCCCGCTGTTCCCGCCAGGCACGCACAATTCTCCCAAGCCCGGGAGAAAAGCGCTTCGGGGTGTTGCTCTCTCCGGGCCCTTGCCCCTGAGCGTGTGGGCGAGGCAGTGGGTCCACACTCCCAGACCGACGCAGAACCACATGCACACGTCTGTTCCTGACCCCTGCACCGGCAGAGAGCTCGGGGGAGCCAGAGTCTGTCAGGCAGCTGCTGGGCTGGCCGCCTGTGTGGGAAGGGGCAGAGCCGACCTAGGGGCAAGTTGGGCCTCTTCCTCTCCCTGCTGCCCTGAGGCTGCTGGGCCAAATCGGTCTTGGGCATCCAGCCCCTTGCTGGTCCCTTCCCTCTGACGAGGCCCTCTGAGCTCCAGCACCTTGCAGTGTGGAGACAGCCCCTGCCAGCAACCTCCTCTCCAATGAGGCCTCAACCGAGGCCTAGGCCCAGGCGAAAGGCACCAGCGGGGATGAGCCTGGGGAGGCGCCCGGGCATGTCTGGACCCAGTCCCCGCAGCCTGCCCCTTGGGGGGCAGTACCCCCGGAGGCCAGGAAGGTCTGGGCAAGGCTGGCCAGGGGCAGGGGCCCTGCTGCGTCCTGCCCCTGGCCTGTGGGGCCTCTGAGCACAACCGGCCCTCTCCCACTGGAAGACCTCCCCGGCTGCCTCCAAAGGCCGGTTTGCAAGCGCTCCCGCCCACTGTTCCCAGCAGGCGTGCACAATGCTCCCAAGCCCGGGAGAAAAGCGCTTCAGGGTGGTGCTCTCTCCGGGCCCTTGCCCCTGAGCCTGGGGTCAAGGCACGGTGTCCACACTCCCAGGCCAATTCAGAACCACATGCACAAGTCTGTTCCTGCCCCCTGCACCGGCAGAGAGCTCGGGGGAGCCAGAGTCTGTCAGGCAGCTGCTGGGCTGGCCGCCTGTGTGGGAAGGGGCAGAGCCGACCTAGGGGCAAGTTGGGCCTCTTGCTCTCCCTGCTGCCCTGAGGCTGCTGGGCCAAAGAGGTCTTGGGCATCCATCCCGTTGCTGGTCCCTTCCCTCTGACGAGGCCCTCTGAGCTCCAGCACCTTGCAGTGTGGAGACAGCCCCTGCCAGCAACCTCCTCTCCAAGGAGGCCTCAACCGAGGCCTAGGCCCAGGGGAAAGGCACCAGAGGGGATGAGCCAGGGGAGGCGCCCGGGCATGTCTGGACCCATTCCCCGCAGCCTACCCCTTGGTGGGGCTGTAACCCCGGAGGCAGGAAGGTCTGGGCAAGGCTGGCCAGGGGCAGGGGCCCTGCTGGGTCCTGCCCCTGGCCTGTGGGGCCTCTGAGCACAACCGGCCCTCTCCCACTGGAAGACCTCCCCGGCTGCCTCCAAAGGCCGGTTTGCAAGCACTCCCGCCCACTGTTCCCACCAAGCACGCACAATTCTCCCAAGCTCGGGAGAAAAGCGCTTCGGGGTGGTGCTCTCTCCGGGCCCTTGCCCCTGAACCTGGGGGCCAGGCAGTTGGTTCACACTCGGAGACCAAGGCAGAACCACATGCACACGTCTGTTCCTGACCCCTGCACCGGCAGAGAGCTCGGGGGAGCCAGAGTCTGTCAGGCAGCTGCTGGGCTGGCCGCCTGTGTGGGAAGGGGCAGAGCCGACCTAGGGGCAAGTTGGGCCTCTTCCTCTCCCTGCTGCCCTGAGGCTGCTGGGCCAAAGAGGTCTTGGGCATCCAGCCCCTTGCTGGTCCCTTCCCTCTGATGAGGCCCTCTGAGCTCCAGCACCTTGCAGTGTGGAGACAGCCCCTGCCAGCAACCTCCTCTCCAAGGAGGCCTCAACCGAGGCCTAGGCCTAGGGGAAAGGCACCAGCGGGGATGAGCCTGGGGAGGCGCCCGGCCATGTCTGGACCCAGTCCCCGCAGCGTGCCCCTGGTGGGGCAGTACCCCCGGAAGCCAGGAAGGTCTCGGCAAGGCTGCCAGGGGCAGGGACACTGCTGGGTCCTGCCCCTGGCCTGTTGGGCGTCTGAGCACAACCGGCACTCTCCCGCTGGAAGACCTCCCCGTCTGCCTCCAAAAGACGGTTTGCAAGCACTCCCACCCGCTGTTCCCCCAGGCACGCACAATGCTCCCAAGCCCGGTAGAAAAGTGCTTTGGGGTGGTGCTCTCTCCGGGCCCTTGCCCCTGAGCCTGGGGCCAGGCAAGGGGAACACTCTCCCAGGCCAAGGGAGAACGACATGCACACGTCTGTTCCTGCCCCCTACACCGGCAGAGAGCTCGGGGCAGCCAGAGACTGCCAGGCTGCTGCTGGGCTGGCTGCCTGTGTGGGACGGGGCAGAGCCGACCTAGGGGCAAGTTGGGCCTCTTGCTCTCCCTGCTGCCCTGAGGCTGCTGGGTCAAAGAGGTCTTGGGCATCCAGCCCTTTGCTGGTGCCTTCCCTCTGACGAGGCCCTCTGAGCTCCAGCACCTTGCAGTGTGGAGACAGCCCCTGCCAGCAACCTCCTCTCCAAAGAGGCCTCAACCGAGGACTACACCCAGGGGAAAGGCACCAGCGGGGATGATCCTGGGGAGGCACACGGACATGTCTGGACCCAGTCTCCACAGCCTGCCCCTTGGAGGGCAGTACCCCCGGAGTCCAGGAATGTCTGGGCAAGTCTGTCCATGGGCAGGGGCCCTGCTGGGTCCTGACCCTGGCCTGTGGGGCCTCTGAGCACAACCGGCCCTCTCCCACTGGAAGACCTCCCCGGCTGCCTCCAAAGTCCTGTTTGCAAACACTCCCGCCCGCTGTTCACGTCAGGCTCGCACAATGCTCCCAAGCCCGGGAGAAAAGCACTTCGGAGTGGTGCTCTCTCCGGGCCCTTGCCCCTGAGCCTGGGGGCAAGGCAGGGGGAACACACTCCCAGGCCAAGGCAGAAACACATGCCCACGTCTGTTCCTGTCCCCTGCACCGGCAGAGAGCTTGGGGGAGCCAGAGTCTGTCAGGCAGGTGCTGGGTTGGCCGCCTGTGTGGGAAGGGGCAGAGCCGACCTAGGGGCAAGTTGGGCCTCTTGCTCTCCCTGCTGCCCTGAGGCTGCTGGGCCAAAGACGTCTTGGGCATCCAGCCCCTCGCTGGTCCCTTCACTCTGACGAGGCCCTCTGAGCTCCAGCACCTTGCAGTGTGGAGACAGCCCCTGCCAGCAACCTCCTCTCCAAGGAGGCCTCAACCGAGGCCTAGGCCCAGGGGAAAGGCACCAGCGGGGATGAGCCAGGGGAGGCGCACGAGCATGTCTGGACCCAGTTCCCGCAGCCTGCCCCTTGGTGGGGCAGTACCCCCGGAGGCCAGGAAGGTCTGGGCAAGGCTGGCCAGGGGCAGGGGCCCTGCTGGGTCCTGCCCCTGGCCTGTGGGGCCTCTGAGCACAACCGGCCCTCTCCCACTGAAAGACCTCCCCGGCTGCCTCCAAAGGCCGGTTTGCAAGCGCTACCGCCCACTGTTCCCAGCAGGCGTGCACAATGCTCCTAAGCCCGGGAGAAAAGCGCTTCAGGGTGGTGCTCTCTCTGGGCCCTTGCCCCTGAGCCTGGGGGCAAGGCAGGGTGTCCACACTCCCAGGCCAAGGCAGAACCACATGCACACGTCTGATCTGCCCCCTGCACCGGCAGAGAGCTCGGGGGAGCCAGAGTCTGTCAGGCAGCTGCTGGGCTGGCCGCCTGTGTGGGAAGTGGCAGAGCTGACCTAGGGGCAAGTTGGGCCTCTTGCCCTCCCTGCTGCCCTGAGGCTGCTGGGCCAAAGAGGTCTTGGGCATCCAACCCCTTGCTGGTCCCTTCCCTCTGACGAGGCCCTCTGAGCTCCAGCACCTTGCAGTGTGGAGACAGCCCCTGCCAGCAACCTCCTCTCCAAGGAGGCCTAAACCGAGGCCTAGGCACAGGGGAAAGGCACCAGCGGGGATGAGCCTGGGGAGGCGCCCGGGCATGTATGGACCCAGTCCCCGCAGCCTGCCCCTTGGTGGGGCAGTACCCCCGGAGGCGAGGAAGGTCTGGGCAAGGCTGGCCAGGGGCAGGGGACCTGCTGGGTCCTGCCCCTGGCCTGTGGGGCCTCTGAGCACAACCGGCCCTCTCCCACTGGAAGACTTCCCCGGCTGCCTCCAAAGGCCGGTTTGCCAACACTCCCGCCCGCTGTTCCAACCAAGGGCGCACAATGCTCCCAAGCCCGGGAGAAAATCGCCTCGGGGTGGTGCTCTCTCCGGGCCCTTTCCCCTGAGCCTGGGGGCCAGGCAGGGGGTCCACACTCCCAGGCCAAGGCAGAACGACATGCACACGTCTGTTCCTGCCCCATGCACCGGCAGAGAGCTCGGGGGAGCCAGAGTCTGTCAGGCAGCTGCTGGGCTGGCCGCCTGTGTGGGAAGGGGCAGAGCCGACCTAGGGGCAAGTTGGGCCTCTTGCTCTCCCTGCTGCGCTGAGGCTGCTGGGCCAAAGAGATCTTGGGCATCCAGCCCCTTGCTTGTCCCTTCCCTCTGACGAGGCCCTCTGAGCTCCAGCACCTTGCAGTGTGGAGACAGCACCTGCCAGCAACCTCCTCTCCAAGGAGGCCTCAACCGAGGCCTAGGACCAGGGGAAAGGCACCAGCGGGGATGAGCCTGGGGAGGCGCCCGGGCATGTCTGGACCCAGTCCCCGCAGCCTGCCCCTTGGTGGGGCAGTACCCCCGGAGGCCAGGAAGGTCTGGGCAAGGCTGGCCACGGGCAGGGGCCCTGCTGGGTCCTGCCCCTGGCCTGTGGGGCCTCTGAGCACAACCGGCCCTCTCCCACTGGAAGACTTCCCCGGCTGCCTCCAAAGGCCGGTTTGCCAACACTCCCGCCCGCTGTTCCCGCCAGGCGCGCACAATTCTCCCAAGCGCGTGAGAAGAGCGCTTCGGGGTCGTGCTCTCTCCGGGCCCTTGCCCCTGAGCGTGGGGGCGAGGCAGTGGGTCCACACTCCCAGACCAACGCAGAACCACATGCACACGTCTGTTCCTGACCCCTGCACCGGCAGAGAGCTCGGGGAGCCAGAGTCTGTCAGGCAGCTGCTGGGCTGGCCGCCTGTGTGGGAAGGGGCAGAGCCGACCTAGGGGCAAGTTGGGCCTCTTCCTCTCCCTGCTGCCCTGAGGCTGCTGGGCCAAAGAGGTCTTGGGCATCCAGCCCCTTGCTGGTCCCTTCCCTCTGACGAGGCCCTCTGAGCTCCAGCACCTTGCAGTGTGGAGACAGCCCCTGCCAGCAACCTCCTCTCCAAGGAGGCCTCAACCGAGGCCTAGGCCCAGGGGAAAGGCACCAGCGGGGATGAGCCTGGGGAGGCGCCCGGCCATGTCTGGACCCAGTCCCCGCAGCCTGCCCCTTGGTGGGGCAGTACCCCCGGAGGCCAGGAGGGTCTGGGCAAGGCTGCCAGGGGAAGGGACACTGCTGGGTCCTGCCCCTGGCCTGTGGGGCGTCTGAGCACAACCGGCACTCTCCCGCTGGAAGACCTCCCCGGCTGCCTCCAAAGGCCGGTTTGCAAGCACTCCCGCCCGCTGTTCCCGCCAGGCACGCACAATGCTCCCAAGCCCGGGAGAAAAGCGCTTCGGGGTGGTGCTCTCTCCGGGCCCTTGCCCCTGAGCCTGGGGCCAGGCAGGGGGAACACACTCCCAGGCCAAGGCAGAACGACATGCACACGTCTGTTCCTGCCCCCTACACCGGCAGAGAGTTCGGGGGAGCCAGAGACTGCCAGGCTGCTGCTGGGCTGGCTGCCTGTGTGGGACGGGGTAGAGCCGACCTAGGGGCAAGTTGGGCCTCTTGCTCTCCCTGCTGCCCTGAGGCTGCTGGGTCAAAGAGGTCTTGGGCATCCAGCCCTTTGCTGGTCCTTTCCCTCTGACGAGGCCCTCTGAGCTCCAGCACCTTGCAGTGTGCAGACAGCCCCTGCCGGCAACCTCCTCTCCAAGGAGGCCTCAACCGAGGCCTAGGCCCAGGGGAAAGGCACCAGCGGGTATGAGCCTGGGGAGGCGCCCGGGCATGTCTGGACCCAGGCCCCGCAGCCTGCCCCTTGGTGGGGTAGTACCCCCGGAGGCCAGGAAGGTCTGGGCAAGGCTGCCAGAGGCAGGGACACTTCTGGGTCCTGCCCCTGGCCTGTGGGGCCTCTGAGAACAACTGGCACTCTCCCGCTGGAAGACCTCCCCGGCTGCCTCCAAAGGCTGGTTTGCAAGCACTCAATCCCGCTGTTCACGCCAGCTGCGCACAATGCTCCCAAGCCCGGGAGAAAAGCATTTTGGGGTGGTGCTCACTCCGGGCTTTGGAAGACCTCCCCGGCTGCCTCCAAGGCCGGTTTGCAAGCACTTCTGCCTGCTGTTCCCGCCACCCGCGCACAATGCTCCCAAGCCCGGGAGAAAAGCGTTTCGGGGTGGTGTTCTCTCTGGGCCCAAGAAAGACCTCCCGGGCTGCCCCCAAATGCCGGTTTGCAAGCACTCCCACTCGCTGTTCCCGCCATCCGTGCAAATGCTCCAAGCCCAGGAGAAAAGCCCTTCAGGGTGGTGCTCTCTCCCGGCCCTTGGAAGACCTCCCCGGCTGCCTCCAAAGGCTGGATTTCAAGTACTCCCTCCCGCTGTCCCGCCAGCCGCACACAATGCTCCCAATCACGGGAGAAAAGCGCTTCGGGGTGGTGCTCTCTACGGGCCCTTGGAAGACCTCCCCGTTTGTCTCCAAAGGCCGGTTTGCAAGCACTCATGCCCGCTGTTCCCGCCAGCCGCGCACAATGCTCCCAAGCCTAGGAGAAAAGCGCTTCGGGGTGGTGCTCTCTCCCGGCCCTTGGAAGACCTCCCCGGCTGCCTCCAAAGGCCGGTTTGCAAGCACTCAATCCCGCTGTTCCCGCCAGCCGCGCACAATGCTCCCAAGCCCGGGAGAAAAGCGCTTCGGGGTGGTGCTCTCTCCCGGCCCTTGGAAGACCTCCCCGGCTGCCTCCAAAGGCTGGTTTTCAAGAACTCCCTCCCGCTGACCCGCCAGCCGCACACAATGCTCCCAAGCCCGGGAGAAAAGCATTTTGGGGTGGTCTCTCTCCGGGCCCTTGGAAGACTCCCCGGCTGCCTCTAAAGGCCGGTTTGCAAGCACTCATGTCCTCTGTTCCCGACAGCCGCGAACAATGCTCCCAATTCCGTGAGAAAAGTGCTTCGGGATGGTGCTCTCTCCGGGCCGTTGGAAGACCTCCCAAGCTGCCTCCAAAGGCCGGTTTGCAAGCACTCCCGCCCGCTGTTCCCGCCAGCCTCGCACAATGCTCCCAAGACCGGGAGAAAAGCACTTCGGGGTGGTGTTCTCTCCGTGCCAATGGAGGACCTCCCTGGCTGCCCCCAAAGGCCGGTTTGCAAGCACTCCCACTCGCTGTTCCCGCCAGCCACGCACAATCCTCCAAAACCCCGGAGAAAAGCGCTTCGGGGTGGTGTTCTCTCCGTGCCCATGGAAGACCTCCCGGGGTGCCCCCAAAGGCCGGTTTGGAAGCACTCCCACTCGCTGTTCCCGCCATCCGCGCACAATGCTCCCAAGCCCGGGAGAAAAGCATTTTGGGGTGGTGCTCACACCGGGCCCTGGAAGACCTCCCCGGCTGCCTCCAAAGGACGGTTTTCAAGCACTCCTGCCTGCTGTTCCCGCCACCCGCGCACAATGCTCCCAAGCCCGGGAGAAAAGCGCTTCGGGGTGGTGCTCTCTACAGGCCCTTGGAAGACCTCCCCGGCTGCCTCCAAAGGCCGGTTTGCAAGGACTCCTTCCTGCTGTTCCCGCCATCCGCGCACAATGCTCCCAAGCCCGGGAGAAAAGCATTTTGGGGTGGTGCTCACACCAGGCCCTGGAAGACCTCCCCGGCTGCCTCCAAAGGACGGTTTGCAAGCACTCCTGCCTGCTGTTCCCGCCACCCGCGCAGAATGCTCCCAAGCCCGGGAGAAAAGCGCGTCGGGGTGGTGCTCTCTACAGGCCCTTGGAAGACCTCCCCGGCTGCCTCCAAAGGCCGGTTTGCAAGGACTCCTTCCTGCTGTTCCCGCCAGCCACGCACAATGCTCCCAAGCCCGGGAGAAAAGCATTTTGGGGTGGTGCTCACTCCGGGCCCTTGGAAGACCTCCTCGGCTGCCTCCAAAGGCCAGTTTGCAAGCAGTCCTGCCTGCTGTTCCCGCCAGCCGCGCACAATGCTCCCAAGCCCGGGAGAAAAGCGCTTCGGGGTGGTGCTCTCTCCGGGCCCTTGGAAGACGTCCCCGGCTGCCTCCAAAGGCCGGTTTGCAAGCACTCATGCCCGTTGTTCCCACCAGCCGCGCACAATGCTCCCAAGCCCGGGAGAAAAGCATTTTGGGGTGGTGCTCACTCCGGGCCCTTGGAAGACCTCCCCGGCTGCCTCCAAAAGCCAGTTTGCAAGCAGTCCTGCCTGCTGTTCCCGCCAGCCGCGCACAATGTTCCCAAGCCCGGGAGAAAAGCGCTTCGGGGTGGTGCTCTCTCCGGGCACTTTCAAGACCTCCCCGGCTGCCTCCAAAGGCCGGTTTGTAAGTACTCATGCCTGCTGCTTCCGCCATCCACGCACAATGCTCCCAAGCCCGGGAGAAAAGCATTTTGGGGTGGTGCTCTCTCCGGGCCCTTGGAAGACCTCCCGGGCTGCCTCCAAAGGCCGGTTTGCAAGCATTCATGTCCGTTGTTCCCGACAGCCGCGCACAATGCTCCCAAGCCCGAGAGAAAAGCATTTTGCGGTGGTGCTCTCTCCGGGCCCTTGGAAGACCTCCCGGGCTGCCTCCAAAGGCCGGTTTGCAAGCATTCATGTCCGTTGTTCCCGACAGCCGCGCACAATGCTCCCAAGCCCGGGAGAAAAGCGCTTCAGGGTGGTGTTCTCTCAGGGACCATGGAGGACCTCCCCGGCTGCCCCCAAAGGCCGGTTTGCAAGCATTCCCACTCGCTGTTCCCGCCAGGCACACACAATGTTCCAAAACCCCGGAGAAAAGCGCTTCGGGGTGGTGCTCTCTCCGCGCCCTTGGAAGACTTCTCTGGCTGCCGCCAAAGGCCGGTTTGCAAGAATTCCCTCCCGCTGTCCCACCAGCCGCACACAATGCTCCAAAACCTGAGAGAAAAGCGCTTCGAGGTGGTGCTCTCTCCGGGCCCTTGGAAGACCTCCCCGGCTGCCTCCAAAGGCCGGTTTGCAAGCACTCCTGCCTGCTGTTCCCGCCACGCGCGCACAATGCTCCCAAGCCCGGAAGAAAAGCATTTTGGGGTAGTGCTCTCTCCGGGCCCTTGGAAGACCTCCCGGGCTGCCTCCAAAGGCCGGTTTGCAAGCACTCATGTCCGCTGTTCCCGACAGCCGCGCACAATGCTCCCAAGCCCGGGAGAAAAGCATTTTGGGGTGCTGATCAGTCCGGGCCCTTGGAAGACGTCCCCGGCTGCCTCCAAAGGACAGTTTGCAAGAACTCATGCCCGCTGTTCCCGCCAGGCACGCACAATGCTCCCAAGCCCGGGAGAAAAGCGCTTCGGGGTGGTGCTCTCACCGGGCCCTTGCCCCTGAGCCTGGGGGCAATGCAGGGGGAACACACTCCCAGGCCAAGGCAGAACCACATGCAAACGTCTGTTCCTGGTCCCTGCACCGGCAGAGAGCTCGGGGGAGCCAGAGTATGCCAGGCAGCTGCTGGGTTGGCGGCCTGTGTGGAAAGGGGCAGAGCCGACCTAGGGGCAAGTTGGGCCTCTTGCTCTCCCTGCTGCCCTGAGGCTGCTGGGCCAAAGAGGTCTTGGGCATCCAGCCCCTTGCTGGTCCCTTCCCTCTGATGAGGCCCTCTGAGCTCCAGCACCTTGCAGTGTGGAGACAGCCCCTGCCAGCAACCTCCTCTCCAAGGCGGCCTCAACCGAGGCCTAGGCCCAGGGGAAAGGCACCAGCGGGGATGAGCCTGGGGAGGCGCCCGGGCATGTCTGGACCCAGTCCCCGCAGCCTGCCCCTTGGTGGGGCAGTACCCCCGGAGGCCAGGAAGGTCTGTGCAAGGCTGCCAGGGGCAGGGACAGCGCTGGGTCCTGCCCCTGGCCTGTGGGACGTCTGAGCACAACCGGCACTCTCCCGCTGGAAGACCTCCCCGTCTGCCTCGAAAGGCTGGTTTGCAAGCACTCCCGCCCGCTGTTACCGCCAGGCACGCACAATGCTCCCAAGCCCGGTAGAAAAGCGCTTCGGGGTGGTGCTCTCTCCGGGCCCTTGCCCCTAAGCCTGCGGGCCAGGCAGGGGGAACACACTCCCAGGCCAAGACAGAACGACATGAACACGTCTGTTCCTGCCCCCTACACCGGCAGAGAGCTCGGGGGAGCCAGAGTCTCTCAGGCAGGTGCTGGGCTGGCCGCCTGTGTGGGAAGGGGCAGAGCCGACCTAGGGGCAAGTTGGGCCTCTTGCTCTCCCTGCTGCCCTGAGGCTGCTGGGCCAAAGACGTCTTGGGCATCCAGCCCTTTGCTGGTCCCTTCCCTCTGACGAGGCCCTCTGAGCTCCAGCACCTTGCAGTGTGGAGACAGCACCTGCCAGCAATCTCCTCTCCAAGGAGGCCTCAACCGAGGCCTAGGCCCAGGGGAAAGGCACCAGCGGGGATGAGCCTGGGGAGGCGCCCGGGCATGTCTGGACCCAGTCCCCGCAGCCTGCCCCTTGGTGGGGCAGTACCCCTGGAGGCCAGGAAGGTCTGGGCAAGCCTGACCAGGGGCAGGGGACCTGCTGGGTCCTGCCCCTGGCCTGTGGGGCCTCTGAGCACAACCGGCCCTCTCCCACTGGAAGACCTCCCCGGCTGCCTCCAAAGGCCGTTTTGCACGCACTCCCGCCCACTGTTCCCACCAAGCGCGCACAATGCTCCCATCCCGGGAGAAAAGCGCTTCGGGGTGGTGCTCTCTCCGGGCCCTTGCCCCTGAGACTGGGGGCCAGGCAGGGGGTCCACACTCCCAGGCCAAGGCAGAACCACATGCACACGTCTGTTCCTGACCCCTGCACCGGCAGAGAGCTCGGGGGAGCCAGAGTCTGTCAGGCAGCTGCCGGGCTGGCCGCCTTTGTGGGAAGGGGCAGAGCCGACCTAGGGGCAAGTTGGGCCTCTTGCTCTGCCTGCTGCCCTGAGGCTGCTGGGCCAAAGAGGTCTTGGGCATCCAGCCCTTTGCTTGTCCCTTCCCTCTGACGAGGCCCTCTGAGCTCCAGCACCTTGCAGTGTGGAGACAGCCCCTGCCAGCAACCTCCTCTCCAAGGAGGCCTCAACCGAGACCTAGGACCAGGGGAAAGGCACCAGCGGGGATGAGCCTGGGGAGGCGCCCAGGCATGTCTGGACCCAGTCCCCGCAGCCTGCCCCTTGGTGGGGCAGTACCCCCGGAGGCCAGGAAGGTCTGGGAAAGGCTGGCCAGGGGCAGGGGACCTGCTGGGTCCTGCCCCTGGCCTGTGGGGCCTCTGAGCACAACCGGCCCTCTCCCACTGGAAGACCTCCCCGGCTGCCTCCAAAGGCCGGTTTGCAAGCGCTCCCGGCCACTGTTACCAGCAGGCGGGCACAATGCTCCTAAGCCCGGAAGAAAAGCGCTTCGGGGTGGTGCTCTCTCCGGGCCCTTGCCCCTGAACCTGGGGGCCAGGCAGTTGGTTCACACTCGGAGACCAAGGCAGAACCACATGCACACGTCTGTTCCTGACCCCTGCACCGGCAGAGAGCTCGGGGGAGCCAGAGTCTGTCAGGCAGCTGCTGGGCTGGCCGCCTGTGTGGGAAGGGGCAGAGCCGACCTAGGGGCAAGTTGGGCCTCTTGCTCTCCCTGCTTCCCTGAGGCTGCTGGGCCAAAGACGTCTTGGGCATCCAGCCCCTTACTGGTCCCTTCCCTCTGACGAGGCCCTCTGAGCTCCAGCACCTTGCAGTGTGGAGACAGCCCCTGCCAGCAACCTCCTCTCCAAGGAGGCCTCAACCGAGGCCTAGGCCCAGGGGAAAGGCACCAGCGGGGATGAGCCAGGGGAGGCGCCCGAGCATGTCTGGACCCAGTCCCCGCAGCCTGCCCCTTGGTGGGGCAGTACCCCCGGAGGCCAGGAAGGTCTGGGCAAGGCTGGCCAGGGGCAGGGGCCCTGCTGCGTCCTGCCCCTGACCTGTGGGGCCTCTGAGCACAACCGGACCTCTCCCACTGGAAGACCTCCCCGGCTGCCTCCAAAGGCCGGTTTGCAAGCGCTCCCACCCACTGTTCCCAGCAGGCGTGCACAATGCTCCCAAGCCCGGGAGAAAAGCGCTTCAGGGTGGTGCTCTCTCCGGGCCCTTGCCCCTGAGCCTGGGGTCAAGGCACGGTGTCCACACTCCCAGGCCAATTCAGAACCACATGCACACGTCTGTTCCTGCCCCCTGCACCGGCAGAGAGCTCGGGGGAGCCAGAGTCTGTCAGGCAGCTGCTGGGCTGGCCGCCTGTGTGGGAAGGGGCAGAGCCGACCTAGGGGCAAGTTGGGCCTCTTGCTCTCCCTGCTGCCCTGAGGCTGCTGGGCCAAAGAGGTCTTGGGCATCCATCCCGTTGCTGGTCCCTTCCCTCTGACGAGGCCCTCTGAGCTCCAGCACCTTGCAGTGTGGAGACAGCCCCTGCCAGCAACCTCCTCTCCAAGGAGGCCTCAACCGAGGCCTAGGCCCAGGGGAAAGGCACCAGCGGGGATGAGCCTGGGGATGCGCCCGGGCATGTCTGGACCCATTCCCCGCAGCCTACCCCTTGGTGGGGCTGTAACCCCGGAGGCAGGAAGGTCTGGGCAAGGCTGGCCAGGGGCAGGGGCCCTGCTGGGTCCTGCTCCTGGCCTGTGGGGCCTCTGAGCACAACCGGCCCTCTCTCACTGGAAGACCTCCCCGGCTGCCTCCAAAGTCCGGTTTGCAAGCACTCCCGCCCACTGTTCCCACCAAGCACGCACAATTCTCCCAAGCCCGGGAGAAAAGCGCTTCGGGGTGGTGCTCTCTCCGGGCCCTTGCCCCTGAACCTGGGGGCCAGGCAGTTGGTTCACACTCGGAGACCAAGGCAGAACCACATGCACACGTCTGTTCCTGACCCCTGCACCGGCAGAGAGCTCGGGGGAGCCAGAGTCTGTCAGGCAGCTGCTGGGCTGGCCGCCTGTGTGGGAAGGGGCAGAGCCGACCTAGGGGCAAGTTGGGCCTCTTCCTCTCCCTGCTGCCCTGAGGCTGCTGGGCCAAAGAGGTCTTGGGCATCCAGCCCCTTGCTGGTCCCTTCCCTCTGATGAGGCCCTCTGAGCTCCAGCACCTTGCAGTGTGGAGACAGCCCCTGCCAGCAACCTCCTCTCCAAGGAGGCCTCAACCGAGGCCTAGGCCTAGGGGAAAGGCACCAGCGGGGATGAGCCTGGGGAGGCGCCCGGCCATGTCTGGACCCAGTCCCCGCAGCCTGCCCCTTGGTGGGGCAGTACCCCCGGAAGCCAGGAAGGTCTCGGCAAGGCTGCCAGGGGCAGGGACACTGCTGGGTCCTGCCCCTGGCCTGTTGGGCGTCTGAGCACAACCGGCACTCTCCCGCTGGAAGACCTCCCCGTCTGCCTCCAAAAGACGGTTTGCAAGCACTCCCACCCGCTGTTCCCCCAGGCACGCACAATGCTCCCAAGCCCGGGAGAAAAGCGCTTTGGGGTGGTGCTCTCTCCGGGCCCTTGCCCCTGAGCCTGGGGCCAGGCAAGGGGAACACTCTCCCAGGCCAAGGGAGAACGACATGCACACGTCTGTTCCTGCCCCCTACACCGGCAGAGAGCTCGGGGGAGCCAGAGTCTGTCAGGCTGCTGCTGGGCTGGCTGCCTGTGTGGGACGGGGCAGAGCCGACCTAGGGGCAAGTTGGGCCTCTTGCTCTCCCTGCTGCCCTGAGGCTGCTGGGTCAAAGAGGTCTTGGGCATCCAGCCCTTTGCTGGTGCCTTCCCTCTGACGAGGCCCTCTGAGCTCCAGCACCTTGCAGTGTGGAGACAGCCCCTGCCAGCAACCTACTCTCCAAAGAGGCCTCAACCGAGGACTACACCCAGGGGAAAGGCACCAGCGGGGATGATCCTGGGGAGGCGCACGGACATGTCTGGACCCAGTCTCCGCAGCCTGCCCCTTGGTGGGGCAGTACCCCCGGAGTCCAAGAAGGTCTGGGCAAGTCTGTCCATGGGCAGGGGCCCTGCTGGGTCCTGACCCTGGCCTGTGGGGCCTCTGAGCACAACCGGCCCTCTCCCACTGGAAGACCTCCCCGGCTGCCTCCAAAGTCCTGTTTGCAAACACTCCCGCCCGCTGTTCACGTCAGGCTCGCACAATGCTCCCAAGCCCGGGAGAAAAGCACTTCGGAGTGGTGCTCTCTCCGGGCCCTTGCCCCTGAGCCTGGGGGCAAGGCAGGGGGAACACACTCCCAGGCCAAGGCAGAAACACATGCCCACGTCTGTTCCTGTCCCCTGCACCGGCAGAGAGCTTGGGGGAGCCAGAGTCTGTCAGGCAGGTGCTGGGTTGGCCGCCTGTGTGGGAAGTGGCAGAGCCGACCTAGGGGCAAGTTGGGCCTCTTGCCCTCCCTGCTGCCCTGAGGCTGCTGGGCCAAAGAGGTCTTGGGCATCCAACCCCTTGCTGGTCCCTTCCCTCTGACGAGGCCCTCTGAGCTCCAGCACCTTGCAGTGTGGAGACAGCCCCTGCCAGCAACCTCCTCTCCAAGGAGGCCTAAACCGAGGCCTAGGCACAGGGGAAAGGCACCAGCGGGGATGAGCCTGGGGAGGCGCCCGGGCATGTCTGGACCCAGTCCCCGCAGCCTGCCCCTTGGTGGGGCAGTACCCCCGGAGGCGAGGAAGGTCTGGGCAAGGCTGGCCAGGGGCAGGGGACCTGCTGGGTCCTGCCCCTGGCCTGTGGGGCCTCTGAGCACAACCGGCCCTCTCCCACTGGAAGACTTCCCCGGCTGCCTCCAAAGGCCGGTTTGCCAACACTCCCGCCCGCTGTTCCAACCAAGGGCGCACAACGCTCCCAAGCCCGGGAGAAAATCGCCTCGGGGTGGTGCTCTCTCCGGGCCCTTTCCCCTGAGCCTGGGGGCCAGGCAGGGGGTCCACACTCCCAGGCCAAGGCAGAACGACATGCACACGTCTGTTCCTGCCCCATGCACCGGCAGAGAGCTCGGGGGAGCCAGAGTCTGTCAGGCAGCTGCTGGGCTGGCCGCCTGTGTGGGATGGGGCAGAGCCGACCTAGGGGCAAGTTGGGCCTCTTGCTCTCCCTGCTGCCCTGAGGCTCCTGGGCCAAAGAGATCTTGGGCATCCAGCCCCTTGCTTGTCCCTTCCCTCTGACGAGGCCCTCTGAGCTCCAGCACCTTGCAGTGTGGAGACAGCCCCTGCCAGCAACCTCCTCTCCAAGGAGGCCTCAACCGAGGCCTAGGACCAGGGGAAAGGCACCAGCGGGGATGAGCCTGGGGAGGCGCCCGGGCATGTCTGGACCCAGTCCCCGCAGCCTGCCCCTTGGTGGGGCAGTACCCCCGGAGGCCAGGAAGGTCTGGGCAAGGCTGGCCACGGGCAGGGGCCCTGCTGGGTCCTGCCCCTGGCCTGTGGGTCCTCTGAGCACAACCGGCCCTCTCCCACTGGAAGACTTCCCCGGCTGCCTCCAAAGGCCGGTTTGCCAACACTCCCGTCCGCTGTTCCCGCCAGGCACGCACAATTCTCCCAAGCCCGGGAGAAAAGCGCTTTGGGGTGTTGCTCTCTCCGGGCCCTTGCCCCTGAGCGTGGGGGCGAGGCAGTGGGTCCACACTCCCAGACCAACGCAGAACCACATGCACACGTCTGTTCCTGACCCCTGCACCGGCAGAGAGCTCGGGGGAGCCAGAGTCTGTCAGGCAGCTGCTGGGCTGGCCGCCTGTGTGGGAAGGGGCAGAGCCGACCTAGGGGCAAGTTGGGCCTCTTCCTCTCCCTGCTGCCCTGAGGCTGCTGGGCCAAAGAGGTCTTGGGCATCCAGCCCCTTGCTGGTCCCTTCCCTCTGACGAGGCCCTCTGAGCTCCAGCACCTTGCAGTGTGGAGACAGCCCCTGCCAGCAACCTCCTCTCCAATGAGGCCTCAACCGAGGCCTAGGCCCAGGGGAAAGGCACCAGCGGGGATGAGCCTGGGGAGGCGCCCGGGCATGTCTGGACCCAGTCCCCGCAGCCTGCCCCTTGGTGGGGCAGTACCCCCGGAGGCCAGGAAGGTCTGGGCAAGGCTGGCCAGGGGCAGGGGCCCTGCTGCGTCCTGCCCCTGGCCTGTGGGGCCTCTGAGCACAACCGGCCCTCTCCCACTGGAAGACCTCCCCGGCTGCCTCCAAAGGCCGATTTGCAAGCGCTCCCGCCCACTGTTCCCAGCAGGCGTGCACAATGCTCCCAAGCCCGGGAGAAAAGCGCTTCAGGGTGGTGCTCTCTCCGGGCCCTTGCCCCTGAGCCTGGGGTCAAGGCACGGTGTCCACACTCCCAGGCCAATTCAGAACCACATGCACACGTCTGTTCCTGCCCCCTGCACCGGCAGAGAGCTCGGGGGAGCCAGAGTCTGTCAGGCAGCTGCTGGGCTGGCCGCCTGTGTGGGAAGGGGCAGAGCCGACCTAGGGGCAAGTTGGGCCTCTTGCTCTCCCTGCTGCCCTGAGGCTGCTGGGCCAAAGAGGTCTTGGGCATCCATCCCGTTGCTGGTCCCTTCCCTCTGACGAGGCCCTCTGAGCTCCAGCACCTTGCAGTGTGGAGACAGCCCCTGCCAGCAACCTCCTCTCCAAGGAGGCCTCAACCGAGGCCTAGGCCCAGGGGAAAGGCACCAGCGGGGATGAGCCTGGGGAGGCGCCCGGGCATGTCTGGACCCATTCCCCGCAGCCTACCCCTTGGTGGGGCTGTAACCCCGGAGGCAGGAAGGTCTGGGCAAGGCTGGCCAGGGGCAGGGGCCCTGCTGGGTCCTGCCCCTGGCCTGTGGGGCCTCTGAGCACAACCGGCCCTCTCCCACTGGAAGACCTCCCCGGCTGCCTCCAAAGGCCGGTTTGCAAGCACTCCCGCCCACTGTTCCCACCAAGCACGCACAATGCTCCCAAGCCCGGGAGAAAAGCGCTTCGGGGTGGTGCTCTCTCCGGGCCCTTGCCCCTGAACCTGGGGGCCAGGCAGTTGGTTCACACTCGGAGACCAAGGCAGAACCACATGCACACGTCTGTTCCTGACCCCTGCACCGGCAGAGAGCTCGGGGGAGCCAGAGTCTGTCAGGCAGCTGCTGGGTTGGCCGCCTGTGTGGGAAGGGGCAGAGCCGTCCTAGGGGCAAGTTGGGCCTCTTGCTCTCCCTGCTTCCCTGAGGCTGCTGGGCCAAAGAGGTCTTGGGCATCCAGCCCCTTACTGGTCCCTTCCCTCTGACGAGGCCCTCTGAGCTCCAGCACCTTGCAGTGTGGAGACAGCCCCTGCCAGCAACCTCCTCTCCAAGGAGGCCTCAACCGAGGCCTAGGCCCAGGGGAAAGGCACCAGCGGGGATGAGCCAGGGGAGGCGCCCGAGCATGTCTGGACCCAGTCCCCGCAGCCTGCCCCTTGGTGGGGCAGTACCCCCGGAGGCCAGGAAGGTCTGGGCAAGGCTGGCCAGGGGCAGGGGCCCTGCTGCGTCCTGCCCCTGGGCTGTGGGGCCTCTGAGCACAACCGGCCCTCTCCCACTGGAAGACCTCCCCGGCTGCCTCCAAAGGCCGGTTTGCCAACACTCCCGCCCGCTGTTCCCGCCAGGCACGCACAATGCTCCCAATCCCGGGAGAAAAGCGCTTCGGGGTGTTGCCCTCTCCGGGCCCTTGCCCCTGAGCCTGGGGTCCAGGCAGTGGGTCCACACTCCCAGACCAAGGCAGAACCACATGCACTCGTCTGTTCCTGACCCCTGCACCGGCAGAGAGCTCGGGGGAGCCAGAGTCTGTCAGGCAGCTGCTGGGTTGGCTGCCTGTGTGGGAAGGGGCAGAGCCGACCTAGGGGCAAGTTGGGCCTCTTCCTCTCCCTGCTGCCCTGAGGCTGCTGGGCCAAAGACGTCTTGGGCATCCAGCCCCTTACTGGTCCCTTCCCTCTGACGAGGCCCTCTGAGCTCCAGCACCTTGCAGTGTGGAGACAGCCCCTGCCAGCAACCTCCTCTCCAAGGAGGCCTCAACCGAGGCCTAGGCCCAGGGGAAAGGCACCAGCGGGGATGAGCCAGTGGAGGCGCAAGGGCATGTCTGGACCCAGTCCCCGCAGCCTGCCCCTTGGTGGGGCAGTACCCCCGGAGGCCAGGAAGGTCTGTGCAAGGCTGCCAGGGGCAGGGACAGCGCTGGGTCCTGCCCCTGGCCTGTGGGACGTCTGAGCACAACCGGCACTCTCCCGCTGGAAGACCTCCCCGTCTGCCTCGAAAGGCCGGTTTGCAAGCACACCCGCCCGCTGTTCCCGCCAGGCACGCACAATGCTCCCAAGCCCGGAAGAAAAGCGCTTCGGGGTGGTGCTCTCTTCGGGCCCTTGCCCCTAAGCCTGCGGGCCAGGCAGGGGGAACACACTCCCAGGCCAAGACAGAACGACATGAACACGTCTGTTCCTGCCCCCTACACCGGCAGAGAGCTCGGGGGAGCCAGAGTCTCTCAGGCAGGTGCTGGGCTGGCCGCCTGTGTGGGAAGGGGCAGAGCCGACCTAGGGGCAAGTTGGGCCTCTTGCTCTCCCTGCTGCCCTGAGGCTGCTGGGCCAAAGACGTCTTGGGCATCCAGCCCTTTGCTGGTCCCTTCCCTCTGACGAGGCCCTCTGAGCTCCAGCACCTTGCAGTGTGGAGACAGCACCTGCCAGCAATCTCCTCTCCAAGGAGGCCTCAACCGAGGCCTAGGCCCAGGGGAAAGGCACCAGCGGGGATGAGCCTGGGGAGGCGCCCGGGCATGTCTGGACCCAGTCCCCGCAGCCTGCCCCTTGGTGGGGCAGTACCCCTGGAGGCCAGGAAGGTCTGGGCAAGGCTGACCAGGGGCAGGGGACCTGCTGGGTCCTGCCCCTGGCCTGTGGGGCCTCTGAGCACAACCGGCCCTCTCCCACTGGAAGACCACCCCGGCTGCCTCCAAAGGCCGTTTTGCACGCACTCCCGCCCACTGTTCCCACCAAGCGCGCACAATGCTCCCATCCCGGGAGAAAAGCGCTTCGGGGTGGTGCTCTCTCCGGGCCCTTGCCCCTGAGACTGGGGGCCAGGCAGGGGGTCCACACTCCCAGGCCAAGGCAGAACCACATGCACACGTCTGTTCCTGACCCCTGCACCGGCAGAGAGCTCGGGGGAGCCAGAGTCTGTCAGGCAGCTGCTGGGCTGGCCGCCTTTGTGGGAAGGGGCAGAGCCGACCTAGGGGCAAGTTGGGCCTCTTGCTCTCCCTGCTGCCCTGAGGCTGCTGGGCCAAAGAGGTCTTGGGCATCCAGCCCTTTGCTTGTCCCTTCACTCTGACGAGGCCCTCTGAGCTCCAGCACCTTGCAGTGTGGAGATAGCCCCTGCCAGCAACCTCCTCTCCAAGGAGGCCTCAACCGAGACCTAGGACCAGGGGAAAGGCACCAGCGGGGATGAGCCTGGGGAGGCGCCCAGGCATGTCTGGACCCAGTCCCCGCAGCCTGCCCCTTGGTGGGGCAGTACCCCCGGAGGCCAGGAAGGTCTGGGAAAGGCTGGCCAGGGGCAGGGGACCTGCTGGGTCCTGCCCCTGGCCTGTGGGGCCTCTGAGCACAACCGGCCCTCTCCCACTGGAAGACCTCCCCGGCTGCCTCCAAAGGCCGGTTTGCAAGCGCTCCCGGCCACTGTTACCAGCAGGCGGGCACAATGCTCCTAAGCCCGGAAGAAAAGCGCTTCGGGGTGGTGCTCTCTCTGGGCCCTTGCCCCTGAGCCTGGGGGCAAGTCAGGGTGTCCACACTCCCAGGCCAAGGCAGAAGCACATGCACACGTCTGACCTGCCCCCTGCACCGGCAGAAAGCTCGGGGGAGCCAGAGTCTGTCAGGCAGCTGCTGGGCTGGCCGCCTGTGTGGGAAGTGGCAGAGCCGACCTAGGGGCAAGTTGGGCCTCTTGCTCTCCCTGCTGCCCTGAGGCTGCTGGGCCAAAGAGGTCTTGGGCATCCAGCCCCTTGCTGGTCCCTTCCCTCTGACGAGGCCCTCTGAGCTCCAGCACCTTGCAGTGTGGAGACAGCCCCTGCCAGCAACCTCCTCTCCAAGGAGGCCTCAACCGAGGCCTAGGCCCAGGGGAAAGGCACCAGCGGGGATGAGCCTGGGGAGGCGCCCGGGCATGTCTGGACCCAGTCCCCGCAGCCTGCCCCTTGGTGGGGCAGTACCCCCGGATGCCAGGAAGGTCTGGGCAAGGCTGGCCAGGGGCAGGGGCCCTGCTGGGTCCTGCCCCTGGCCTGTGGGGCCTCTGAGCACAACCGGCCCTCTCCCACTGGAAGAACTCTCCGGCTGCCTCCAAAGGCCAGTTTGCCAACACTCCCGCCCGCTGTTCCCGCCAGACACGCACAATGCTCCCAAGCCCGGGAGAAAAGCACTTCGGTGTGGTGCTCTCCTCGGGCCCTTGCCCCTGAGCCTGGGGGCCAGGCAGTTGGTCCACACTCCCAGACCAAGGCAGAACCACATGCACACGTCTGTTCCTGACCCCTGCACCGGCAGAGAGCTCGGGGGAGCCAGAGTCTGTCAGGCAGCTGCTGGGCTGGCCGCCTGTGTGGGAAGGGGCAGAGCCGACCTAGGGGCAAGTTGGGCCTCTTCCTCTCCCTGCTGCCCTGAGGCTGCTGGGCCAAAGAGGTCTTGGGCATCCAGCCCCTTGCTGGTCCCTTCCCTCTGACGAGGCCCTCTGAGCTCCCGCACCTTGCAGTGTGGAGACAGCCCCTGCCAGCAACCTCCTCTCCAATGAGGCCTCAACCGAGGCCTAGGCCCAGGGGAAAGGCACCACCGGGGATGAGCCTGGGGAGGCGCCCGGGCATGTCTGGACCCAGTCCGCGCAGCCTGCCCCTTGGTGGGGCAGTACCCCCCGGAGGCCAGGAAGGTCTGTGCAAGGCTGCCAGGGGCAGGGACAGCGCTGGGTCCTGCCCCAGGCCTGTGGGACGTCTGAGCACAACCGGCACTCTTCCGCTGGAAGACCTCCCCGTCTGCCTCGAAAAGCCGGTTTGCAAGCACTCCCGCCCGCTGTTCCCGCCAGGCATGCACAATGCTCCCAAGCCCGGTAGAAAAGCGCTTCGGGGTGGTGCTCTCTCCGGGCCCTTGCCCCTAAGCCTGGGGGCCAGGCAGGGGGAACACACTCCCAGGCCAAGACAGAACGACATGAACACGTCTGTTCCTGCCCCCTACACCGGCAGAGAGCTCGGGGGAGCCAGAGTCTCTCAGGCAGGTGCTGGGCTGGCCGCCTGTGTGGGAAGGGGCAGAGCCGACCTAGGGGCAAGTTGGGCCTCTTGCTCTCCCTGCTGCCCTGAGGCTGCTGGGCCAAAGACGTCTTGGGCATCCAGCCCTTTGCTGGTCCCTTCCCTCTGACGAGGCACTCTGAGCTCCAGCACCTTGCAGTGTGGAGACAGCACCTGCCAGCAATCTCCTCTCCAAGGAGGCCTCAACCGAGGCCTAGGCCCAGGGGAAAGGCACCAGCGGGGATGAGCCTGGAGAGGCGCCCGGGCATATCTGGACCCAGTCCCCGCAGCCTGCCCCTTGGTGGGGCAGTACCCCTGGAGGCCAGGAAGGTCTGGGCAATGCTGACCAGGGGCAGGGGACCTGCTGGGTCCTGCCCCTGGCCTGTGGGGCCTCTGAGCACAACCGGCCCTCTCCCGCTGGAAGACCTCCCCGGCTGCCTCCAAAGTCCTGTTTGCCAACACTCCCACCCGCTGTTCACGCCAGACTTGCACAATGCTCCCAAGCCCGGGAGAAAAGCGCTTCGGGGTGGTGCTCTCTCCGGGCCCTTGCCCCTGAGCCTGGGGGCAAGGCATGGGGAACACACTCCCAGGCCAAGGCAGAACCACATGCCCACGTCTGTTCCTGTCCCCTGCACCGGCAGAGAGCTTGGGGGAGCCAGAGTCTGTCAGGCAGCTGCTGGGTTGGCCGCCTGTGTGGGAAGGGGCAGAGCCGCCCTAGGGGCAAGTTGGGCCTCTTGCTCTCCCTGCTGCCCTGAGGCTGCTGGGCCAAAGACGTCTTGGGCATCCAGCCCCTTACTGGTCCCTTCCCTCTGACGAGGCCCTCTGAGCTCCAGCACCTTGCAGTGTGGAGACAGCCCCTGCCAGCAACCTCCTCTCCAAGGAGGCCTCAACCGAGGCCTAGGCCCAGGGGAAAGGCACCAGCGGGGATGAGCCAGGGGAGGCGCCCGAGCATGTCTGGACCCAGTCCCCGCAGCCTGCCCCTTGGTGGGGCAGTACCCCCGGAGGCCAGGAAGGTCTGGGTAAGACTGGCCAGGGGCAGGGGCCCTGCTGGGTCCTGCCCCTGGCCTGTGGGGCCTCTGAGCACAACCGGCCCTCTCCCACTGGAAGACCTCCCCGGCTGCCTCCAAAGGCCGGTTTGCAAGCGCTCCCGGGCACTGTTACCAGCAGGCGGGCACAATGCTCCTAAGCCGGGAGAAAAGCGCTTCAGGGTGGTGCTCTCTCTGGGCCCTTGCCCCTGAGCCTGGGGGCAAGGCTGGGTGTCCACACTCCCAGGCCAAGGCAGAACCACATGCACACGTCTGACCTGCCCCCTGCACCGGCAGAGAGCTCGGGGGAGCCAGAGTCTGTCAGGCAGCTGCTGGGCTGGCCGCCTGTGTGGGAAGTGGCAGAGCCGACCTAGGGGCAAGTTGGGCCTCTTCCTCTCCCTGCTGCCATGAGGCTGCTGGGCCAAAGAGGTCTTGGGCATCCAGCCCCTTGCTGGTCCCTTCCCTCTGACGAGGCCCTCTGAGCTCCAGCACCTTGCAGTGTGGAGACAGCCCCTGCCAGCAACATCCTCTCCAAGGAGGCCTCAACCGAGGCCTAGGCCCAGGGGAAAGGCACCAGCGGGGATGAGCCTGGGGAGGCGCCCGGGCATGTCTGGACCCAGTCCCCGCAGCCTGCCCCTTGGTGGGGCAGTACCCCCGGAGGCCAGGAAGATCTGGGCAAGGCTGGCCAGGGGCAGGGGCCCTGCTGGGTCCTCCCCATGGCCTGTGGGGCCTCTGAGCACAACCGGCCCTCTCCCACTGGAAGACCTCCCCGGCTGCCTCCAAAGGCCAGTTTGCCAACACTCCTGCCCGCTCTTCCCGCCAGGCACGCACAATGCTCCCAAGCCCGGGAGAAAAGCGCTTCGGGGTGGTGCTCTCTCCGGGCCCTTGCCCCTGAGCCTGTGGGCAAGGCAGGGGGAACACACTCCCAGACCAAGGCAGAAACACATGCACACGTCTGTTCCTGTCCCCTGCACCGGCAGAGAGCTCGGGGGAGCCAGACTCTCTCAGGCAGGTGCTGGGCTGGCCGCCTGTGTGGGAAGGGGCAGAGCCGACCTAGGGGCAAGTTGGGCCTCTTGCTCTCCCTGCTGCCCTGAGGCTGCTGGGCCAAAGAGGTCTTGGGCATCCAGCCCCTTGCTGGTCCCTTCCCTCTGACGAGGCCCTCTGAGCTCCAGCACCTTGCAGTGTGGAGACAGCCCCTGCCAGCAACCTCCTCTCCAAGGAGGCCTCAACCGAGGCCTAGGCACAGGGGAAAGGCACCAGCGGGGATGAGCCAGTGGAGGCGCACGGGCATATCAGGACCCAGTCCCCGCAGCCTGCCCCTTGGTGGGGCAGTACCCCCGGAGGCCAGGAAGGTCTGGGCAAGGCTGGCCAGGGGCAGGGTCCCTGCTGGGTCCTGCCCCTGGCCTGTGGGGCCTCTGAGCACAACCGGCCCTCTCCCACTGGAAGACCTCCCCGGCTGCCTCCAAAGGCGGGTTTGCCAACACTCCCGCCCGCTGTTCCCGCCAGGCACGCACAACGCTCCCAAGGCCAGGAGAAAAGCGCTTCGGGGTGTTGCTCTCTCCGGGCCCTTGCCCCTGAGCCTGGGGTCCAGGCAGTGGGTCCACACTCCCAGACCAAGGCAGAACCACATGCACACGTCTGTTCCTGACCCCTGCACCGGCAGAGAGCTCGGGGGAGCCAGAGTCTGTCAGGCAGCTGCTGGGTTGGCTGCCTGTGTGGGAAGGGGCAGAGCCGACCTAGGGGCAAGTTGGGCCTCTTGCTCTCCCTGCTGCCCTGAGGCTGCTGGGCCAAAGAGGTCTTGGGCATCCAGCCCCTTGCTGGTCCCTTCCCGCTGACGAGGCCCTCTGAGCTCCAGCACCTTGCAGTGTGGAGACAGCCCCTGCCAGCAACCTCCTCTCCAAGGAGGCATCAACCGAGGCCTATGCCCAGGGGAAAGGCACCAGCGGGGATGAGCCTGGGGAGGCGCCCAGGCATGTCTGGACCCAGTCCCCGCAGCCTGCCCCTTGGTGGGGCAGTACCCCCGGAGGCCAGGAAGGTCTGGGCAAGGCTGGCCAGTGGCAGGGGCCCTTCTGGGTCCTGCCCCTGGCCTGTGGGGCCTCTGAGCACAACCGGCCCTCTCCCACTCGAAGAACTCCCCGGCTGCCTCCAAAGGCCAGTTTGCCAACACTCCCGCCCGCTGTTCCCGCCAGGCACGCACAATGCTCCCAAGCCCGGGAGAAAAGCACTTCGGGGTGGTGCTCTCCTCGGGCCCTTGCCCCTGAGCCTGGGGGCCAGGCAGTTGGTCCACACTCCCAGACCAAGGCAGAACCACATGCACACGTCTGTTCCTGACCCCTGCACCGGCAGAGAGCTCGGGGGAGCCAGAGTCTGTCAGGCAGCTGCTGGGTTGGCTGCCTGTGTGGGAAGGGGCAGAGCCGACCTAGGGGCAAGTTGGGCCTCTTGCTCTCCCTGCTGCCCTGAGGCTGCTGGGCCAAAGAGGTCTTGGGCATCCAGCCCCTTGCTGGTCCCTTCCCGCTGACGAGGCCCTCTGAGCTCCAGCACCTTGCAGTGTGGATACAGCCCCTGCCAGCAACCTCCTCTCCAATGAGGCCTCAACCGAGGCCTAGGCCCAGGGGAAAGGCACCAGCGGGGATGAGCCTGGGGAGGCGCCCGGGCATGTCTGGACCCAGTCCGCGCAGCCTGCCCCTTGGTGCGGCAGTACCCCCGGAGGCCAGGAAGGTCTATGCAAGGTTGCCAGGGGCAGGGACAGCGCTGGGTCCTGCCCCTGGCCTGTGGGACGTCTGAGCACAACCGGCACTCTCCCGCTGGAAGACCTCCCCGTCTGCCTCGAAAGGCCGGTTTGCAAGCACTCCCGCCCACTGTTCCCGCCAGGCACGCACAATGCTCCCAAGCCCGGTAGAAAAGCGCTTCGGGGTGGTGCTCTCTCCGGGCCCTTGCCCCTAAGCCTGCGGGCCAGGCAGGGTGTCCACACTCCCAGGCCAAGGCAGAACCACATGCCCACGTCTGTTCCTGTCCCCTGCACCGGCAGAGAGCTTGGGGGAGCCAGAGTCTGTCAGGCAGCTGCTGGGTTGGCCGCCTGTGTGGGAAGGGGCAGAGCCGCCCTAGGGGCAAGTTGGGCCTCTTGCTCTCCCTGCTGCCCTGAGGCTGCTGGGCCAAAGACGTCTTGGGCATCCAGCCCCTTACTGGTCCCTTCCCTCTGACGAGGCCCTCTGAGCTCCAGCACCTTGCAGTGTGGAGACAGCCCCTGCCAGCAACCTCCTCTCCAAGGAGGCCTCAACCGAGGCCTAGGCCCAGGGGAAAGGTACCAGCGGGGATGAGCCAGGGGAGGCGCCCGAGCATGTCTGGACCCAGTCCCCGCAGCCTGCCCCTTGGTGGGGCAGTACCCCCGGAGGCCAGGAAGGTCTGGGTAAGACTGGCCAGGGGCAGGGGCCCTGCTGGGTCCTGCCCCTGGCCTGTGGGGCCTCTGAGCACAACCGGCCCTCTCCCACTGGAAGACCTCCCCGGCTGCCTCCAAAGGCCGGTTTGCAAGCACTCCCGGCCACTGTTCCCGCCAGGCGCGCACAATGCTCCCAAGCCCGGGAGAAAAGCGCTTCGGGGTGGTGGTCTCTCCGGGCCCTTGCCCCTGAGCCTGGGGGCCAGGCAGGGGATCCACAGTCCCAGGCCAAGGCACAACAACATGCACACGTCTGTTCCTGCCCCCTCCACCGGCAGAGAGCTGGGGGGAGCCAGAGTCTGTCAGGCAGCTGCTGGGCTGGCCGCCTGTGTGGGAAGGGGCAGAGCCGACCTAGGGGCAAGTTGGGCCTCTTGCTCTCCCTGCTGCCCTGAGGCTGCTGGGCCAAAGAGGTCTTGGGCATCCAGCCCCTTGCTGGTCCCTTCCCTCTGACGAGGCCCTCTGAGCTCCAGCACCTTGCAGTGTGGAGACAGCCCCTGCCAGCAACCTCCTCTCCAAGGAGGCCTCAACCGAGGCCTAGGCACAGGGGAAAGGCACCAGCGGGGATGAGCCAGTGGAGGCGCACGGGCATATCAGGACCCAGTCCCTGCAGCCTGCCCCTTGGTGGGGCAGTACCCCCGGAGGCCAGGAAGGTCTGGGCAAGGCTGGCCAGGGGCAGGGTCCCTGCTGGGTCCTGCCCCTGGCCTGTGGGGCCTCTGAGCACAACCGGCCCTCTCCCACTGGAAGACCTCCCCGGCTGCCTCCAAAGGCGGGTTTGCCAACACTCCCGCCCGCTGTTCCCGCCAGGCACGCACAACGCTCCCAAGGCCAGGAAAAAAGCGCTTCGGGGTGTTGCTCTCTCCGGGCCCTTGCCCCTGAGCCTGGGGTCCAGGCAGTGGGTCCACACTCCCAGACCAAGGCAGAACCACATGCACACGTCTGTTCCTGACCCCTGCACCGGCAGAGAGCTCGGGGGAGCCAGAGTCTGTCAGGCAGCTGCTGGGTTGGCTGCCTGTGTGGGAAGGGGCAGAGCCGACCTAGGGGCAAGTTGGGCCTCTTGCTCTCCCTGCTGCCCTGAGGCTGCTGGGCCAAAGAGGTCTTGGGCATCCAGCCCCTTGCTGGTCCCTTCCCGCTGACGAGGCCCTCTGAGCTCCAGCACCTTGCAGTGTGGAGAGAGCCCCTGCCAGCAACCTCCTCTCCAAGGAGGCCTCAACCGAGGCCTAGGCCCAGGGGAAAGGCACCAGCGGGGATGAGCCTGGGGAGGCGCCCGGGCATGTCTGGACCCAGTCCCCGTAGCCTGCCCCTTGGTGGGGCAGTACCCCCGGAGGCCAGGAAGGTCTGGGCAAGGCTGGCCAGGGGCAGGGGCCCTGCTGCGTCCTGCCCCTGGCCTGTGGGGCCTCTGAGCACAACCGGCCCTCTCCCACTGGAAGACCTCCCCGGCTGCCTCCAAGGCCGGTTTGCAAGCGCTCCCGCCCACTGTTCCCAGCAGGCGTGCACAATGCTCCCAAGCCCGGGAGAAAAGCGCTTCAGGGTGGTGCTCTCTCCGGGCCCTTGCCCCTGAGCCTGGGGGCAAGGCAGGGTGTCCACACTCCCAGGACAAGGCAGAACCACATGCACACGTCTGATCTGCCCCCTGCACCGGCAGAGAGCTCGGGGGAGCCAGAGTCTGTCAGGCAGCTGCTGGGCTGGCCGCCTGTGTGGGAAGGGGCAGAGCCGACCTAGGGGCAAGTTGGGCCTCTTGCTCTCCCTGCTGCCCTGAGGCTGCTGGGCCAAAGAGGTCTTGGGCATCCAGCCCCTTGCTGGTCCCTTCCCTCTGACGAGGCCCTCTGAGCTCCAGCACCTTTCAGTGTGGAGACAGCCCCTGCCAGCAACCTCCTCTCCAAGGAGGCCTCAACCGAGGCCTAGGCCCAGGGGAAAGGCACCAGCGGGGATGAGCCTGGGGAGGCGCCCGGGCATGTCTGGACCCAGTCCCCGTATCCTGCCCCTTGGTGGGGCAGTACCCCCGGAGGCCAGGAAGGTCTGGGCAAGGCTGCCAGGGGCAGGGACACTGCTGGGTCCCGCCCCTGGCCTGTGGGGCCTCTGAGCACAACCGGCCCTCTCCCACTCGAAGAACTCCCCGGCTGCCTCCAAAGGCCAGTTTGCCAACACTCCCGCCCGCTGTTCCCGCCAGGCACGCACAATGCTCCCAAGCCCGGGAGAAAAGCACTTCGGGGTGGTGCTCTCCTCGGGCCCTTGCCCCTGAGCCTGGGGGCCAGGCAGTTGGTCCACACTCCCAGACCAAGGCAGAACCACATGCACACGTCTGTTCCTGACCCCTGCACCGGCAGAGAGCTCGGGGGAGCCAGAGTCTGTCAGGCAGCTGCTGGGTTGGCTGCCTGTGTGGGAAGGGGCAGAGCCGACCTAGGGGCAAGTTGGGCCTCTTGCTCTCCCTGCTGCCCTGAGGCTGCTGGGCCAAAGAGGTCGTGGGCATCCAGCCCCTTGCTGGTCCCTTCCCGCTGACGAGGCCCTCTGAGCTCCAGCACCTTGCAGTGTGGAGACAGCCCCTGCCAGCAACCTCCTCTCCAAGGAGGCCTCAACCGAGGCCTAGGCCCAGGGGAAAGGCACCAGCGGGGATGAGCCTGGGGAGGCGCCCGGGCATGTCTGGACCCAGGCCCCGCAGCCTGCCCCTTGGTGGGGCAGTACCCCCGGAGGCCAGGAAGGTCTGGGCAAGGCTGGCCAGGGGCAGGGGCCCTGCTGCGTCCTGCCCCTGGCCTGTGGGGCCTCTGAGCACATCCGGCCCTCTCCCACTGTAAGACCTCCCCGGCTGCCTCCAAGGCCGGTTTGCAAGCGCTCCCGCCCACTGTTCCCAGCAGGCGTGCACAATGCTCCCAAGCCCGGGAGAAAAGCGCTTCAGGGTGGTGCTCTCTCCGGGCCCTTGCCCCTGAGCCTGGGGGCAAGGCAGGGTGTCCACACTCCCAGGACAAGGCAGAACCACATGCACACGTCTGATCTGCCCCCTGCACCGGCAGAGAGCTCGGGGGAGCCAGAGTCTGTCAGGCAGCTGCTGGGTTGGCCGCCTGTGTGGGAAGGGGCAGAGCCGACCTAGGGGCAAGTTGGGCCTCTTGCTCTCCCTGCTGCCCTGAGGCTGCTGGGCCAAAGACGTCTTGGGCATCCAGCCCCTTACTGGTCCCTTCCCTCTGACGAGGCCCTCTGAGCTCCAGCAACTTGCAGTGTGGAGACAGCCCCTGCCAGCAACCTCCTCTCCAAGGAGGCCTCAACCGAGGCCTAGGCCCAGGGGAAAGGCACCAGCGGGGATGAGCCAGGGGAGGCGCCCGAGCATGTCTGGACCCAGTCCCCGCAGCCTGCCCCTTGGTGGGGCAGTACCCCCGGAGGCCAGGAAGGTCTGGGTAAGACTGGCCAGGGGCAGGGGCCCTGCTGGGTCCTGCCCCTGGCCTGTGGGGCCTCTGAGCACAACCGGCCCTCTCCCACTGGAAGACCTCCCCGGCTGCCTCCAAAGGCCGGTTTGCAAGCGCTCCCGGCCACTGTTCACGCCAGGCTCGCACAATGCTCCCAAGCCCGGGAGAAAAGCGCTTCGGGGTGGTGCTCTCTCCGGGCCCTTGCCCCTGAGCCTGGGGGCCAGGCAGTGGGTCCACACTCCCAGACCAAGGCAGAACCACATGCACACGTCTGTTCCTGACCCCTGCACCGGCAGAGAGCTCGGGGGAGCCAGAGTCTGTCAGGCAGCTGCTGGGCTGGCCGCCTGTGTGGGAAGGGGCAGAGCCGACCTAGGGGCAAGTTGGGCCTCTTGCTCTCCCTGCTGCCCTGAGGCTGCTGGGCCAAAGAGGTCTTGGGCATCCAGCCCCTTGCTGGTCCCTTCCCTCTGACGAGGCCCTCTTAGCTCCAGCACCTTGCAGTGTGGAGACAGCCCCTGCCAGCAACATCCTCTCCAAGGAGGCCTCAACCGAGGCCTAGGCCCAGGGGAAAGGCACCAGCGGGGATGAGCCTGGGGAGGCGCCCGGGCATGTCTGGACCCGGTCCCCGCAGCCTGCCCCTTGGTGGGGCAGTACCCCCGGAGGCCAGGAAGATCTGGGCAAGGCTGGCCAGGGGCAGGGGCCCTGCTGGGTCCTCCCCATGGCCTGTGGGGCCTCTGAGCACAACCGGCCCTCTCCCACTGGAAGACCTCCCCGGCTGCCTCCAAAGGCCAGTTTGCCAACACTCCTGCCCGCTCTTCCCGCCAGGCACGCACAATGCTCCCAAGCCCGGGAGAAAAGCGCTTCGGGGTGGTGCTCTCTCCGGGCCCTTGCCCCTGAGCCTGTGGGCAAGGCAGGGGCAACACACTCCCAGACCAAGGCAGAAACATATGCACACGTCTGTTCCTGTCCCCTGCACCGGCAGAGAGCTCGGGGGAGCCAGACTCTCTCAGGCAGGTGCTGGGCTGGCCGCCTGTGTGGGAAGGGGCAGAGCCGACCTAGGGGCAAGTTGGGCCTCTTGCTCTCCCTGCTGCCCTGAGGCTGCAGGGCCAAAGACGTCTTGGGCATCCAGCCCCTTACTGGTCCCTTCCCTCTGACGAGGCCCTCTGAGCTCCAGCACCTTGCAGTGTGGAGACAGCCCCTGCCAGCAATCTCCTCTCCAAGGAGGCCTCATCCGAGGCCTAGGCCCAGGGGAAAGGCACCAGCGGGGTTGAGCCAGGGGAGGCGCCCGGGCATGTCTGGACCCTGTCCCCGCAGCCTGCCCCTTGGTGGGGCAGTACGCCCGGAGGCCAGGAAGGTCTGGGCAAGGCTGGCCAGGGGCAGGGGCCCTGCTGGGTCCTGCCCCTGGCCTGTGGGGCCTCTGAGCACAACCGGCCCTCTCCCACTGGAAGACCTCCCCGGCTGCCTCCAAAGGCCGGTTTGCAAGCACTCCCGCCCACTGTTCCCGCCAGGCGCGCACAATGCTCCCAAGCCTGGGAGAAAAGCGCTTCGGGGTGGTGGTCTCTCCGGGCCCTTGCCCCTGAGCCTGGGGGCCAGGCAGGGGATCCACAGTCCCAGGCCAAGGCACAACAACATGCACACGTCTGTTCCTGCCCCCTCCACCGGCAGAGAGCTCGGGGGAGCCAGAGTCTGTCAGGCAGCTGCTGGGCTGGCCGCCTGTGTGGGAAGGGGCAGAGCCGACCTAGGGGCAAGTTGGGCCTCTTGCTCTCCCTGCTGCCCTGAGGCTGCTGGGCCAAAGAGGTCTTGGGCATCCAGCCCCTTGCTGGTCCCTTCCCTCTGACGAGGCCCTCTGAGCTCCAGCACCTTGCAGTGTGGAGACAGCCCCTGCCAGCAACCTCCTCTCCAAGGAGGCCTCAACCGAGGCCTAGGCACAGGGGAAAGGCACCAGCGGGGATGAGCCAGTGGAGGCGCACGGGCATATCAGGACCCAGTCCCCGCAGCCTGCCCCTTGGTGGGGCAGTACCCCCGGAGGCCAGGAAGGTCTGGGCAAGGCTGGCCAGGGGCAGGGTCCCTGCTGGGTCCTGCCCCTGGCCTGTGGGGCCTCTGAGCACAACCGGCCCTCTCCCACTGGAAGACCTCCCCGGCTGCCTCCAAAGGCGGGTTTGCCAACACTCCCGCCCGCTGTTCCCGCCAGGCACGCACAACGCTCCCAAGGCCAGGAGAAAAGCGCTTCGGGGTGTTGCTCTCTCCGGGCCCTTGCCCCTGAGCCTGGGGTCCAGGCAGTGGGTCCACACTCCCAGACCAAGGCAGAACCACATGCACACGTCTGTTCCTGACCCCTGCACCGGCAGAGAGCTCGGGGGAGCCAGAGTCTGTCAGGCAGCTGCTGGGTTGGCTGCCTGTGTGGGAAGGGGCAGAGCCGACCTAGGGGCAAGTTGGGCCTCTTGCTCTCCCTGCTGCCCTGAGGCTGCTGGGCCAAAGAGGTCTTGGGCAGCCAGTCCCTTGCTGGTCCCTTCCCGCTGACGAGGCCCTCTGAGCTCCAGCACCTTGCAGTGTGGAGACAGCCCCTGCCAGCAACCTCCTCTCCAAGGAGGCATCAACCGAGGCCTATGCCCAGGGGAAAGGCACCAGCGGGGATGAGCCTGGGGAGGCGCCCAGGCATGTCTGGACCCAGTCCCCGCAGCCTGCCCCTTGGTGGGGCAGTACCCCCGGAGGCCAGGAAGGTCTGGGCAAGGCTGGCCAGGGGCAGAGGCCCTACTGGGTCCTGCCCCTGGCCTGTGGGGCCTCTGAGCACAACCGGCCCTCTCCCACTCGAAGAACTCCCCGGCTGCCTCCAAAGGCCAGTTTGCCAACACTCCCGCCCGCTGTTCCCGCCAGGCACGCACAATGCTCCCAAGCCCGTGAGAAAAGCGCTTCGGGGTGGTTCTCTCCTCGGGCCCTTGCCCCTGAGCCTGGGGGCCAGGCAGTTGGTCAACACTCCCAGACCAAGGCAGAACCACATGCACACGTCTGTTCCTGACCCCTGCACCGGCAGAGAGCTCGGGGGAGCCAGAGTCTGTCAGGCAGCTGCTGGGCTGGCCGCCTGTGTGGGAAGGGGCAGAGCCGACCTAGGGGCAAGTTGGGCCTCTTCCTCTCCCTGCTGCGCTGAGGCTGCTGGGCCAAAGAGGTCTTGGGCATCCAGCCCCTTGCTGGTCCCTTCCCTCTGATGAGGCCCTCTGAGCTCCAGCACCTTGCAGTGTGGAGACAGCCCCTGCCAGCAACCTCCTCTCCAAGGAGGCCTCAACCGAGGCCTAGGCCCAGGGGAAAGGCACCAGCGGGGATGAGCCTGGGGAGGCGCCCGGGCATGTCTGGACCCAGTCCCCGCAGCCTGCCCCTTGGTGGGGCAGTACCCCCGGAGGCCAGGAAGGTCTGGGCAAGGCTGGCCAGGGGCAGGGGCCCTGCTGGGTCCTGCCCCTGGCCTGTGGGGCCTCTGAGCACAACCGGCCCTTGCCCACTGGAAGACCTCCCCGGCTGCCTCCAAAGGCCGGTTTGCAAGCACTCCCGCCCACTGTTCCCGCCAGGCGTGCACAATGCTCCCAAGCCCGGGAGAAAAGCGCTTCGGGGTGGTGGTCTCTCCGGGCCCCTGGCCCTGAGCCTGGGGGCCAGGCAGGGGATCCACAGTCCCAGGCCAAGGCGGAACCACATGCACACGTCTGTTCCTGCCCCCTCCACCGGCAGAGAGCTCGGGGGAGCCAGAGTCTGTCAGGCAGCTGCTGGGCTGGCCGCCTGTGTGGGAAGGGGCAGAGTCGACCTAGGGGCAAGTTGGGCCTCTTGCTCTCCCTGCTGCCCTGAGGCTGCTGGGCCAAAGAGGTCTTGGGCATCCAGCCCCTTGCTGGTCCCTTCCCTCTGATGAGGCCCTCTGAGCTCCAGCACCTTGCAGTGTGGAGACAGCCCCTGCCAGCAACCTCTTCTCCAAGGAGGCCTCAACCGAGGCCTAGGCCCAGGGGAAAGGCACCAGCGGGGATGAGCCAGTGGAGGCTCACGGGCATGTCTGGACCCAGTCCCCGCAGCCTGCCCCTTGGTGGGGCAGTACCCCCGGAGGCCAGGAAGGTCTGGGCAAGGCTGGCCAGGGGCAGGGGCCCTGCTGGGTCCTGCCCCTGGCCTGTGGGGCCTCTGAGCACAACCGGCCCTCTCCCACTGGAAGACCTCCCCGGCTGCCTCCAAAGGCCGGTTTGCCAACACTCCCGCCCGCTGTTCCCGCCAGGCACGCACAATGCTCCCAAGCCCGGGAGAAAAGCGCTTCGGGGTGTTGCCCTCTCCGGGCCCTTGCCCCTGAGCCTGGGGTCCAGGCAGTGGGTCCACACTCCCAGACCAAGGCAGAACCACATGCACACGTCTGTTCCTGACCCCTGCACCGGCAGAGAGCTCGGGGGAGCCAGAGTCTGTCAGGCAGCTGCTGGGTTGGCCGCCTGTGTGGGAAGGGGCAGAGCCGACCTAGGGGCAAGTTGGGCCTCTTCCTCTCCCTGCTGCCCTGAGGCTGCTGGGCCAAAGACGTCTTGGGCATCCAGCCCCTTACTGGTCCCTTCCCTCTGACGAGGCCCTCTGAGCTCCAGCACCTTGCAGTGTGGAGACAGCCCCTGCCAGCAACCTCCTCTCCAAGGAGGCCTCAACCGAGGCCTAGGCCCAGGGGAAAGGCACCAGCGGGGATGAGCCAGTGGAGGCGCAAGGGCATGTCTGGACCCAGTCCCCGCAGCCTGCCCCTTGGTGGGGCAGTACCCCCGGAGGCCAGGAAGGTCTGGGCAAGGCTGCGAGGGGCAGGGGCCCTGCTGGGTCGTGCCCCTGGCCTGTGGGGCGTCTGAGCACAACCGGCACTCTCCCGCTGGAAGACCTCCCCGTCTGCCTCCAAAGGCCGGTTTGCAAGCACTCCCGCCCGCTGTTCCCGCCAGGCAGGCACAATGCTCCCAAGCCCGGGAGAAAAGCGCTTCGGGGTGGTGATCTCCTCGGGCCCTTGCCCCTGAGCCTGGGGGCCAGGGAGTTGGAACACACTCCCAGGCCAAGGCAGAACGACATGCACACGTCTGTTCCTGCCCCCTACACCGGCAGAGAGCTCGGGGGAGCCAGAGACTGCCAGGCTGCTACTGGGCTGGCTGCCTGTGTGGGACGGGGCAGAGCCGACCTAGGGGCAAGTTGGGCCTCTTGCTCTCCCTGCTGCCCTGAGGCTGCTGGGTCAAAGAGGTCTTGGGCATCCAGCCCTTTGCTGGTCCCTTCCCTCTGACGAGGCCCTCTGAGCTCCAGCACCTTGCAGTGTGGAGACAGCCCCTGCCAGCAACCTCCTCTCCAAAGAGGCCTCAACCGAGGCCTACGCCCAGGGGAAAAGCACCAGCGGGGATGATCCTGGGGAGGCGCACGGACATGTCTGGACCCAGTCCCCGCAGCCTGCCCCTTGGTGGGGCAGTACCCCCGGAGGCCAGGAAGGTCTGGGCAAGGCTGGCCAGGGGCAGGGTCCCTGCTGGGTCCTGCCCCTGGCCTGTGAGGCCTCTGAGCACAACCGGCCCTCTCCCACTGGAAGACCTCCCCAGCTGCCTCCAAAGTCCTGTTTGCAAACACTCCCGCCCGCTGTTCACGCCAGGCTCGCACAATGCTCCCAAGCCCGGGAGAAAAGCGCTTCGGGGTGGTGCTCTCTCCGGGCCCTTGCCCCTGAGCCTGGGGGCCAGGCAGTGGGTCCACACTCCCAGACCAAGGCAGAACCACATGCACACGTCTGTTCCTGACCCCTGCACCGGCAGAGAGCTCGGGGGAGCCAGAGTCTGTCAGGCAGCTGCTAGGCTGGCCGCCTGTGTGGGAAGGGGCAGAGCCGACCTAGGGGCAAGTTGGGCCTCTTGCTCTCCCTGCTGCCCTGAGGCTGCTGGGCCAAAGAGGTCTTGGGCATCCAGCCCCTTGCTGGTCCCTTCCCTCTGACGAGGCCCTCTTAGCTCCAGCACCTTGCAGTGTGGAGACAGCCCCTGCCAGCAACATCCTCTCCAAGGAGGCCTCAACCGAGGCCTAGGCCCAGGGGAAAGGCACCTGCGGGGATGAGCCTGGGGAGGCGCCCGGGCATGTCTGGACCCGGTCCCCGCAGCCTGCCCCTTGGTGGGGCAGTACCCCCGGAGGCCAGGAAGATCTGGGCAAGGCTGGCCAGGGGCAGGGGCCCTGCTGGGTCCTCCCCATGGCCTGTGGGGCCTCTGAGCACAACCGGCCCTCTCCCACTGGAAGACCTCCCCGGCTGCCTCCAAAGGCCAGTTTGCCAACACTCCTGCCCGCTCTTCCCGCCAGGCACGCACAATGCTCCCAAGCCCGGGAGAAAAGCGCTTCGGGGTGGTGCTCTCTCCGGGCCCTTGCCCCTGAGCCTGTGGGCAAGGCAGGGGGAACACACTCCCAGACCAAGGCAGAAACATATGCACACGTCTGTTCCTGTCCCCTGAACCGGCAGAGAGCTCGGGGGAGCCAGACTCTCTCAGGCAGGTGCTGGGCTGGCCGCCTGTGTGGGAAGGGGCAGAGCCGACCTAGGGGCAAGTTGGGCCTCTTGCTCTCCCTGCTGCCCTGAGGCTGCAGGGCCAAAGACGTCTTGGGCATCCAGCCCCTTACTGGTCCCTTCCCTCTGACGAGGCCCTCTGAGCTCCAGCACCTTGCAGTGTGGAGACAGCCCCTGCCAGCAATCTCCTCTCCAAGGAGGCCTCATCCGAGGCCTAGGCCCAGGGGAAAGGCACCAGCGGGGTTGAGCCAGGGGAGGCGCCCGGGCATGTCTGGACCCTGTCCCCGCAGCCTGCCCCTTGGTGGGGCAGTACGCCCGGAGGCCAGGAAGGTCTGGGCAAGGCTGGCCAGGGGCAGGGGCCCTGCTGGGTCCTGCCCCTGGCCTGTGGGGCCTCTGAGCACAACCGGCCCTCTCCCACTGGAAGACCTCCCCGGCTGCCTCCAAAGGCCGGTTTGCAAGCACTCCCGCCCACTGTTCCCGCCAGACGCGCACAATGCTCCCAAGCCTGGGAGAAAAGCGCTTCGGGGTGGTGGTCTCTCCGGGCCCTTGCCCCTGAGCCTGGGGGCCAGGCAGGGGATCCACAGTCCCAGGCCAAGGCACAACAACATGCACACGTCTGTTCCTGCCCCCTCCACCGGCAGAGAGCTCGGGGGAGCCAGAGTCTGTCAGGCAGCTGCTGGGCTGGCCGCCTGTGTGGGAAGGGGCAGAGCCGACCTAGGGGCAAGTTGGGCCTCTTGCTCTCCCTGCTGCCCTGAGGCTGCTGGGCCAAAGAGGTCTTGGGCATCCAGCCCCTTGCTGGTCCCTTCCCTCTGACGAGGCCCTCTGAGCTCCAGCACCTTGCAGTGTGGAGACAGCCCCTGCCAGCAACCTCCTCTCCAAGGAGGCCTCAACCGAGGCCTAGGCACAGGGGAAAGGCACCAGCGGGGATGAGCCAGTGGAGGCGCACGGGCATATCAGGACCCAGTCCCCGCAGCCTGCCCCTTGGTGGGGCAGTACCCCCGGAGGCCAGGAAGGTCTGGGCAAGGCTGGCCAGGGGCAGGGTCCCTGCTGGGTCCTGCCCCTGGCCTGTGGGGCCTCTGAGCACAACCGGCCCTCTCCCACTGGAAGACCTCCCCGGCTGCCTCCAAAGGCGGGTTTGCCAACACTCCCGCCCGCTGTTCCCGCCAGGCACGCACAACGCTCCCAAGGCCAGGAGAAAAGCGCTTCGGGGTGTTGCTCTCTCCGGGCCCTTGCCCCTGAGCCTGGGGTCCAGGCAGTGGGTCCACACTCCCAGACCAAGGCAGAACCACATGCACACGTCTGTTCCTGACCCCTGCACCGGCAGAGAGCTCGGGGGAGCCAGAGTCTGTCAGGCAGCTGCTGGGTTGGCTGCCTGTGTGGGAAGGGGCAGAGCCGACCTAGGGGCAAGTTGGGCCTCTTGCTCTCCCTGCTGCCCTGAGGCTGCTGGGCCAAAGAGGTCTTGGGCAGCCAGTCCCTTGCTGGTCCCTTCCCGCTGACGAGGCCCTCTGAGCTCCAGCACCTTGCAGTGTGGAGACAGCCCCTGCCAGCAACCTCCTCTCCAAGGAGGCATCAACCGAGGCCTATGCCCAGGGGAAAGGCACCAGCGGGGATGAGCCTGGGGAGGCGCCCAGGCATGTCTGGACCCAGTCCCCGCAGCCTGCCCCTTGGTGGGGCAGTACCCCCGGAGGCCAGGAAGGTCTGGGAAAGGCTGGCCAGGGGCAGGGGCCCTACTGGGTCCTGCCCCTGGCCTGTGGGGCCTCTGAGCACAACCGGCCCTCTCCCACTCGAAGAACTCCCCGGCTGCCTCCAAAGGCCAGTTTGCCAACACTCCCGCCCGCTGTTCCCGCCAGGCACGCACAATGCTCCCAAGCCCGTGAGAAAAGCGCTTCGGGGTGGTGCTCTCCTCGGGCCCTTGCCCCTGAGCCTGGGGGCCAGGCAGTTGGTCAACACTCCCAGACCAAGGCAGAACCACATGCACACGTCTGTTCCTGACCCCTGCACCGGCAGAGAGCTCGGGGGAGCCAGAGTCTGTCAGGCAGCTGCTGGGCTGGCCGCCTGTGTGGGAAGGGGCAGAGCCGACCTAGGGGCAAGTTGGGCCTCTTCCTCTCCCTGCTGCCCTGAGGCTGCTGGGCCAAATAGGTCTTGGGCATCCAGCCCCTTGCTGGTCCCTTCACTCTGACGAGGCCCTCTGAGCTCTAGCACCTTGCAGTGTGGAGACAGCCCCTTCCAGCAACATCCTCTCCAAGGAGGCCTCAACCGAGGCCTAGGCCCAGGGGAAAGGCACCTGCGGGGATGAGCCTGGGGAGGCGCCCGGGCTTGTCTGGACCCAGTCCCCGCAGCCTGCCCCTTGGTGGGGCAGTACCCCCGGAGGCCAGGAAGATCTGGGCAAGGCTGGCCAGGGGCAGGGGCCCTGCTGGGTCCTCCCCATGGCCTGTGGGGCCTCTGAGCACAACCGGCCCTCTCCCACTGGAAGACCTCCCCGGCTGCCTCCAAAGGCCAGTTTGCCAACACTCCTGCCCGCTCTTCCCGCCAGGCACGCACAATGCTCCCAAGCCCGGGAGAAAAGCGCTTCGGGGTGGTGCTCTCTCCGGGCCCTTGCCCCTGAGCCTGTGGGCAAGGCAGGGGGAACACACTCCCAGACCAAGGCAGAAACACATGCACACGTCTGTTCCTGTCCCCTGCACCGGCAGAGAGCTCGGGGGAGCCAGAGTCTCTCAGGCAGGTGCTGGGCTGGCCGCCTGTGTGGGAAGGGGCAGAGCCGACCTAGGGGCAAGTTGGGACTCTTGCTCTCCCTGCTGCCCTGAGGCTGCAGGGCCAAAGACGTCTTGGGCATCCAGCCCCTTACTGGTCCCTTCCCTCTGACGAGGCCCTCTGAGCTCCAGCACCTTGCAGTGTGGAGACAGCCCCTGCCAGCAATCTCCTCTCTAAGGAGGCCTCAACCGAGGCCTAGGCCCAGGGGAAAGGCACCAGCGGGGTTGAGCCAGGGGAGGCGCCCGGGCATGTCTGGACCCAGTCCCCGCAGCCTGCCCCTTGGTGGGGCAGTACCCCTGGAGGCCAGGAAGGTCTGGGCAAGGCTGACCAGGGGCAGGGGACCTGCTGGGTCCTGCCCCTGGCCTGTGGGGCCTCTGAGCACAACCGGGCCTCTCCCACTGGAAGACCTCCCCGGCTGCCTCCAAAGGCCGTTTTGCACGCACTCCCGCCCACTCTTCCCACCAAGCGCGCACAATGCTCCCAAGCCCGGGAGAAAAGCGCTTCGGGGTGGTGCTCTCTCCGGGCCCTTGCCCCTGAGACTGGGGTCCAGGCAGGGGGTCCACACTCCCAGGCCAAGGCAGAACCACATGCACACGTCTGTTCCTGACCCCTGCACCGGCAGAGAGCTCGGGGGAGCCAGAGTCTGTCAGGCAGCTGCTGGGCTGGCCGCCTTTGTGGGAAGGGGCAGAGCCGACCTAGGGGCAAGTAGGGCCTCTTGCTCTCCCTGCTGCCCTGAGGCTGCTGGGCCAAAGAGGTCTTGGGCATCCAGCCCTTTGCTTGTCCCTTCCCTCTGACGAGGCCCTCTGAGCTCCAGCACCTTGCAGTGTGGAGACAGCCCCTGCCAGCAACCTCCTCTCCAAGGAGGCCTCAACCGAGACCTAGGACCAGGGGAAAGGCACCAGCGGGGATGAGCCTGGGGAGGCGCCCAGGCATGTCTGGACCCAGTCCCCGCAGCCTGCCCCTTGGTGGGGCAGTACCCACGGAGGCCAGGAAGGTCTGGGAAAGGCTGGCCAGGGGCAGGGGACCTGCTGGGTCCTGCCCCTGGCCTGTGGGGCCTCTGAGCACAACCGGCCCTCTCCCACTGGAAGACCTCCCGGGCTGCCTCCAAAGTCCTGTTTGCCAACACTCCCACCCGCTGTTCACGCCAGACTTGCACAATGCTCCCAAGCCCGGGAGAAAAGCGCTTCGGGGTGGTGCTCTCTCCGGGCCCTTGGCCCTGAGCCTGGGGGCAAGGCATGGGGAACACACTCCCAGGCCAAGGCAGAACCACATGCCCACGTCTGTTCCTGTCCCCTGCACCGGCAGAGAGCTTGGGGTAGCCAGAGTCTGTCAGGCAGCTGCTGGGTTGGCCACCTGTGTGGGAAGGGGCAGAGCCGCCCTAGGGGCAAGATGGGCCTCTTGCTCTCCCTGCTGCCCTGAGGCTGCTGGGCCAAAGACGTCTTGGGCATCCAGCCCCTTACTGGTCCCTTCCCTCTGACGAGGCCCTCTGAGCTCCAGCACCTTGCAGTGTGGAGACAGCCCCTGCCAGCAACCTCCTCTCCAAGGAGGCCTCAACCGAGGCCTAGGCCCAGGGGAAAGGCACCAGCGGGGATGAGCCTGGGGAGGCGCCCGAGCATGTCTGGACCCAGTCCCCGCAGCCTGCCCCTTGGTGGGGCAGTACCCCCGGAGGCCAGGAAGGTCTGGGAAAGGCTGGCCAGGGGCAGGGGACCTGCTGGGTCCTGCCCCTGGCCTGTGGGGCCTCTGAGCACAACCGGCCCTCTCCCACTGGAAGACCTCCCCGGCTGCCTCCAAAGGCCGGTTTGCAAGCGCTCCCGGCCACTGTTACCAGCAGGCGGGCACAATGCTCCTAAGCCCGGAAGAAAAGCGCTTCAGGGTGGTGCTCTCTCTGGGCCCTTGCCCCTGAGCCTGGGGGCAAGGCAGGGTGTCCACACTCCCAGGCCAAGGCAGAACCACATGCACACGTCTGTTCCTGACCCCTGCACCGGCAGATAGCTCGGGGGAGCCAGAGTCTGTCAGGCAGCTGCTGGGCTGGCCGCCTGTGTGGGAAGGGGCAGAGCCGACCTAGGGGCAAGTTGGGCCTCTTCCTCTCCCTGCTGCCCTGAGGCTGCTGGGCCAAAGAGGTCTTGGGCATCCAGCCCCTTGCTGGTCCCTTCCCTCTGACGAGGCCCTCTGAGCTTCAGCACCTTGCAGTGTGGAGACAGCCCCTGCCAGCAACATCCTCTCCAAGGAGGCCTCAACCGAGGCCTAGGCCCAGGGGAAAGGCACCAGCGGGGATGAGCCTGGGGAGGCGCCCGGGCATGTCTGGACCCAGTCCCCGCAGCCTGCCCCTTGGTGGGGCAGTACCCCCGGAGGCCAGGAAGATCTGGGCAAGGCTGGCCAGGGGCAGGGGCCCTGCTGGGTCCTCCCCATGGCCTGTGGGGCCTCTGAGCACAACCGGCCCTCTCCCACTGGAAGACCTCCCCGGCTGCCTCCAAAGGCCAGTTTGCCAACACTCCTGCCCGCTCTTCCCGCCAGGCACGCACAATGCTCCCAAGCCCGGGAGAAAAGCGCTTCGGGGTGGTGGTCTCTCCGGGCCCTTGCCCCTGAGCCTGGGGGCCAGGCAGGGGATCCACAGTCCCAGGCCAAGGCACAACAACATGCACACGTCTGTTCCTGCCCCCTCCACCGGCAGAGAGCTCGTGGGAGCCAGAGTCTGTCAGGCAGCTGCTGGGCTGGCCGCCTGTGTGGGAAGGGGCAGAGCCGACCTAGGGGCAAGTTGGGCCTCTTGCTCTCCCTGCTGCCCTGAGGCTGCTGGGCCAAAGAGGTCTTGGGCATCCAGACCCTTGCTGGTCCCTTCCCTCTGACGAGGCCCTCTGAGCTCCAGCACCTTGCAGTGTGGAGACAGCCCCTGCCAGCAACCTCCTCTCCAAGGAGGCCTCAACCGAGGCCTAGGCCCAGGGGAAAGGCACCAGCGGGGATGATCCTGGGGAGGCGCACGGACATGTCTGGACCCAGTCTCCGCAGCCTGCCCCTTGGTGGGGCAGTACCCCCGGAGGCCAGGAAGGTCTGGGCAAGTCTGGCCAGGGGCAGGGGCCCTGCTGGGTCCTGCCCCTGGCCTGTGGGGCCTCTGAGCACAACCGGCCCTCTCCCACTGGAAGACCTCCCCGGCTGCCTCCAAAGTCCTGTTTGCAAACACTCCCGCCCGCTGTTCACGTCAGGCTCGCACAATGCTCCCAAGCCCGGGAGAAAAGGACTTCGGAGTGGTGCTCTCTCCGGGCCCTTGCCCCTGAGCCTGGGGGCAAGGCAGGGGGAACACACTCCCAGGCCAAGGCAGAACCACATGCCCACGTCTGTTCCTGTCCCCTGCACCGGCAGAGAGCTTGGGGGAGCCAGAGTCTGTCAGGCAGGTGCTGGGTTGGCCGCCTCTGTGGGAAGGGGCAGAGCCGACCTAGGGGCAAGTTGGGCCTCTTGCTCTCCCTGCTGCCCTGAGGCTGCTGGGCCAAAGACGTCTTGGGCATCCAGCCCCTCGCTGGTCCCTTCCCTCTGACGAGGCCCTCTGAGCTCCAGCACCTTGCAGTGTGGAGACAGCCCCTGCCAGCAACCTCCTCTCCAAGGAGGCCTCAACCGAGGCCTAGGCCCAGGGGAAAGGCACCAGAGGGGATGAGCCAGGGGAGGCGCCCGAGCATGTCTGGACCCAGTTCCCGCAGCCTGCCCCTTGGTGGGGCAGTACCCCCGGAGGCCAGGAAGGGCTGGGCAAGGCTGGCCAGGGGCAGGGGCCCTGCTGGGTCCTGCCCCTGGCCTGTGGGGCCTCTGAGCACAACCGGCCCTCTCCCACTGATAGACCTCCCCGGCTGCCTCCAAAGGCTGGTTTGCAAGCACTCAATCCCGCTGTTCACGCCAGCTGCGGACAATGCTCCCAAGCCCGGGAGAAAAGCATTTTGGGGTGGTGCTCACTCCGGGCTTTGGAAGACCTCCCCGGCTGCCTCCAAGGCCGGTTTGCAAGCACTTCTGCCTGCTGTTCCCGCCACCCGCGCACAATGCTCCCAAGCCCGGGAGAAAAGCGTTTCGGGGTGGTGTTCTCTCTGGACCCAAGAAAGACCTCCTGGGCTGCCCCCAAATGCCGGTTTGCAAGCACTCCCACTCACTGTTCCCGCCATCCGTGCAAATGCTCCAAGCCCAGGAGAAAAGCCCTTCAGGGTGGTGCTCTCTCCCGGCCCTTGGAAGACCTCCCCGGCTGCCTCCAAAGGCTGGATTTCAAGTACTCCCTCCCGCTGTCCCGCCAGCCGCACACAATGCTCCCAATCACGGGAGAAAAGCGCTTCGGGGTGGTGCTCTCTACGGGCCCTTGGAAGACCTCCCCGTTTGTCTCCAAAGGCCGGTTTGCAAGCACTCATGCCCGCTGTTCCCGCCAGCCGCGCACAATGCTCCCAAGCCTAGGAGAAAAGCGCTTCGGGGTGGTGCTCTCTCCCGGCCCTTGGAAGACCTCCCCGGCTGCCTCCAAAGGCCGGTTTGCAAGCACTCAATCCCGCTGTTCCCGCCAGCCGCGCACAATGCTCCCAAGCCCGGGAGAAAAGCGCTTCGGGGTGGTGCTCTCTCCCGGCCCTTGGAAGACCTCCCCGGCTGCCTCCAAAGGCTGGTTTTCAAGAACTCCCTCCCGCTGACCCGCCAGCCGCACACAATGCTCCCAAGCCCGGGAGAAAAGCATTTTGAGGTGGTCTCTCTCCGGGCCCTTGGAAGACTCCCCGGCTGCCTCTAAAGGCCGGTTTGCAAGCACTCATGTCCTCTGTTCCCGACAGCCGCGAACAATGCTCCCAATTCCGTGAGAAAAGTGCTTCGGGATGGTGCTCTCTCCGGGCCCTTGGAAGACCTCCCAAGCTGCCTCCAAAGGCCGGTTTGCAAGCACTCCCGCCCGCTGTTCCCGCCAGCCTCGCACAATGCTCCCAAGCCCGGGAGAAAAGCGCTTCGGGGTGGTGTTCTCTCCGTGCCAATGGAGGACCTCCCTGGCTGCCCCCAAAGGCCGGTTTGCAAGCACTCCCACTCGCTGTTCCCGCCAGCCACGCACAATCCTCCAAAACCCCGGAGAAAAGCGCTTCGGGGTGGTGTTCTCTCCGTGCCCATGGAAGACCTCCCGGGGTGCCCCCAAAGGCCGGTTTGGAAGCACTCCCACTCGCTGTTCCCGCCATCCGCGCACAATGCTCCCAAGCCCGGGAGAAAAGCATTTTGGGGTGGTGCTCACACCGGGCCCTGGAAGACCTCCCCGGCTGCCTCCAAAGGACGGTTTTCAAGCACTCCTGCCTGCTGTTCCCGCCACCCGCGCACAATGCTCCCAAGCCTGGGAGAAAAGCGCTTCGGGGTGGTGCTCTCTACAGGCCCTTGGAAGACCTCCCCGGCTGCCTCCAAAGGCCGGTTTGCAAGGACTCCTTCCTGCTGTTCCCGTCATCCGCGCACAATGCTCCCAAGCCCGGGAGAAAAGCATTTTGGGGTGGTGCTCACACCGGGCCCTGGAAGACCTCCCCGGCTGCCTCCAAAGGACGGTTTTCAAGCACTCCTGCCTGCTGTTCCCGCCACCCGCGCAAAATGCTCCGAAGCCCGGGAGAAAAGCGCTTCGGGGTGGTGCTCTCTACAGGCCCTTGGAAGACCTCCCTGGCTGCCTCCAAAGGCCGGTTTGCAAGGACTCCTTCCTGCTGTTCCCGCCAGCCACGCACAATGCTCCCAAGCCCGGGAGAAAAGCATTTTGGGGTGGTGCTCACACCGGGCCCTGGAAGTCCTCCCCGGCTGCCTCCAAAGGACGGTTTTCAAGCACTCCTGCCTGCTGTTCCCGCCACCCGCGCAGAATGCTCCCAAGCGCGGGAGAAAAGCGCTTCGGGGTGGTGCTCTCTACAGGCCCTTGGAAGACCTCCCCGGCTGCCTCCAAAGGCCGGTTTGCAAGGACTCCTTCCTGCTGTTCCCGCCAGCCACGCACAATGCTCCCAAGCCCGGGAGAAAAGCATTTTGGGGTGGTGCTCACTCCGGGCCCTTGGAAGACCTCCCCGGCTGCCTCCAATGGCCAGTTTGCAAGCACTCATGTCCGCTGTTCCCACCAGCCGCGCACAATGCTCCCAAGCCCGGGAGAAAAGCTTTTTGGGGTGGTGCTCACTCCGGGCCCTGGAAGACCTCCCCGGCTGCCTCCAAAGGCCAGTTTTCAAGCACTCCTGCCTGCTGTTCCCGCCACCTGCGCACAATGCTCCCAAGCCCGGGAGAAAAGCGCTTCGGGGTGGTGCTCTCTACAGGCCCTTGGAAGACCTCCCCGGCTGCCTCCAAAGGCCGGTTTGCAAGGACTCCTTCCTGCTGTTCCCGCCAGCCACGCACAATGCTCCCAAGCCCGGGAGAGAAGCATTTTGGGGTGGTGCTCTCTACAGGCCCTTGGAAGACCTCCCCGGCTGCCTCCAGTGGCCAGTTTGCAAGCACTCATGCCCGCTGTTCCCACCAGCCGCGCACAATGCTCCCAAGCCCGGGAGAAAAGCTTTTTGGGGTGGTGCTCACACCGGGCCCTGGAAGACCTCCCCGGCTGCCTGCAAAGGCCGGTTTTCAAGCACTCCTGCCTGCTGTTCCTGCCACCCGCGCACAATACTCCCAAGCCCGGGAGAAAAGCGCTTCGGGGTGGTGCTCTCTACAGGCCCTTGGAAGACCTCCCTCGCTGCCTCGAAAGGCCGGTTTGCAAGGACTCCTTCCTGCTGTTCCCGCCAGCCACGCACAATGCTCCCAAGCCCGGGAGAAAAGTGCTTCGGGGTGGTGATCTCTCCGGGCCCTTGGAAGTCGTCCCCGGCTGCCTCCAAAGGCCGGTTTGCAAGCACTCATGCCCGTTGTTCCCACCAGCCGCGCACAATGCTCCCAAGCCCGGGAGAAAAGCATTTTGGGGTGGTGCTCACTCCGGGCCCTTGGAAGACCTCCCCGGCTGCCTCCAAAGGCTAGTTTGCAAGCAGTCCTGCCTGCTGTTCCCGCCAGCCGCGCACAATGCTCCCAAGCCCGGGAGAAAAGCGCTTCGGGGTGGTGCTCTCTCCGGGCCCTTGGAAGACGTCCCCGCCTGCCTCCAAAGGCCGGTTTGCAAGCACTCATGCCCGTTGTTCCCACCAGCCGCGCACAATGCTCCCAAGCCCGGGAGAAAAGCATTTTGGGGTGGTGCTCACTCCGGGCCCTTGGAAGACCTCCCCGGCTGCCTCCAAAGGCCAGTTTGCAAGCAGTCCTGCCTGCTGTTCCCGCCAGCCATGCACAATGTTCCCAAGCCCGGGAGAAAAGCGCTTCGGGGTGGTGCTCTCTCCGGGCACTTTCAAGACCTCCCCGGCTGCCTCCAAAGGCCGGTTTGTAAGTACTCATTCCCGCTGCTTCCGCCAGCCACGCACAATGCTCCCAAGCCCGGGAGAAAAGCATTTTGGGGTGGTGCTCTCTCCGGGCCCTTGGAAGACCTCCCGGGCTGCCTCCAAAGGCCGGTTTGCAAGCATTCATGTCCGTTGTTCCCGACAGCCGGGCACAATGCTCCCAAGCCCGAGAGAAAAGCATTTTGGGGTGGTGATCAGTCCGGCCCTTGGAAGACCTCCCCGGCTGCCTCCAAAGGACAGTTTGCAAGCACTCCCGCCCGCTGTTCACGCCAGGCTCGCACAATGCTCCCAAGCCCGGGAGAAAAGCGCTTCGGGGTGGTGCTCTCTCCGGGCCCTTGCCCCTGAGCCTGGGGGCCAGGCAGTAGGTCCACACTCCCAGACCAAGGCAGAACCACATGCACACGTCTGTTCCTGACCCCTGCACCGGCAGAGAGCTCGGGGGAGCCAGAGTCTGTCAGGCAGGTGCTGGGCTGGCCGCCTGTGTGGGAAGGGGCAGAGCCGACTTAGGGGCAAGTTGGGCCTCTTGCTCTCCCTGCTGCCCTGAGGCTGCTGGGCCAAAGAGGTCTTGGGCATCCAGCCCCTTTCTGGTCCCTTCCCTCTGACGAGGCCCTCTGAGCTCCAGCACCTTGCAGTGTGGAGACAGCCCCTGCCAGCAACATCCTCTCCAAGGAGGCCTCAACCGAGGCCTAGGCCCAGGGGAAAGGCACCAGCGGGGATGAGCCTGGGGAGGCGCCCGGGCATGTCTGGACCCAGTCCCCACAGCCTGCCCCTGGTGGGGCAGTACCCCCGGAGGCCAGGAAGATCTGGGAAAGGCTGGCCAGGGGCAGGGGCCCTGCTGGGTCCTCCCCATGGCCTGTGGGGCCTCTGAGCACAACCGGCCCTCTCCCACTGGAAGACCTCCCCGGCTGCCTCCAAAGGCCGGTTTGCAAGCACTCCCGCCCACTGTTCCCGCCAGGCGCGCACAATGCTCCCAAGCCCGGGAGAAAAGCGCTTCGGGGTGGTGCCCTCTCCGGGCCCTTGCCCCTGAGCCTGTGGGCAAGGCAGGGGGATCACACTCCCAGACCAATGCAGAAACACATGCACACGTCTGTTCCTGTCCCCTGCACCGGCAGAGAGCTCGGGGGAGCCAGAGTCTCTCAGGCAGGTGCTGGGCTGGCCGCCTGTGTGGGAAGGGGCAGAGCCGACCTAGGGGCAAGTTGGGCCTCTTGCTCTCCCTGCTGCCCTGAGGCTGCAGGGCCAAAGACGTCTTGGGCATCCAGCCCCTTACTGGTCCCTTCCCTCTGACGAGGCCCTCTGAGCTCCAGCACCTTGCAGTGTGGAGACAGCCCCTGCCAGCAATCTCCTCTCCAAGGAGGCCTCAACCGAGGCCTAGGCCCAGGGGAAAGGCACCAGCGGGGTTGAGCCAGGGGAGGCGCCCGGGCATGTCTGGACCCTGTCCCCGCAGCCTGCCCCTTGGTGGGGCAGTACCCCCGGAGGCCAGGAAGGTCTGGGCAAGGCTGGCCAGGGGCAGGGGCCCTGCTGGGTCCTGCCCCTGGCCTGTGGGGCCTCTGAGCACACCCGGCCCTCTCCCACTGGAAGACCTCCCCGGCTGCCTCCAAAGGCCGGTTTGCAAGCACTCCCGCCCACTGTTCCCGCCAGGCGCGCACAATGCTCCCAAGCCCGGGAGAAAAGCGCTTCGGGGTGGTGGTCTCTCCGGGCCCTTGCCCCTGAGCCTGGGGGCCAGGCAGGGGGTGCACAGTCCCAGGCCAAGTCACAACAACATGCACACGTCTGTTCCTGCCCCCTCCACCGGCAGAGAGCTGGGGGGAGCCAGAGTCTGTCAGGCAGCTGCTGGGCTGGCCGCCTGTGTGGGAAGGGGCAGAACCGACCTAGGGGCAAGTTGGGCCTCTTGCTCTCCATGCTGCCCTGAGGCTGCTGTGCCAAAGAGGTCTTGGGCATCCAGCCCCTTGCTGGTCCCTTCCCTCTGACGAGGCCCTCTGAGCTCCAGCACCTTGCAGTGTGGAGACAGACCCTGCCAGCAACCTCCTCTCCAAGGAGGCCTCAACCGAGGCCTAGGCCCAGGGGAAAGGCACCAGCGGGGATGAGCCAGTGGAGGCGCACGGGCATATCAGGACCCAGTCCCCGCAGCCTGCCCCTTGGTGGGGCAGTACCCCCGGAGGCCAGGAAGGTCTGGGCAAGGCTGGCCAGGGGCAGGGTCCCTGCTGGGTCCTGCCCCTGTCCTGTGGGGCCTCTGAGCACAACCGGCCCTCTCCCACTGGAAGACCTCCCCGGCTGCCTTCAAAGGCGGGTTTGCCAACACTCCCGCCCGCTGTTCCCGCCAGGCACGCACAACGCTCCCAAGGCCAGGAGAAAAGCGCTTCGGGGTGTTGCTCTCTCCGGGCCCTTGCCCCTGAGCCTGGGGTCCAGGCAGTGGGTCCACACTCCCTGACCAAGGCAGAACCACATGCACACGTCTGTTCCTGACCCCTGAACCGGCAGAGAGCTCGGGGGAGCCAGAGTCTATCAGGCAGCTGCTGGGTTGGCTGCCTGTGTGGGAAGGGGCAGAGCCGACCTAGGGGCAAGTTGGGCCTCTTGCTCTCCCTGCTGCCCTGAGGCTGCTCGGCCAAAGAGGTCTTGGGCATCCAGCCCCTTGCTGGTCCCTTCCCTCTGACGAGGCCCTCTGAGCTCCAGCACCTTGCAGTGTGGAGACAGCCCCTGCCAGCAACCTCCTCTCCAAGGAGGCATCAACCGAGGCCTATGCCCAGGGGAAAGGCACCAGCGGGGATGAGCCTGGGGAGGCGCCCGGGCATGTCTGGACCCAGTCCGCGCAGCCTGCCCCTTGGTGGGGCAGTACCCCCGGAGGCCAGGAAGGTCTGGGCAAGGCTGGCCAGGGGCAGGGGACCTGCTGGGTCCTGCCCCTGGCCTGTGAGGCCTCTGAGCACAACCGGCCCTCTCCCACTGGAAGACCTCCACGGCTGCCTCCAAAGTCCTGTTTGCAAACACTCCCGCCCGCTGTTCACGCCAGGCTCGCACAATGCTCCCAAGCCCGGGAGAAAAGCGCTTCGGGGTGGTGCTCTCTCCGGGCCCTTGCCCCTAAGCCTGCGGGCCAGGCAGGGGGAACACACTCCCAGGCCAAGACAGAACGACATGAACACGTCTGTTCCTGCCCCCTACACCGGCAGAGAGCTCGGGGGAGCCAGAGTCTCTCAGGCAGGTGCTGGGCTGGCCGCCTGTGTGGGAAGGGGCAGAGCCGACCTAGGGGCAAGTTGGGCCTCTTGCTCTCCCTGTTGCCCTGAGGCTGCTGGGCCAAAGACGTCTTGGGCTTCCAGCCCTTTGCTGGTCCCTTCCCTCTGACGAGGCCCTCTGAGCTCCAGCACCTTGCAGTGTGGAGACAGCACCTGCCAGCAATCTCCTCTCCAAGGAGGCCGCAACCGAGGCCTAGGCCCAGGGGAAAGGCACCAGCGGGGATGAGCCTGGGGAGGCGCCCGGGCATGTCTGGACCCAGTCCCCGCAGCCTGCCCCTTGGTGGGGCAGTACCCCTGGAAGCCAGTAAGGTCTGGGCAAGTCTGACCAGGGGCAGGGGACCTGCTGGGTCCTGCCCCTGGCCTGTGGGGCCTCTGAGCACAACCGGCCCTCTCCCACTGGAAGACCTCCCCGGCTGCCTCCAAAGGCCGTTTTGCACGCACTCCCGCCCACTGTTCCCACCAAGCGCGCACAATGCTCCCAAGCCCGGGAGAAAAGCGCTTCGGGGTGGTGCTCTCTCCGGGCCCTTGCCCCTGAGCCTGGGGGCCAGGCAGGGGGTCCACAGTCCCAGGCCAAGGCAGAACCACATGCACACGTCTGTTCCTGACCCCTGCACCGGCAGAGAGCTCGGGGGAGCCAGAGTCTGTCAGGCAGCTGCTGGGCTGGCCGCCTTTGTGGGAAGGGGCAGAGCCGACCTAGGGGCAAGTTGGGCCTCTTGCTCTCCCTGCTGCCCTGAGGCTGCTGGGCCAAAGAGGTCTTGGGCATCCAGCCCTTTGCTTGTCCCTTCACTCTGACGAGGCCCTCTGAGCTCCAGCACCTTGCAGTGTGGAGACAGCCCCTGCCAGCAACCTCCTCTCCAAGGAGGCCTCAACCGAGGCCTAGGCCCAGGGGAAAGGCACCAGCGGGGTTGATCCAGGGGAGGCGCCCGGGCATGTCTGGACCCTGTCCCCGCAGCCTGCCCCTTGGTGGGGCAGTAGCCCCGGAGGCCAGGAAGGTCTGGGCAAGGCTGGCCAGGGGCAGGGTCCCTGCTGGGTCATGCCCCTGGCCTGTGGGGCCTCTGAGCACAACCGGCCCTCTCCCACTGGAAGACCTCCCCGACTGCCTCCAAAGGCCGGTTTGCAAGCACTCCCGCCCACTGTTCCCGCCAGGCGCGCACAATGCTCCCAACCCCGGGAGAAAAGCGCTTCGGGGTGGTGGTCTCTCCGGGCCCTTGCCCCTGAGCCTGTGGGCCAGGCAGGGGGTCCACAGTCCCAGGCCAAGGCACAACAACATGCACACGTCTGTTCCTGCCCCCTCCACCGGCAGAGAGCTGGGGGGAGCCAGAGTCTGTCAGGCAGCTGCTGGGCTGGCCGCCTGTGTGGGAAGGGGTAGAGCCGACCTAGGGGCAAGTTGGGCCTCTTCCTCTCCCTGCTGCCCTGAGGCTGCTGTGCCAAAGAGGTCTTGGGCATCCAGCCCCTTGCTGGTCCCTTCCCTCTGACGAGGCCCTCTGAGCTCCAGCACCTTGCAGTGTGGAGACAGCCCCTGCCAGCAACCTCCTCTCCAAGGAGGCCTCAACCGAGGCCTAGGCCCAGGGGAAAGGCACCAGCGGGGATGAGCCAGTGGAGGCACACGGGCATATCAGGACCCAGTCCCCGCAGCCTGCCCCTTGGTGGGGCAGTACCCCCGGAGGCCAGGAAGGTCTGGGCAAGGCTGTCCAGGGGCAGGGGCCCTGCTGGGTCCTGCCCCTGGCCTGTGGGGCCTCTGAGCACAACCGGCCCTCTCCCACTGGAAGACCTCCCCGGCTGCCTTCAAAGGCGGGTTTGCCAACACTCCCGCCCGCTGTTCCCGCCAGGCACGCACAACGCTCCCAAGGCCAGGAGAAAAGCGCTTCGGGGTGTTGCTCTCTCCGGGCCCTACCCCTGAGCCTGGGGTCCAGGCAGTGGGTCCACACTCCCAGACCAAGGCAGAACCACATGCACACGTCTGTTCCTGACCCCTGAACCGGCAGAGAGCTCGGGGGAGCCAGAGTCTATCAGGCAGCTGCTGGGTTGGCTGCCTGTGTGGGAAGGGGCAGAGCCGACCTAGGGGCAAGTTGGGCCTCTTGCTCTCCCTGCTGCCCTGAGGCTGCTGGGCCAAAGAGGTCTTGGGCATCCAGCCCCTTGCTGGTCCCTTCCCTCTGACGAGGCCCTCTGAGTTCCAGCACCTTGCAGTGTGGAGACAGCCCCTGCCAGCAACCTCCTCTCCAAGGAGGCATCAACCGAGGCCTATGCCCAGGGGAAAGGCACCAGCGGGGATGAGCCTGGGGAGGCGCTCGGGCATGTCTGGACCCAGTCCCCGCAGCCTGCCCCTTGGTGGGGCAGTACCCCCGGAGGCCAGGAAGGTCTGGGCAAGGCTGGCCAGGGGCAGGGGACCTGCTGGGTCCTGCCCCTGGCCTGTGAGGCCTCTGAGCACAACCGGCCCTCTCCCACTGGAAGACCTCCACGGCTGCCTCCAAAGTCCTGTTTGCAAACACTGCCGCCCGCTGTTCACGCCAGGCTCGCACAATGCTCCCAAGCCCGGGAGAAAAGCGCTTCGGGGTGGTGCTCTCTCCGGGCCCTTGCCCCTAAGCCTGCGGGCCAGGCAGGGGGAACACACTCCCAGGCCAAGACAGAACGACATGAACACGTCTGTTCCTGCCCCCTACAGCGGCAGAGAGCTCGGGGGATCCAGAGTCTCTCAGGCAGGTGCTGGGCTGGCCGCCTGTGTGGGAAGGGGCAGAGCCGACCTAGGGGCAAGTTGGGCCTCTTGCTCTCCCTGTTGCCCTGAGGCTGCTGGGCCAAAGACGTCTTGGGCATCCAGCCCTTTGCTGGTCCCTTCCCTCTGACGAGGCCCTCTGAGCTCCAGCACCTTGCAGTGTGGAGACAGCACCTGCCAACAATCTCCTCTCCAAGGAGGCCTCAACCGAGGCCTAGGCCCAGGGGAAAAGCACCAGCGGGGATGAGCCTGGGGAGGCTCCCGGGCATGTCTGGACCCAGTCCCCGCAGCCTGCCCCTTGGTGGGGCAGTACCCCTGGATGCCAGGATGGTCTGGGAAAGGCTGACCAGGGGCAGGGGACCTGCTGGGTCCTGCCCCTGGCCTGTGGGGCCTCTGAGCACAACCGGCCCTCTCCCACTGGAAGACCTCCCCGGCTGCCTCCAAAGGCCGTTTTGCACGCACTCCCGCCCACTGTTCCCACCAAGCGCGCACAATGCTCCCAAGCCCGGGAGAAAAGCGCTTCGGGGTGGTGCTCTCTCCGGGCCCTTGCCCCTGAGCCTGGGGGCCAGGCAGGGGGTCCACAGTCCCAGGCCAAAGCAGAACCACATGCACACGTCTGTTCCTGACCCCTGCACCGGCAGAGAGCTCGGGGGAGCCAGAGTCTGTCAGGCAGCTGCTGGGCTGGCCACCTTTGTGGGAAGGGGCAGAGCCGACCTAGGGGCAAGTTGGGCCTCTTGCTCTCCCTGCTGCCCTGAGGCTGCTGGGCCAAAGAGGTCTTGTGCATCCAGCCCTTTGCTTGTCCCTTCACTCTGACGAGGCCCTCTGAGCTCCAGCACCTTGCAGTGTGGAGACAGCCCCTGCCAGCAACCTCCTCTCCAAGGAGGCCTCAACCGAGACCTAGGACCAGGGGAAAGGCACCAGCGGGGATGAGCCTGGGGAGGCGCCCGGGCATGTCTGGACCCAGTCCCCGCAGCCTGCCCCTTGGTGGGGCAGTACCCCCGGAGGCCAGGAAGGTCTGGGAAAGGCTGGCCAGGGGCAGGGGACCTGCTGGGTCCTGCCCCTGGCCTGTGGGGCCTCTGAGCACAACCGGCCCTCTCCCACTGGAAGACCTCCCCGGCTGCCTCCAAAGTCCTGTTTGCCAACACTCCCACCCGCTGTTCACGCCAGACTTGCACAATGCTCCCAAGCCCGGGAGAAAAGCGCTTCGGGGTGGTGCTCTCTCTGGGCCCTTGCCCCTGAGCCTGGGGGCAAGGCAGGGTGTCCACACTCCCAGGCCAAGGCAGAACCACATGCACACGTCTGATCTGCCCCCTGCACCGGCAGAGAGCTCGGGGGAGCCAGAGTCTGTCAGGCAGCTGCTGGGCTGGCCGCCTGTGTGGGAAGTGGCAGAGCCGACCTAGGGGCAAGTTGGGCCTCTTCCTCTCCCTGCTGCCCTGAGGCTGCTGGGCCAAAGAGGTCTTGGGCATCCAGCCCCTTGCTGGTCCCTTCCCTCTGACGAGGCCCTCTGAGCTCCAGCACCTTGCAGTGTGGAGACAGCCCCTGCCAGCAACCTCCTCTCCAAGGAGGCCTCAACCGAGGCCTAGGCCCAGGGGAAAGGCACCAGCGGGGATGAGCCTGGGGAGGCGCCCGGGCATGTCTGGACCCAGTCCCCGCAGCCTGCCCCTTGGTGGGGCAGTACCCCCGGAGGCCAGGAAGGTCTGGGCAAGGCTGGCCAGGGGCAGGGGCCCTGCTGGGTCCTGCCCCTGGCCTGTGGGGCCTCTGAGCACAACCGGCCCTCTCCCACTGGAAGAACTCCCCGGCTCCCTCCAAAGGCCAGTTTGCCAACACTCCCGCCCGCTGTTCCCGCCAGGCACGCACAATGCTCCCAAGCCCGGGAGAAAAGCGCTTCGGGGTGGTGCTCTCCTCGGGCCCTTGCCCCTGAGCCTGGGGTCCAGGCAGTTGGTCCACACTCCCAGACCAAGGCAGAACCACATGCACACGTCTGTTCCTGACCCCTGCACCGGCAGAGAGTTCGGGGGAGCCAGAGTCTGTCAGGCAGCTGCTGGGCTCGCCGCCTGTGTGGGAAGGGGCAGAGCCGACCTAGGGGCAAGTTGGGCCTCTTCCTCTCCCTGCTGCCCTGAGGCTGCTGGGCCAAAGAGGTCTTGGGCATCCAGCCCCTTGCTGGTCCCTTCCCTCTGACGAGGCCCTCTGAGCTCCAGCACCTTGCAGTGTGGAGACAGCCCCTGCCAGCAACATCCTCTCCAAGGAGGCCTCAACCGAGGCCTAGGCCCAGGGGAAAGGCACCAGCGGGGATGAGCCTGGGGAGGCGCCCGGGCATGTCTGGACCCAGTCCCCGCAGCCTGCCCCTTGGTGGGGCAGTACCCCCGGAGGCCAGGAAGATCTGGGCAAGGCTGGCCAGGGGCAGGGGCCCTGCTGGGTCCTCCCCATGGCCTGTGGGGCCTCTGAGCACAACCGGCCCTCTCCCACTGGAAGACCTCCCCGGCTGCCTCCAAAGGCCGGTTTGCAAGCCCTCCCGCCCACTGTTCCCGCCAGGCGCGCACAATGCTCCCAAGCCCGGGAGAAAAGCGCTTCGGGGTGGTGCTCTCTCCGGGCCCTTGCCCCTGAGCCTGTGGGCAAGGCAGGGGGAACACACTCCCAGACCAAGGCAGAAACACATGCACACGTCTGTTCCTGTCCCCTGCACCGGCAGAGAGCTCGGGGGAGCCAGAGTCTGTCAGGCAGCTGCTGGGCTGGCCGCCTGTGTGGGAAGGGGCAGAGCCGACCTAGGGGCAAGTTGGGCCTCTTGCTCTCCCTGCTGCCCTGAGGCTGCAGGGCCAAAGACGTCTTGGGCATCCAGCCCCTTACTGGTCCCTTCCCTCTGACGAGGCCCTCTGAGCTCCAGCACCTTGCAGTGTGGAGACAGCCCCTGCCAGCAATCTCCTCTCCAAGGAGGCCTCAACCGAGGCCTAGGCCCAGGGGAAAGGCACCAGCGGGGATGAGCCAGGGGAGGCGCCCGGGCATGTCTGGACCCTGTCCCCGCAGCCTGCCCCTTGGTGGGGCAGTACCCCCGGAGGCCAGGAAGGTCTGGGCAAGGCTGGCCAGGGGCAGGGGCCCTGCTGGGTCCTGCCCCTGGCCTGTGGGGCCTCTGAGCACAACCGGCCCTCTCCCACTGGAAGACCTCCCCGGCTGCCTCCAAAGGCCGGTTTGCAAGCACTCCCGCCCACTGTTCCCGCCAGGCGCGCACAATGCTCCCAAGCCCGGGAGAAAAGCGCTTCGGTGTGGTGCTCTCTCCGGGCCCTTGCCCCTGAGCCTGGGGGCCAGGCAGGGGATCCACAGTCCCAGGCCAAGGCACAACAACATGCACACGTCTGTTCCTGCCCCCTCCACCGGCAGAGAGCTGGGGGGAGCCAGAGTCTGTCAGGCAGCTGCTGGGCTGGCCGCCTGTGTGGGAAGGGGCAGGACCGACCTAGGGGCAAGTTGGGCCTCTTGCTCTCCCTGCTGCCCTGAGGCTGCTGTACCAAAGAGGTCTTGGGCATCCAGCCCCTTGCTGGTCCCTTCCCTCTGACGAGGCCCTCTGAGCTCCAGCACCTTGCAGTGTGGAGACAGACCCTGCCAGCAACCTCCTCTCCAAGGAGGCCTCAACCGAAGCCTAGGCCCAGGGGAAAGGCACCAGCGGGGATGAGCCAGTGGAGGCGCACGGGCATATCAGGACCCAGTCCCCGCAGCCTGCCCCTTGGTGGGGCAGTACCCCCGGAGGCCAGGAAGGTCTGGGCAAGGCTGGCCAGGGGCAGGGTCCCTGCTGGGTCCTGCCCCTGGCCTGTGGGGCCTCTGAGCACAACCGGCCCTCTCCCACTGGAAGACCTCCCCGGCTGCCTTCAAAGGCGGGTTTGCCAACACTCCCGCCCGCTGTTCCCGCCAGGCACGCACAACGCTCGCAAGGCCAGGAGAAAAGCGCTTCGGGGTGTTGCTCTCTCCGGGCCCTTGCCCCTGAGCCTGGGGTCCAGGCAGTGGGTCCACACTCCCAGACCAAGGCAGAACCACATGCACACGTGTGTTCCTGACCCCTGAACCGGCAGAGAGCTCGGGGGAGCCAGAGTCTATCAGGCAGCTGCTGGGTTGGCTGCCTGTGTGGGAAGGGGCAGAGCCGACCTAGGGGCAAGTTGGGCCTCTTGCTCTCCCTGCTGCCCTGAGGCTGCTGGGCCAAAGAGGTCTTGGGCATCCAGCCCCTTGCTGGTCCCTTCCCGCTGACGAGGCCCTCTGAGCTCCAGCACCTTGCAGTGTGGAGACAGCCCCTGCCAGCAACCTCCTCTCCAAGGAGGCATCAACCGAGGCCTATGCCCAGGGGAAAGGCACCAGCGGGGATGAGCCTGGGGAGGCGCCCAGGCATGTCTGGACCCAGTCCCCGCAGCCTGCCCCTTGGTGGGGCAGTACCCCCGGAGGCCAGGAAGGTCTGGGCAAGGCTGGCCAGGGGCAGGGGACCTGCTGGGTCCTGCCCCTGGCCTGTGGGGCCTCTGAGAACAACTGTCACTCTCCCGCTGGAAGACCTCCCCGGCTGCCTCCAAAGGCTGGTTTGCAAGCACTCAATCCCGCTGTTCACGCCAGCTGCGCACAATGCTCCCAAGCCCGGGAGAAAAGCGTTTCGGGGTGGTGTTCTCTCTGGACCCAAGAAAGACCTCCCGGGCTGCCCCCAAATGCCGGTTTGCAAGCACTCCCACTCACTGTTCCCGCCATCCGTGCAAATGCTCCAAGCCCAGGAGAAAAGCCCTTCAGGGTGGTGCTCTCTCCCGGCCCTTGGAAGACCTCCCCGGCTGCCTCCAAAGGCTGGATTTCAAGTACTCCCTCCCGCTGTCCCGCCAGCCGCACACAATGCTCCCAATCACGGGAGAAAAGCGCTTCGGGGTGGTGCTCTCTACGGGCCCTTGGAAGACCTCCCCGTTTGTCTCCAAAGGCCGGTTTGCAAGCACTCATGCCCGCTGTTCCCGCCAGCCGCGCACAATGCTCCCAAGCCTAGGAGAAAAGCGCTTCGGGGTGGTGCTCTCTCCCGGCCCTTGGAAGACCTCCCCGGCTGCCTCCAAAGGCCGGTTTGCAAGCACTCAATCCCGCTGTTCCCGCCAGCCGCGCACAATGCTCCCAAGCCCGGGAGAAAAGCGCTTCGGGGTGGTGCTCTCTCCCGGCCCTTGGAAGACCTCCCCGGCTGCCTCCAAAGGCTGGTTTTCAAGAACTCCCTCCCGCTGACCCGCCAGCCGCACACAATGCTCCCAAGCCCGGGAGAAAAGCATTTTGAGGTGGTCTCTCTCCGGGCCCTTGGAAGACTCCCCGGCTGCCTCTAAAGGCCGGTTTGCAAGCACTCATGTCCTCTGTTCCCGACAGCCGCGAACAATGCTCCCAATTCCGTGAGAAAAGTGCTTCGGGATGGTGCTCTCTCCGGGCCCTTGGAAGACCTCCCAAGCTGCCTCCAAAGGCCGGTTTGCAAGCACTCCCGCCCGCTGTTCCCGCCAGCCTCGCACAATGCTCCCAAGCCCGGGAGAAAAGCGCTTCGGGGTGGTGTTCTCTCCGTGCCAATGGAGGACCTCCCTGGCTGCCCCCAAAGGCCGGTTTGCAAGCACTCCCACTCGCTGTTCCCGCCAGCCACGCACAATCCTCCAAAACCCCGGAGAAAAGCGCTTCGGGGTGGTGTTCTCTCCGTGCCCATGGAAGACCTCCCGGGGTGCCCCCAAAGGCCGGTTTGGAAGCACTCCGACTCGCTGTTCCCGCCATCCGCGCACAATGCTCCCAAGCCCGGGAGAAAAGCATTTTGGGGTGGTGCTCACACCGGGCCCTGGAAGACCTCCCCGGCTGCCTCCAAAGGACGGTTTTCAAGCACTCCTGCCTGCTGTTCCCGCCACCCGCGCACAATGCTCCCAAGCCCGGGAGAAAAGCGCTTCGGGGTGGTGCTCTCTCCGGGCCCTTGTCCCTGAGCCTGGGGGCAAGGCAGGGGGAACACACTCCCAGGCCAAGGCAGAACCACATGCAAACGTCTGTTCCTGTCCCCTGCACCGGCAGAGAGCTTGGGGGAGCCAGAGTCTGTCAGGCAGCTGCTGAGTTGGCCGCCTGTGTGGGAAGGGGCAGAGCCGCCCTAGGGGCAAGTTGGGCCTCTTGCTCTCCCTGCTGCCCTGAGGCTGCTGGGCCAAAGACGTCTTGGGCATCCAGCCCCTTACTGGTCCCTTCCCTCTGACGAGGCCCTCTGAGCTCCAGCACCTTGCAGTGTGGAGACAGCCCCTGCCAGCAACCTCCTCTCCAAGGAGGCCTCAACCGAGGCCTAGGCCCAGGGGAAAGGCACCAGCGGGGATGAGCCTGGGGAGGCGCCCGGGCATGTCTGGACACAGGCCCCGCAGCCTGCCCCTTGGTGGGGCAGTACCCCCGGAGGCCAGGAAGGTCTGGGCAAGGCTGGCCAGGGGCAGGGGCCCTGCTGCGTCCTGCCCCTGGCCTGTGGGGCCTCTGAGCACAACCGGCCCTCTCCCACTGGAAGACCTCCCCGGCTGCCTCCAAAGGCCGGTTTGCAAGCGCTCCCGCCCACTGTTCCCAGCAGGCGTGCACAATGCTCCCAAGCCCGGGAGAAAAGCGCTTCAGGGTGGTGCTCTCTCCGGGCCCTTGCCCCTGAGCCTGGGGGCAAGGCAGGGTGTCCACACTCCCAGGACAAGGCAGAACCACATGCACACGTCTGATCTGCCCCCTGCACCGGCAGAGAGCTCGGGGGAGCCAGAGTCTGTCAGGCAGCTGCTGGGCTGGCCGCCTGTGTGGGAAGGGGCAGAGCCGACCTAGGGGCAAGTTGGGCCTCTTGCTCTCCCTGCTGCCCTGAGGCTGCTGGGCCAAAGAGGTCTTGGGCATCCAGCCCCTTGCTGGTCTCTTCCCTCTGACGAGGCCCTCTGAGCTCCAGCACCTTGCAGTGTGGAGACAGCCCCTGCCAGCAACCTCCTCTCCAAGGAGTCCTCAACCGAGGCCTAGGCCCAGGGGAAAGGCACCAGCGGGGATGAGCCTGGGGAGGCGCCCGGGCATGTCTGGACCCAGTCCCCGCAGCCTGCCCCTTGGTGGGGCAGTACCCCCGGAGGCCAGGAAGGTCTGGGCAAGGCTGCCAGGGGCAGGGACACTGCTGGGTCCTGCCCCTGGCCTGTGGGGCGTCTGAGCACAACCGGCACTCTCCCGCTGGAAGACCTCCCCGTCTGCCTCGAAAGGCCGGTTTGCAAGCACTCCCGCCCGCTGTTCCTGCCAGGCACGCACAATGCTCCCAAGCCCGGGAGAAAAGCGCTTCGGGGTGGTGCTCTCACCGGGCCCTTGCCCCTGAGTCTGGGGGCCAGGCAGGGGGAACACACTCCCAGGCCAAGGCAGAACGACATGCACACGTCTGTTCCTGCCCCCTACACCGGCAGAGAGCTCGGGGGAGCCAGAGACTGCCAGGCTGCTGCTGGGCTGGCCGCCTGTGTGGGACGGGGCAGAGCCGACCTAGGGGCAAGTTGGGCCTCTTGCTCTCCCTGCTACCCTGAGGCTGCTGGGTCAAAGAGGTCTTGGGCATCCAGCCCTTTGCTTGTCCCTTCCCTCTGACGAGGCCCTCTGATCTCCAGCACCTTGCAGTGTGGAGACAGCCCCTGCCAGCAACCTCCTCTCCAAGGAGGCCTCAACCGAGGCCTAGGCCCAGGGGAAAGGCACCAGCGGGGATGAGCCTGGGGAGGCGCCCGGGGATGTCTGGACCCAGTCCCCGCAGCCTGCCCCTTGGTGGGGCAGTACCCCCGGAGGCCAGGAAGGTCTGGGCAAGGCTGGCCAGGGTCAGGGGCCCTGCTGGGTCCTGCCCCTGGCCTGTGGGGCCTCTGAGCACAACCGGCCCTCTCCCACTGGAAGACCTCCCCGGCTGCCTCCAAAGTCCTGTTTGCTAACACTCCCGCCCGCTGTTCACGCCAGGCTCGCACAATGCTCCCAAGCCCGGGAGAAAAGCGCATTGGGGTGGTTCTCTCTCCGGGCCCTTGCCCCTGAGCCTGGGGGCAAGGCACGGGGAACACACTCCCTGGCCAAGGCAGAACCACATGCCCACGTCTGTTCCTGTCCCCTGCAGCGGCAGAGAGCTTGGGGGAGCCAGAGTCTGACAGGCAGCTGCTGGGTTGGCCGCCTGTGTGGGAAGGGGCAGAGCCGACCTAGGGGCAAGTTGGGCCTCTTGCTCTCCCTGCTGCCTTGAGGCTGCTGGGCCAAAGACGTCTTGGGCATCCAGCCCCTTACTGGTCCCTTCCCTCTGACGAGGCCCTCTGAGCTCCAGCACCTTGCAGTGTGGAGACAGCCCCTGCCAGCAACCTCCTCTCCAAGGAGGCCTCAACCGAGGCCTAGGCCCAGGGGAAAGGCACCAGCGGGGATGAGCCAGGGGAGGCGCCCGAGCATGTCTGGACCCAGTCCCCGCAGCCTGCCCCTTTGTGGGGCAGTACCCCCGGAGGCCAGGAAGGTCTGGGCAAGGCTGGCCAGGGGCAGGGGCCCTGCTGCGTCCTGCCCCTGGCCTGTGGGGCCTCTGAGCACAACCGGCCCTCTCCCACTGGAAGACCTCCCCGGCTGCCTCCAAAGGCCGGTTTGCAAGCGCTCCCGGCCACTGTTCCCAGCAGGCGTGCACAATGCTCCCAAGCCCGGGAGAAAAGCGCTTCGGGGTGGTGCTCTCTCCGGGCACTTTCAAGACCTCCCCGGCTGCCTCCAAAGGCCGGTTTGTAAGTACTCATTCCCGCTGCTTCCGCCAGCCGCGCACAATGCTCCCAGGACCGTGAGAAAAGCGCTTCGGGGTGGTGTTCTCTCAGGGACCATGGAGGACCTCCCCGGCTGCCCCCAAAGTCCGGTTTGCAAGCATTCCCACTCGCTGTTCCCGCCAGGCACACACAATGTTCCAAAACCCCGGAGAAAAGCGCTTCGGGGTGGTGGTCTCTCCGGGCCCCTGCCCCTGAGCCTGGGGGCCAGGCAGGGGATCCACAGTCCCAGGCCAAGGCAGAACCACATGCACACGTCTGTTCCTGCCCCCTCCACCGGCAGAGAGCTGGGGGGAGCCAGAGTCTGTCAGGCAGCTGCTGGGCTGGCCGCCTGTGTGGGAAGGGGCAGAGCCGACCTAGGGGCAAGTTGGGCCTCTTGTTCTCCCTGCTGCCCTGAGGCTGCTGGGCCAAAGAGGTCTTGGGCATCCAGCCCCTTGCTGGTCCCTTCCCTCTGACGAGGCCCTCTGAGCTCCAGCACCTTGCAGTGTGGAGACAGCCCCTGCCAGCAACCTCCTCTCCAAGGAGGCCTCAACCGAGGCCTAGGCCCAGGGGAAAGGCACCAGCGGAGATGAGCCAGTGGAGGCGCACGGGCATGTCTGGACCCAGTCCCCGCAGCCTGCCCCTTGGTGGGGCAGTACCCCCGGAGGCCAGGAAGGTCTGGGCAAGGCTGCGAGGGGCAGGGGCCCTGCTGGGTCGTGCCCCTGGCCTGTGGGGCGTCTGAGCACAACCGGCACTCTCCCGCTGGAAGACCTCCCCGTCTGCCTCCAAAGGCCGGTTTGCAAGCACTCCCGCCCGCTGTTCCCGCCAGGCACGCACAATGCTCCCAAGCCCGGGAGAAAAGCGCTTCGGGGTGGTGCTCTCTCCGGGCCCTTGCCCCTGAGCCTGGGGGCCAGGCAGTTGGAACACACTCCCAGGCCAATGCAGAACGACATGCACACGTCTGTTCCTGCCCCCTACACCGGCAGAGAGCTCGGGGGAGCCAGAGACTGCCAGGCTGCTGCTGGGCTGGCTGCCTGTGTGGGACGGGGCAGAGCCGACCTAGGGGCAAGTTGGGCCTCTTGCTCTCCCTGCTGCCCTGAGGCTGCTGGGTCAAAGAGGTCTTGGGCATCCAGCCCTTTGCTGGTCCCTTCCCTCTGACGAGGCCCTCTGAGCTCCAGCACCTTGCAGTGTGGAGACAGCCCCTGCCAGCAACCTCCTCTCCAAAGAGGCCTCAACCGAGGCCTACGCCCAGGGGAAAAGCACCAGCGGGGATGATCCTGGGGAGGCGCACGGACATGTCTGGACCCAGTCCCCGCAGCCTGCCCCTTGGTGGGGCAGTACCCCCGGAGGCCAGGAAGGTCTGGGCAAGGCTGGCCAGGGGCAGGGGCCCTGCTGGGTCCTGCCCCTGGCCTGTGAGGCCTCTGAGCACAACCGGCCCTCTCCCACTGGAAGACCTCCCCAGCTGCCTCCAAAGTCCTGTTTGCAAACACTCCCGCCCGCTGTTCACGCCAGGCTCGCACAATGCTCCCAAGCCCGGGAGAAAAGCGCTTCGGGGTGGTGCTCTCTCCGGGCCCTTGCCCCTGAGCCTGGGGGCCAGGCAGTGGGTCCACACTCCCAGACCAAGGCAGAACCACATGCCCACGTCTGTTCCTGACCCCTGCACCGGCAGAGAGCTCTGGGGAGCCAGAGTCTGTCAGGCAGGTGCTGGGCTGGCCGCCTGTGTGGGAAGGGGCAGAGCCGACCTAGGGGCAAGTTGGGCCTCTTCCTCTCCCTGCTGCCCTGAGGCTGCTGGGCCAAAGAGGTCTTGGGCATCCAGCCCCTAGCTGGTCCCTTCCCTCTGACGAGGCCCTCTGAGCTCCAGCACCTTGCAGTGTGGAGACAGCCCCTGCCAGCAACCTCCTCTCCAAGGAGGCCTCAACCGAGGCCTAGGCCCAGGGGAAAGGCACCAGCGGGGATGAGCCTGGGGAGGCGCCCGGGCATGTCTGGACCCAGTCCCCGCAGCCTGCCCCTTGGTGGGGCAGTACCCCCGGAGGCCAGGAAGGTCTGGGAAAGGCTGGCCAGGGGCAGGGGACCTGCTGGGTCCTGCCCCTGGCCTGTGGGGCCTCTGAGCACAACCGGCCCTCTCCCACTGGAAGACGTCCCCGGCTGCCTCCAAAGGCCGGTTTGCAAGCACTCCCGCCCACTGTTCCAACCAAGGGCGCACAACGCTCCCAAGCCCGGGAGAAAATCGCCTCGGGGTGGTGCTCTCTCCGGGCCCTTTCCCCTGAGCCTGTGGGCCAGGCAGGGTGTCCACACTCCCAGGCCAAGGCAGAACGACATGCACACGTCTGTTCCTGCCCCATGCACCGGCAGAGAGCTCGGGGGAGCCAAAGTCTGTCAGGCAGCTGCTGGGCTGGCCGCCTGTGTGGGAAGGGGCAGAGCCGACCTAGGGGCAAGTTGGGCCTCTTGCTCTCCCTGATGCCCTGAGGCTGCTGGGTCAAAGAGATCTTGGGCATCCAGCCCCTTGCTTGTCCCTTCCCTCTGACGAGGCCCTCTGAGCTCCAGCACCTTGCAGTGTGGAGACAGCCCCTGCCAGCAACCTCCTCTCCAAGGAGGCCTCAACCGAGGCCTAGGCCCAGGGGAAAGGCACCAGCGGGGATGAGCCTGGGGAGGCGCCCGGGCATGTCTGGACCCAGTCCCCGCAGCCTGCCCCTTGGTGGGGCAGTACCCCCGGAAGCCAGGAAGGTCTGGGCAAGGCTGGCCACGGGCAGGGGCCCTGCTGGGTCCTGCCCCTGGCCTGTGGGGCCTCTGAGCACAACCGGCCCTCTCCCACTGGAAGACTTCCCCGGCTGCCTCCAAAGGCCGGTTTGCCAACACTCCCGCCCGCTGTTCCCGCCAGGCACGCACAATTCTCCCAAGCCCGGGAGAAAAGCGCTTCGGGGTGGTGCTCTCTCCGGGCCCTTGCCCCTGAGCGTGGGGGCGAAGCAGTGGGTCCACACTCCCAGACCAACGCAGAACCACATGCACACGTCTGTTCCTGACCCCTGCACCGGCAGAGAGCTCGGGGGAGCCAGAGTCTGTCAGGCAGCTGCTGGGCTGGCCGCCTGTGTGGGAAGGGGCAGAGCCGACCTAGGGGCAAGTTGGGCCTCTTCCTCTCCCTGCTGCCCTGAGGCTGCTGGGCCAAAGAGGTCTTGGGCATCCAGCCCCTTCCTGGTCCCTTCCCTCTGACGAGGCCCTCTGAGCTCCAGCACCTTGCAGTGTGGAGACAGCCCCTGCCAGCAACCTCCTCTCCAAGGAGGCCTCAACCGAGGCCTAGGCCCAGGGGAAAGGCACCAGCGGGGATGAGCCTGGGGAGGCGCCCGGCCATGTCTGGACCCAGTCCCCGCAGCCTGCCCCTTGGTGGGGCAGTACCCCCGGAGGCCAGGAGGGTCTGGGCAAGGCTGCCAGGGGCAGGGACACTGCTGGGTCCTGCCCCTGGCCTGTGGGGCGTCTGAGCACAACCGGCCCTCTCCCGCTGGAAGACCTCCCCGGCTGCCTCCAAAGGCCGGTTTGCAAGCACTCCCGCCTGCTGTTCCCGCCAGGCACGCACAATGCTCCCAAGCCCGGGAGAAAAGCGCTTCGGGGTGGTGCTCTCTCCGGGCCCTTGCCCCTGAGCCTGGGGGACAGGCAGGGGGAACACACTCCCAGGCCAAGGCAGAACGACATGCACACGTCTGTTCCTGCCCCCTACACCGGCAGAGAGTTCGGGGGAGCCAGAGACTGCCAGGCTGCTGCTGGGCTGGCTGCCTGTGTGGGACGGGGTAGAGCCGACCTAGGGGCAAGTTGGGCCTCTTGCTCTCCCTGCTGCCCTGAGGCTGCTGGGTCAAAGAGGTCTTGGGCATCCAGCCCTTTGCTGGTCCCTTCCCTCTGACGAGGCCCTCTGAGCTCCAGCACCTTGCAGTGTGCAGACAGCCCCTGCCGGCAACCTCCTCTCCAAGGAGGCCTCAACCGAGGCCTAGGCCCAGGGGAAAGGCACCAGCGGGGATGAGCCTGGGGAGGCGCCCGGGCATGTCTGGACCCAGGCCCCGCAGCCTGCCCCTTGGTGGGGCAGTACCCCCGGAGGCCAGGAAGGTCTGGGCAATGCTGCCAGAGGCAGGGACACTGCTGGGTCCTGCCCCTGGCCTGTGGGGCCTCTGAGAACAACTGGCACTCTCCCGCTGGAAGACCTCCCCGGCTGCCTCCAAAGGCTGGTTTGCAAGCACTCAATCCCGCTGTTCACGCCAGCTGCGCACAATGCTCCCAAGCCCGGGAGAAAAGCATTTTGGGGTGGTGCTCACTCCGGGCTTTGGAAGACCTCCCCGGCTGCCTCCAAGGCCGGTTTGCAAGCACTTCTGCCTGCTGTTCCCGCCACCCGCGCACAATGCTCCCAAGCCCGGGAGAAAAGCGTTTCGGGGTGGTGTTCTCTCTGGGCCCAAGAAAGACCTCCCGGGCTGCCCCCAAATGCCGGTTTGCAAGCACTCCCACTCGCTGTTCCCGCCATCCGTGCAAATGCTCCAAGCCCAGGAGAAAAGCCCTTCAGGGTGGTGCTCTCTCCCGGCCCTTGGAAGACCTCCCCGGCTGCCTCCAAAGGCTGGATTTCAAGTACTCCCTCCCGCTGTCCCGCCAGCCGCACACAATGCTCCCAATCACGGGAGAAAAGCGCTTCGGGGTGGTGCTCTCTACGGGCCCTTGGAAGACCTCCCCGTTTGTCTCCAAAGGCCGGTTTGCAAGCACTCATGCCCGCTGTTCCCGTCAGCCGCGCACAATGCTCCCAAGCCTAGGAGAAAAGCGCTTCGGGGTGGTGCTCTCTCCCGGCCCTTGGAAGACCTCCCCGGCTGCCTCCAAAGGCCGGTTTGCAAGCACTCAATCCCGCTGTTCCCGCCAGCCGCGCACAATGCTCCCAAGCCCGGGAGAAAAGCGCTTCGGGGTGGTGCTCTCTCCTGGCCCTTGGAAGACCTCCCCGGCTGCCTCCAAAGGCTGGTTTTCGAGAACTCCCTCCCGCTGACCCGCCAGCCGCACACAATGCTCCCAAGCCCGGGAGAAAAGCATTTTGGGGTGGTCTCTCTCCGGGCCCTTGGAAGACTCCCCGGCTGCCTCTAAAGGCCGGTTTGCAAGCACTCATGTCCTCTGTTCCCGACAGCCGCGAACAATGCTCCCAATTCCGTGAGAAAAGTGCTTCGGGATGGTGCTCTCTCCGGGCCCTTGGAAGACCTCCCAAGCTGCCTCCAAAGGCCGGTTTGCAAGCACTCCCGCCCGCTGTTCCCGCCAGCCTCGCACAATGCTCCCAAGCCCGGGAGAAAAGCGCTTCGGGGTGGTGTTCTCTCCGTGCCAATGGAGGACCTCCCTGGCTGCCCCCAAAGGCCGGTTTGCAAGCACTCCCACTCGCTGTTCCCGCCAGCCACGCACAATCCTCCAAAACCCCGGAGAAAAGCGCTTCGGGGTGGTGTTCTCTCCGTGCCCATGGAAGACCTCCCGGGGTGCCCCCAAAGGCCGGTTTGCAAGCACTCCCACTCGCTGTTCCCGCCATCCGCGCACAATGCTCCCAAGCCCGGGAGAAAAGCATTTTGGGGTGGTGCTCACACCGGGCCCTGGAAGACCTCCCCGGCTGCCTCCAAAGGACGGTTTTCAAGCACTCCTGCCTGCTGTTCCCGCCACCCGCGCACAATGCTCCCAAGCCCGGGAGAAAAGCGCTTCGGGGTGGTGCTCTCTACAGGCCCTTGGAAGACCTCCCCGGCTGCCTCCAAAGGCCGGTTTGCAAGGACTCCTTCCTGCTGTTCCCGCCATCCGCGCACAATGCTCCCAAGCCCGGGAGAAAAGCATTTTGGGGTGGTGCTCACACCGGGCCCTGGAAGACCTCCCCGGCTGCCTCCAAAGGACGGTTTTCAAGCACTCCTGCCTGCTGTTCCCGCCACCCGCGCAGAATGCTCCCAAGCGCGGGAGAAAAGCGCTTCGGGGTGGTGCTCTCTACAGGCCCTTGAAGACCTCCCCGGCTGCCTCCAAAGGCCGGTTTGCAAGGACTCCTTCCTGCTGTTCCCGCCAGCCACGCACAATGCTCCCAAGCCCGGGAGAAAAGCATTTTGGGGTGGTGCTCACTCCGGGCCCTTGGAAGACCTCCCCGGCTGCCTCCAATGGCCAGTTTGCAAGCACTCATGTCCGCTGTTCCCACCAGCCGCGCACAATGCTCCCAAGCCCGGGAGAAAAGCTTTTTGGGGTGGTGCTCACTCCGGGCCCTGGAAGACCTCCCCGGCTGCCTCCAAAGGCCAGTTTTCAAGCACTCCTGCCTGCTGTTCCCGCCACCTGCGCACAATGCTCCTAAGCCCGGGAGAAAAGCGCTTCGGGGTGGTGCTCTCTACAGGCCCTTGGAAGACCTCCCCGGCTGCCTCCAAAGGCCGGTTTGCAAGGACTCCTTCCTGCTGTTCCCGCCAGCCACGCACAATGCTCCCAAGCCCGGGAGAGAAGCATTTTGGGGTGGTGCTCTCTACAGGCCCTTGGAAGACCTCCCCGGCTGCCTCCAGTGGCCAGTTTGCAAGCACTCATGTCCGCTGTTCCCACCAGCCGCGCACAATGCTCCCAAGCCCGGGAGAAAAGCTTTTTGGGGAGGTGCTCACACCGGGCCCTGGAAGACCTCCCCGGCTGCCTGCAAAGGCCGGTTTTCAAGCACTCCTGCCTGCTGTTCCCGCCACCCGCGCACAATACTCCCAAGCCCGGGAGAAAAGCGCTTCGGGGTGGTGCTCTCTACAGGCCCTTGGAAGACCTCCCCCGCTGCCTCCAAAGGCCGGTTTGCAAGGACTCCTTCCTGCTGTTCCCGCCAGCCACGCACAATGCTCCCAAGCCCGGGAGAAAAGTGCTTCGGGGTGGTGATCTCTCCGGGCCCTTGGAAGTCGTCCCCGGCTGCCTCCAAAAGCCGGTTTGCAAGCACTCATGCCCGTTGTTCCCACCAGCCGCGCACAATGCTCCCAAGCCCGGGAGAAAAGCATTTTGGGGTGGTGCTCACTCCGGGCCCTTGGAAGACCTCCCCGGCTGCCTCCAAAGGCCAGTTTGCAAGCAGTCCTGCCTGCTGTTCCCGCCAGCCGCGCACAATGCTCCCAAGCCCGGGAGAAAAGCGCTTCGGGGTGGTGCTCTCTCCGGGCCCTTGGAAGACGTCCCCGGCTGCCTCCAAAGGCCGGTTTGCAAGCACTCATGCCCGTTGTTCCCACCAGCCGCGCACAATGCTCCCAAGCCCGGGAGAAAAGCATTTTGGGGTGGTGCTCACTCCGGGCCCTTGGAAGACCTCCCCGGCTGCCTCCAAAGGCCAGTTTGCAAGCAGTCCTGCCTGCTGTTCCCGCCAGCCGCGCACAATGTTCCCAAGCCCGGGAGAAAAGCGCTTCGGGGTGGTGCTCTCTCCGGGCACTTTCAAGACCTCCCCGGCTGCCCCCAAAGGCCGGTTTGTAAGTACTCATTCCCGCTGCTTCCGCCAGCCACGCACAATGCTCCCAAGCCCGGGAGAAAAGCATTTTGGGGTGGTGCTCTCTCCGGGCCCTTGGAAGACCTCCCGGGCTGCCTCCAAAGGCCGGTTTGCAAGCATTCATGTCCGTTGTTCCCGACAGCCGCGCACAATGCTCCCAAGCCCGAGAGAAAAGCATTTTGGGGTGGTGATCAGTCCGGCCCTTGGAAGACCTCCCCGGCTGCCTCCAAAGGACAGTTTGCAAGCACTCATGCCCGCTGTTCCCGCCAGCCACGCACAATGCTCCCAAGACCGTGAGAAAAGCGCTTCGGGGTGGTGTTCTCTCAGGGACCATGGAGGACCTCACCGGCTGCCCCCAAAGGCCGGTTTGCAAGCATTCCCACTCGCTGTTCCCGCCAGGCACACACAATGTTCCAAAACCCCGGAGAAAAGCGCTTCGGGGTGGTGCTCTCTCCGCGCCCTTGGAAGACTTCTCTGGCTGCTGCCAAATGCCGGTTTGCAAGAATTCCCTCCCGCTGTCCCACCAGCCGCACACAATGCTCCAAAACCCGAGAGAAAAGCGCTTCGAGGTGGTGCTCTCTCCGGGCCCTTGGAAGACCTCCCCGGCTGCCTCCAAAGGCCGGTTTGCAAGCACTCCTGCCTGCTGTTCCCGCCACGCGCGCACAATGCTCCCAAGCCCGGAAGAAAAGCATTTTGGGGTAGTGTTCTCTCCGGGCGCTTGGAAGACCTCCCGGGCGGCCTCCAAAGGCCGGTTTGCAAGCACTCATGTCCGCTGTTCCCGACAGCCGCACACAATGCTCCCAAGCCCGGGAGAAAAGCATTTTGGGGTGGTGATCAGTCCGGGCCCTTGGAAGACCTCCCCGGCTGCCTCCAAAGGACAGTTTGCAAGAACTCATGCCCGCTGTTCCCGCCAGGCACGCACAATGCTCCCAAGCCCGGGAGAAAAGCGCTTCGGGGTGGTGCTCTCACCGGTCCCTTGCCCCTGAGCCTGGGGGCAATGCAGGGGGAACACACTCCCAGGCCAAGGCAGAACCACATGCAAACGTCTGTTCCTGGTCCCTGCACCGGCAGAGAGCTCGGGGGAGCCAGAGTATGCCAGGCAGCTGCTGGGTTGGCGGCCTGTGTGGAAAGGGGCAGAGCCGACCTAGGGGCAAGTTGGGCCTCTTGCTCTCCCTGCTGCCCTGAGGCTGCTGGGCCAAAGAGGTCTTGGGCATCCAGCCCCTTGCTGGTCCCTTCCCTCTGATGAGGCCCTCTGAGCTCCAGCACCTTGCAGTGTGGAGACAGCCCCTGCCAGCAACCTCCTCTCCAAGGCGGCCTCAACCGAGGCCTAGGCCCAGGGGAAAGGCACCAGCGGGGATGAGCCTGGGGAGGCGCCCGGGCATGTCTGGACCCAGTCCCCGCAGCCTGCCCCTTGGTGGGGCAGTACCCCCGGAGGTCAGGAAGGTCTGGGCAAGGCTGCCAGGGGCAGGGACACTGCTGGGTCCTGCCCCTGGCCTGTGGGGCGTCTGAGCACAACCAGCACCCTCCCGCTGGAAGACCTCCCCGTCTGCCTCCAAAGGCCTGTTTGCACGCACTCCCACCCGCTGTTCCCGCCAGGCACGCACAATGCTCCCAAGCCCGGGAGAAAAGCGCTTCAGGGTGGTGCTCTCCTCGGGCCCTTGCCCCTGAGCCTGGGGGCCAGGCAGGTGGAACACACTCCCAGGCCAAGGGAGAACGACATGCACACGTCTGTTCCTGCCACCTACACCGGCAGAGAGCTCGGGGGAGCCAGAGTCTGTCAGGCAGGTGCTGGGCTGGCCGCCTGTGTGGGAAGTGGCAGAGCCGACCTAGGGGCATGTTGGGCCTCTGCTCTCCCTGCTGCCCTGAGGCTGCTGGGCCAAAGAGGTCTTGGGCATCCAGCCCCTTGCTGGTCCCTTCCCTCTGACGAGGCCCTCTGAGCTCCAGCACCTTGCAGTGTGGAGACAGCCTCTGCCAGCAACCTCCTCTCCAAGGAGGCCTCAACCGAGGCCTAGCCCCAGGGGAAAGGCACCAGCTGGGAAGAGCCTGGGGAGGCGCCCGGGCATGTCTGGACCCAGTCCCCGCAGCCTGCCCCTTGGTGAGGCAGTACCCCCGGAGGCCAGGAAGGTCTGGGCAAGGCTGGTCAGGGGCAGGGGCCCTGCTGGGCCCTGCCCCTGGCCTGTGGGGCCTCTGAGCACAACCGGCCCTCTCCCACTGGAAGACCTCCCCGGGTGCCTCCAAAGGCCGGTTTGCCAACACTCCCGCCCGCTGTTCCCGCCAGGCACGCACAATTCTCCCAAGCCCGGGAGAAAAGCGCTTCGGGGTGGTGCTCTCTCCGGGCCCTTGCCCATGAGCCTGGGTGCAAGGCAGGGAGAACACACTCCCAGGCCAAGGCAGAACCACATGCCCACGTCTGTTCCTGTCCCCTGCACCGGCAGAGAGCTTGGGGGAGCCAGAGTCTGTCAGGCAGCTGCTGGGTTGGCCGCCTGTGTGGGAAGGGGCAGAGCCGAATAGGGGCAAGTTGGGCCTCTTGCTCTCCCTGCTGCCCTGAGGCTGCTGGGCCAAAGACGTCTTGGGCATCCAGCCCTTTACTGGTCCCTTCTCTCTGACGAGGCTCTCTGAGCTGCAGCACCTTGCAGTGTGGAGAAAGCCCCTGCCAGCAACCTCCTCTCCAAGGAGGCCTCAACCGAGGCCTAGGCCCAGGGGAAAGGCACCAGCGGGGATGAGCCAGGGGAGGCGCCCGAGCATGTCTGGACCCAGTCCCCGCAGCCTGCCCCTTGGTGGGGCAGTACCCCCGGAGGCCAGGAAGGTCTGGGCAAGGCTGGCCAGGGGCAGGGGCCCTGCTGGGTCCTGCCCCTGGCCTGTGGGGCCTCTGAGCACAACCGGCCCTCGCCCACTGGAAGACCTCCCCGGCTGCCTCCAAAGGCCGTTTTGCATGCACTCCCGCCCACTGTTCCCACCAAGCGCGCACAATGCTCCCATCCCGGGAGAAAAGCGCTTCGGGGTGGTGCTCTCTCCGGGCCCTTGCCCCTGAGACTGGGGGCCAGGCAGGGGGTCCACACTCCCAGGCCAAGGCAGAACCACATGCACACGTCTGTTCCTGACCCCTGCACCGGCAGAGAGCTCGGGGGAGCCAGAGTCTGTCAGGCAGCTGCTGGGCTGGCCGCCTGTGTGGGAAGGGGCAGAGCCGACCTAGGGGCAAGTTGGGCCTCTTGCTCTCCCTGCTGCCCTGAGGCTGCTGGGCCAAAGAGGTCTTGGGCAGCCAGTCCCTTGCTGGTCCCTTCCCGCTGACGAGGCCCTCTGAGCTCCAGCACCTTGCAGTGTGGAGACAGCCCCTGCCAGCAACCTCCTCTCCAAGGAGGCATCAACCGAGGCCTATGCCCAGGGGAAAGGCACCAGCGGGGATGAGCCTGGGGAGGCGCCCAGGCATGTCTGGACCCAGTCCCCGCAGCCTGCCCCTTGGTGGGGCAGTACCCCCGGAGGCCAGGAAGGTCTGTGCAAGGCTGCCAGGGGCAGGGACAGCGCTGGGTCCTGCCCCTGGCCTGTGGGACGTCTGAGCACAACCGGCACTCTCCCGCTGGAAGACCTCCCCGGCTGCCTCCAAAGGCCGGTTTGCAAGCACTCCCGCCCGCTGTTCCCGCCAGGCACGCACAATGCTCCCAAGCCCGGTAGAAAAGCGCTTCGGGGTGGTGCTCTCTCCGGGCCCTTGCCCCTAAGCCTGCGGGCCAGGCAGGGGGAACACACTCCCAGGCCAAGACAGAACGACATGATCACGTCTGTTCCTGCCCCCTACACCGGCAGAGAGCTCGGGGGAGCCAGAGTCTCTCAGGCAGGTGCTGGGCTGGCCGCCTGTGTGGGAAGGGGCAGAGCCGACCTAGGGGCAAGTTGGGCCTCTTGCTCTCCCTGCTGCCCTGAGGCTGCTGGGCCAAAGACGTCTTGGGCATCCAGCCCTTTGCTGGTCCCTTCCCTCTGACGAGGCCCTCTGAGCTCCAGACCTTGCAGTGTGGAGACAGCACCTGCCAGCAATCTCCTCTCCAAGGAGGCCTCAACCGAGGCCTAGGCCCAGGGGAAAGGCACCAGCGGGGATGAGCCTGGAGAGGCGCCCGTGCATGTCTGGACCCAGTCCCCGCAGCCTGCCCCTTGGTGGGGCAGTACCCCTGGAGGCCAGGAAGGTCTGGGCAAGGCTGACCAGGGGCAGGGGACCTGCTGGGTCCTGCCCCTGGCCTGTGGGGCCTCTGAGCACAACCGGCCCTCTCCCACTGGAAGACCTCCCCGGCTGCCTCCAAAGGCCGTTTTGCACGCACTCCCGCCCACTGTTCCCACCAAGCGCGCACAATGCTCCCATCCCAGGAGAAAAGCGCTTCGGGGTGGTGCTCTCTCCGGGCCCTTGCCCCTGAGACTGGGGGCCAGGCAGGGGGTCCACACTCCCAGGCCAAGGCAGAACCACATGCACACGTCTGTTCCTGACCCCTGCACCGGCAGAGAGCTCGGGGGAGCCAGAGTCTGTCAGGAAGCTGCTGGGCTGGCCGCCTTTGTGGGAAGGGGCAGAGCCGACCTAGGGGCAAGTTGGGCCTCTTGCTCTCCCTGCTGCCCTGAGGCTGCTGGGCCAAAGAGGTCTTGGGCATCCAGCCCTTTGCTTGTCCCTTCCCTCTGACGAGGCCCTCTGAGCTCCAGCACCTTGCAGTGTGGAGACAGCCCCTGCCAGCAACCTCCTCTCCAAGGAGGCCTCAACCGAGACCTAGGACCAGGGGAAAGGCACCAGCGGGGATGAGCCTGGGGAGGCGCCCAGGCATGTCTGGACCCAGTCCCCGCAGCCTGCCCCTTGGTGGGGCAGTACCCCCGGAGGCCAGGAAGGTCTGGGAAAGGCTGGCCAGGGGCAGGGGACCTGCTGGGTCCTGCCCCTGGCCTGTGGGGCCTCTGAGCACAACCGGCCCTCTCCCACTGGAAGACCTCCCCGGCTGCCTCCAAAGGCCGGTTTGCAAGCGCTCCCGGCCACTGTTACCAGCAGGCGGGCACAATGCTCCTAAGCCCGGAAGAAAAGCGCTTCAGGGTGGTGCTCTCTCTGGGCCCTTGCCCCTGAGCCTGGGGGCAAGGCAGGGTGTCCACACTCCCAGGCCAAGGCAGAACCACATGCACACGTCTGACCTGCCCCCTGCACCGGCAGAGAGCTCGGGGGAGCCAGAGTCTGTCAGGCAGCTGCTGGGCTGGCCGCCTGTGTGGGAAGGGGCAGAGCCGACCTAGGGGCAAGTTGGGCCTCTTGCTCTCCCTGCTGCCCTGAGGCTGCTGGGCCAAAGAGGTCTTGGGCATCCAGCCCCTTGCTGGTCCCTTCCCTCTGACGAGGCCCTCTGAGCTCCAGCACCTTGCAGTGTGGAGACAGCCCCTGCCAGAAACCTCCTCTCCAAGGAGGCCTCAACCGAGGCCTAGGCCCAGGGGAAAGGCACCAGCGGGGATGAGCCTGGGGAGGCGCCCGGGCATGTCTGGACCCAGTCCCCGCAGCCTGCCCCTTGGTGGGGCAGTACCCCCGGAGGCCAGGAAGGTCTGGGCAAGGCTGGCCAGGGGCAGGGGCCCTGCTGGGTCCTGCCCCTGGCCTGTGGGGCCTCTGAGCACAACCGGCCCTCTCCCACTGGAAGAACTCCCCAGCTGCCTCCAAAGGCCAGTTTGCCAACACTCCCGCCCGCTGTTCCCGCCAGGCACGCACAATGCTCCCAAGCCCGGGAGAAAAGCACTTCGGGGTGGTGCTCTCCTCGGGCCCTTGCCCCTGAGCCTGGGGGCCAGGCAGTTGGTCCACACTCCCAGACCAAGGCAGAACCACATGCACACGTCTGTTCCTGTCCCCTGCACCGGCAGAGAGCTCGGGGGAGCCAGAGTCTGTCAGGCAGCTGCTGGGCTGGCCGCCTGTGTGGGAAGGGGCAGAGCCGACCTAGGGGCAAGTTGGGCCTCTTGCTCTCCCTGCTGCCCTGAGGCTGCTGGGCCAAAGAGGTCTTGGGCATCCAGCCCCTTGCTGGTCCCTTCCCTCTGACGAGGCCCTCTGAGCTACAGCACCTTGCAGTGTGGAGACAGCCCCTGCCAGCAACATCCTCTCCAAGGAGGCCTCAACCGAGGCCTAGGCCCAGGGGAAAGGCACCAGCGGGGATGAGCCTGGGGAGGCGCCCGGGCATGTCTGGACCCAGTCCCCGCAGCCTGCCCCTTGGTGGGGCAGTACCCCCGGAGGCCAGGAAGATCTGGGCAAGGCTGGCCAGGGGCAGGGGCCCTGCTGGGTCCTCCCCATGGCCTGTGGGGCCTCTGAGCACAACCGGCCCTCTCCCACTGGAAGACGTCCCCGGCTGCCTCCAAAGGCCAGTTTGCCAACACTCCTGCCCGCTCTTCCCGCCAGGCACGCACAATGCTCCCAAGCCCGGGAGAAAAGCGCTTCGGGGTGGTGCTCTCTCCGGGCCCTTGCCCCTGAGCCAGTGGGCAAGGCAGGGGGAACACACTCCCAGACCAAGGCAGAAACACATGCACACGTCTGTTCCTGTCCCCTGCACCGGCAGAGAGCTCGGGGGAGCCAGAGTCTCTCAGGCAGGTGCTGGGCTGGCCGCCTGTGTGGGAAGGGGCAGAGCCGACCTAGGGGCAAGTTGGGCCTCTTGCTCTCCCTGCTGCCCTTAGGCTGCAGGGCCAAAGACATCTTGGGCATCCAGCCCCTTACTGGTCCCTTCCCTCTGACGAGGCCCTCTGAGCTCCAGCACCTTGCAGTGTGGAGACAGCCCCTGCCAGCAATCTCCTCTCCAAGGAGGCCTCAACCGAGGCCTAGGCCCAGGGGAAAGGCACCAGCGGGGTTGAGCCAGGGGAGGCGCCCGGGCATGTCTGGACCCTGTCCCCGCAGCCTGCCCCTTGGTGGGGCAGTACCCCCGGAGGCCAGGAAGGTCTGGGCAAGGCTGGCCAGGGGCAGGGGCCCTGCTGGGTCCTGCCCCTGGCCTGTGGGGCCTCTGAGCACAACCGGCCCTCTCCCACTGGAAGACCTCCCCGGCTGCCTCCAAATCCTGTTTGCAAGCACTCCCGCCCACTGTTCCCGCCAGGCGCGCACAATGCTCCCAAGCCCGGGAGAAAAGCGCTTCGGGGTGGTGGTCTCTACGGGCCCTTGCCCCTGAGCCTGGGGGCCAGGCAGGGGATCCACAGTCCCAGGCCAAGGCACAACAACATGCACACGTCTGTTCCTGCCCCCTCCACCGGCAGAGAGCTGGGGGGAGCCAGAGTCTGTCAGGCAGCTGCTGGGCTGGCCGCCTGTGTGGGAAGGGGCAGAGCCGACCTAGGGGCAAGTTGGGCCTCTTGCTCTCCCTGCTGCCCTGAGGCTGCTGGGCCAAAGAGGTCTTGGGCATCCAGCCCCTTACTGGTCCCTTCCCTCTGACGAGGCCCTCTGAGCTCCAGCACCTTGCAGTGTGGAGACAGCCCCTGCCAGCAACCTCCTCTCCAAGGAGGCCTCAACCGAGGCCTAGGCCCAGGGGAAAGGCACCAGCGGGGATGAGCCAGTGGAGGCGCACGGGCATATCAGGACCCAGTCCCTGCAGCCTGCCCCTTGGTGGGGCAGTACCCCCGGAGGCCAGGAAGGTCTGGGCAAGGCTGGCCAGGGGCAGGGTCCCTGCTGGGTCCTGCCCCTGGCCTGTGGGGCCTCTGAGCACAACCGGCCCTCTCCCACTGGAAGACCTCCCCGGCTGCCTCCAAAGGCGGGTTTGCCAACACTCCCGCCCGCTGTTCCCGCCAGGCACGCACAACGCTCCCAAGGCCAGGAGAAAAGCGCTTCGGGGTGTTGCTCTCTCCGGGCGCTTGCCCCTGAGCCTGGGGTCCAGGCAGTGGGTCCACACTCCCAGACCAAGGCAGAACCACATGCACACGTCTGTTCCTGACCCCTGCACCGGCAGAGAGCTCGGGGGAGCCAGAGTCTGTCAGGCAGCTGCTGGGCTGGCCGCCTGTGTGGGAAGGGGCAGAGCCGACCTAGGGGCAAGTTGGGCCTCTTCCTCTCCCTGCTGCCCTGAGGCTGCTGGGCCAAAGAGGTCTTGGGCATCCAGCCCCTTGCTGGTTCCTTCCCTCTGACGAGGCCCTCTGAGCTCCAGCACCTTGCAGTGTGGAGACAGCCCCTGCCAGCAACCTCCTCTCCAAGGAGGCCTCAACCGAGGCCTAGGCCCAGGGGAAAGGCACCAGCGGGGATGAGCCAGTGGAGGCGCACGGGCATGTCTGGACCCAGTCCCCGCAGCCTGCCCCTTGGTGGGGCAGTACCCCCGGAGGCCAGGAAGGTCTGGGCAAGGCTGCCAGGGGCAGGGACACTGCTGGGTCCTGCCCCTGGCCTGTGGGGCGTCTGAGCACAACCGGCACTCTCCCGCTGGAAGACCTCCCCGGCCGCCTCCAAAGGCCGGTTTGCAAGCACTCCCGCCCACTGTTCCCGCCAGGCGCGCACAATGCTCCCAAGCCCGGGAGAAAAGCGCTTCGGGGTGGTGGTCTCTCCGGGCCCCTGCCCCTGAGCCTGGGGGCCAGGCAGGGGATCCACAGTCCCAGGCCAAGGCAGAACCACATGCACACGTCTGTTCCTGCCCCCTCCACCGGCAGAGAGCTGGGGGGAGCCAGAGTCTGTCAGGCAGCTGCTGGGCTGGCCGCCTGTGTGGGAAGGGGCAGTGCCGACCTAGGGGCAAGTTGGGCCTCTTGCTCTCCCTGCTGCCCTGAGGCTGCTGGGCCAAAGAGGTCTTGGGCATCCAGCCCCTTGCTGGTCCCTTCCCTCTGACGAGGCCCTCTGAGCTCCAGCACCTTGCAGTGTGGAGACAGCCCCTGCCAGCAACCTCCTCTCCAAGGAGGCCTCAACCGAGGCCTAGGCCCAGGGGAAAGGCACCAGCGGGGATGAGCCTGGGGAGGCGCCCGGGCATGTCTGGACCCAGTCCCCGCAGCCTGCCCCTTGGTGGGATAGTAACACCGGAGTCCAGGAGGGTCTGGGCAAGGCTGCCAGGGGCAGGGACACTGCTGGGTCATGCCCCTGGCCTGTGGGGCGTCTGAGCACAACCGGCACTCTCCCGCTGGAAGACCTCCCTGGCTGCCTCCAAAGGCCGGTTTGCAAGCACTCCCGCGCGCTGTTCCCGCCAGGCACGCACAATGCTACCAAGCCCGAGAGAAAAGCGCTTCGGGGTGGTGCTCTCTCCGGACCCTTGCCCCTGAGCCTGGGGGACAGGCAGGGGGAACACACTCCCAGGCCAAGGCAGAACGACATGCACACGTCTGTTCCTGCCCCCTACACCGGCAGAGAGATCGGGGGAGCCAGAGACTGCCAGGCTGCTGCTGGGCTGGCTGCCTCTCTGGGACGGGGCAGAGCCGACCTAGGGGCAAGTTGGGCCTCTTGCTCTCCCTGCTGCCCTGAGGCTGCTGGGTCAAAGAGGTCTTGGGCATCCAGCCCTTTGCTGGTCCCTTCCCTCTGACGAGGCCCTCTGAGCTCCAGCACCTTGCAGTGTGGAGACAGCCCCTGCCAGCAACCTCCTCTCCAAAGAGGCCTCAACCGAGGCCTACGCCCAGGGGAAAGGCACCAGCGGGGATGAGCCTGGGGAGGCGCCCGGGCATGTCTGGACCCAGTCCCCGCAGCCTGCCCCTTGGTGGGGCAGTACCCCCGGAGGCCAGGAAGGTCTGTGCAAGGCTGCCAGGGGCAGGGACAGCGCTGGGTCCTGCCCCTGGCCTGTGGGACGTCTGAGCACAACCGGCACTCTCCCGCTGGAAGACCTCCCCGTCTGCCTCCAAAGGCCGGTTTGCAAGCACTCCCGCCCGCTGTTCCCGCCAGGCACGCACAATGATCCCAAGCCCGGGAGAAAAGCGCTTCGGGGTGGTGCTCTCTCCGGGCCCTTGCCCCTAAGCCTGCGGGCCAGGCAGGGGGAACACACTCCCAGGCCAAGACAGAACGACATGAACACGTCTGTTCCTGCCCCCTACACCGGCAGAGAGCTCGGGGGAGCCAGAGTCTCTCAGGCAGGTGCTGGGCTGGCCGCCTGTGTGGGAAGGGGCAGAGCCGACCTAGTGGCAAGTTGGGCCTCTTGCTCTCCCTGCTGCCCTGAGGCTGCTGGGCCAAAGACGTCTTGGGCATCCAGCCCTTTGCTGGTCCCTTCCCTCTGACGAGGCCCTCTGAGCACCAGCACCTTGCAGTGTGGAGACAGCACCTGCCAGCAATCTCCTCTCCAAGGAGGCCTCAACCGAGGCCTAGGCCCAGGGGAAAGGCACCAGCGGGGATGAGCCTGGGGAGGCGCCCGGGCATGTCTGGACCCAGTCCCCGCAGCCTGCCCCTTGGTGGGGCAGTACCACTGGAGGCCAGGAAGGTCTGGGCAAGGCTGACCAGGGGCAGGGGACCTGCTGGGTCCTGCCCCTGGCCTGTGGGGCCTCTGAGCACAACCGGCCCTCTCCCACTGGAAGACCTCCCCGGCTGCCTCCAAAGTCCTGTTTGCCAACACTCCCACCCGCTGTTCACGCCAGACTTGCACAATGCTCCCAAGCCCGGGAGAAAAGCGCTTCGGGGTGGTGCTCTCTCCGGGCCCTTGCCCCTGAGCCTGGGGGCAAGGCATGGGGAACACACTCCCAGGCCAAGGCAGAACCACATGCCCACGTCTGTTCCTGTCCCCTGCACCGGCAGAGAGCTTGGGGGAGCCAGAGTCTGTCAGGCAGCTGCTGGGTTGGCCGCCTGTGTGGGAAGGGGCAGAGCCGCCCTAGGGGCAAGTTGGGCCTCTTGCTCTCCCTGCTGCCCTGAGGCTGCTGGGCCAAAGACGTCTTGGGCATCCAGCCCCTTACTGGTCCCTTCCCTCTGACGAGGCCCTCTGAGCTCCAGCACCTTGCAGTGTGGAGACAGCCCCTGCCAGCAACCTCCTCTCCAAGGAGGCCTCAACCGAGGCCTAGGCCCAGGGGAAAGGCACCAGCGGGGATGAGCCAGGGGAGGCGCCCGAGCATGTCTGGACCCAGTCCCCGCAGCCTGCCCCTTGGTGGGGCAGTACCCCCGGAGGCCAGGAAGGTCTGGGTAAGACTGGCCAGGGGCAGGGGCCCTGCTGGGTCCTGCCCCTGGCCTGTGGGGCCTCTGAGCACAACCGGCCCTCTCCCACTGGAAGACCTCCCCGGCTGCCTCCAAAGGCCGGTTTGCAAGCGCTCCCGGCCACTGTTACCAGCAGGCGGGCACAATGCTCCTAAGCCCGGAAGAAAAGCGCTTCAGGGTGGTGCTCTCTCTGGGCCCTTGCCCCTGAGCCTGGGGGCAAGGCAGGGTGTCCACACTCCCAGACCAAGGCAGAACCACATGCACACGTCTGACCTGCCCCCTGCACCGGCAGAGAGCTCGGGGGAGCCAGAGTCTGTCAGGCAGCTGCTGGGCTGGCCGCCTGTGTGGGAAGTGGCAGAGCCGACCTAGGGGCAAGTTGGGCCTCTTGCTCTCCCTGCTGCCCTGAGGCTGCTGGGCCAAAGAGGTCTTGGGCATCCAGCCCCTTGCTGGTCCCTTCCCTCTGACGAGGCCCTCTGAGCTCCAGCACCTTGCAGTGTGGAGACAGCCCCTGCCAGCAACCTCCTCTCCAAGGAGGCCTCAACCGAGGCCTAGGCCCAGGGGAAAGGCACCAGCGGGGATGAGCCTGGGGAGGCGCCCGGGCATGTCTGGACCCAGTCCCCGCAGCCTGCCCCTTGGTGGGGCAGTACCCCCGGAGGCCAGGAAGGTCTGGGCAAGGCTGGCCAGGGGCAGGGGCCCTGCTGGGTCCTGCCCCTGGCCTGTGGGGCCTCTGAGCACAACCGGCCCTCTCCCACTGGAAGACCTCCCCGGCTGCCTCCAAAGGCCAGTTTGCCAACACTCCTGCCCGCTCTTACCGCCAGGCACGCACAATGCTCCCAAGCCCGGGAGAAAAGCGCTTCGGGGTGGTGGTCTCTCCGGGCCCTTGCCCCTGAGCCTGGGGGCCAGGCAGGGGATCCACAGTCCCAGGCCAAGGCACAACAACATGCACACGTCTGTTCCTGCCCCCTCCACCGGCAGAGAGCTGGGGGGAGCCAGAGTCTGTCAGGCAGCTGCTGGGCTGGCCGCCTGTGTGGGAAGGGGCAGAGCCGACCTAGGGGCAAGTTGGGCCTCTTGCTCTCCCTGCTGCCCTGAGGCTGCTGGGCCAAAGAGGTCTTGGGCATCCAGCCCCTTGCTGGTCCCTTCCCTCTGACGAGGCCCTCTGAGCTCCAGCACCTTGCAGTGTGGAGACAGCCCCTGCCAGAATCCTCCTCTCCAAGGAGGCATCAACCGAGGCCTATGCCCAGGGGAAAGGCACCAGCGGGGATGAGCCTGGGGAGGTGCCCAGGCATGTCTGGACCCAGTCCCCGCAGCCTGCCCCTTGGTGGGGCAGTACCCCCGGAGGCCAGGAAGGTCTGGGCAAGGCTGGCCAGGGGCAGGGGCCCTGCTGGGTCCTGCCCCAGGCCTGTGGGGCCTCTGAGCACAACCGGCCCTCTCCCACTGGAAGAACTCCCCGGCTGACTCCAAGGGCCAGTTTGCCAACACTCCCGCCCGCTGTTCCCGCCAGGCACGCACAATGCTCCCAAGCCCGGGAGAAAAGCACTTCGGGGTGGTGCTCTCCTCGGGCCCTTGCCCCTGAGCCTGGGGGCCAGGCAGTTGGTCCACATTCCCAGACCAAGGCAGAACCACATGCACACGTCTGTTCCTGACCCCTGCACCGGCAGAGAGCTCGGGAGAGCCAGAGACTGTCAGGCAAATGCTGGGCTGGCCGCCTGTGTGGGAAGGGGCAGAGCCGACCTAGGGGCAAGTTGGGCCTCTTGCTCTCCCTGCTGCCCTGACGCTGCTGGGCCAAAGAGGTCTTGGGCATCCAGCCCCTTGCTGGTCCCTTCCCTCTGACGAGGCCCTCTGAGCTCTAGCACCTTGCAGTGTGGAGACAGCCCCTGCCAGCAACATCCTCTCCAAGGAGGCCTCAACCGAGGCCTAGGCCCAGGGGAAAGGCACCAGCGGGGATGAGCCTGGGGAGGCGCCCGGGCATGTCTGGACCCAGTCCCCGCAGCCTGCCCCTTGGTGGGGCAGTACCCCCGGAGGCCAGGAAGATCTGGGCAAGGCTGGCCAGGGGCAGGGGCCCTGCTGGGTCCTCCCCATGGCCTGTGGGGCCTCTGAGCACAACCGGCCCTCTCCCACTGGAAGACCTCCCCGGCTGCCTCCAAAGGCCAGTTTGCCAACACTCCTGCCCGCTCTTCCCGCCAGGCACGCACAATGCTCCCAAGCCCGGGAGAAAAGCGCTTCGGGGTGGTGCTCTCTCCGGGCCCTTGCCCCTGAGCCTGTGGGCAAGGCAGGGGGAACACACTCCCAGACCAAGGCAGAAACACATGCACACGTCTGTTCCTGTCCCCTGCACCAGCAGAGAGCTCGGGGGAGCCAGAGTCTCTCAGGCAGGTGCTGGGCTGGTCGCCTGTGTGGGAAGGGGCAGAGCCAACCTAGGGGCAAGTTGGGCCTCTTGCTCTCCCTGCTGCCCTGAGGCTGCAGGGCCAAAGACGTCTTGGGCATCCAGCCCCTTACTGGTCCCTTCCCTCTGACGAGGCCCTCTGAGCTCCAGCACCTTGCAGTGTGGAGACAGCCCCTGCCAGCCATCTCCTCTCCAAGGAGGCCTCAACCGAGGCCTAGGCCCAGGGGAAAGGCACCAGCGGGGTTGAGCCTGGGGAGGCGCCCGGGCATGTCTGGACCCTGTCCCCGCAGCCTGCCCCTTGGTGGGGCAGTACCCCCGGAGGCCAGGAAGGTCTGGGCAAGGCTGGCCAGGGGCAGGGGCCCTGCTGGGTCCTGCCCCTGGCCTGTGGGGCCTCTGAGCACAACCGGCCCTTGCCCACTGGAAGACCTGCCCGGCTGCCTCCAAAGGCCGGTTTGCAAGCACTCCCGCCCACTGTTCCCGCCAGGCGCGCACAATGCTCCCAAGCCCGGGAGAAAAGCGCTTCGGGGTGGTGGTCTCTCCGGGCCCCTGCCCCTGAGCCTGGGGGCCAGGCAGGGGATCCACAGTCCCAGGCCAAGGCAGAACCACATGCACACGTCTGTTCCTGCCCCCTCCACCGGCAGAGAGCTGGGGGGAGCCAGAGTCTGTCAGGCAGCTGCTGGGCTGGCCGCCTGTGTGGGAAGGGGCAGAGCCGACCTAGGGGCAAGTTGGGCCTCTTGCTCTCCCTGCTGCCCTGAGGCTGCTGGGCCAAAGAGGTCTTGGGCATCCAGCCCCTTGCTGGTCCCTTCCCTCTCACGAGGCCCTCTGAGCTCCAGCACCTTGCAGTGTGGAGACAGCCCCTGCCAGCAACCTCTTCTCCAAGGAGGCCTCAACCGAGGCCTAGGCCCAGGGGAAAGGCACCAGCGGGGATGAGCCAGTGGAGGCGCACGGGCATGTCTGGACCCAGTCCCCGCAGCCTGCCCCTTGGTGGGGCAGTACCCCCGGAGGCCAGGAAGGTCTGGGCAAGGCTGGCCAGGGGCAGGGGCCCTGCTGGGTCCTGCCCCTGGCCTGTGGGGCCTCTGAGCACAACCGGCCCTCTCCCACTGGAAGACCTCCCCGGCTGCCTCCAAAGGCCGGTTTGCCAACACTCCCGCCCGCTGTTCCCGCCAGGCACGCACAATGCTCCCAAGCCCGGGAGAAAAGCGCTTCAGGGTGTTGCCCTCTCCGGGCCCTTGCCCCTGAGCCTGGGGTCCAGGCAGTGGGTCCACACTCCCAGACCAAGGCAGAACCACATGCACACGTCTGTTCCTGACCCCTGCACCGGCAGAGAGCTCGGGGGAGCCAGAGTCTGTCAGGCAGCTGCTGGGTTGGCTGCCTGTGTGGGAAGGGGCAGAGCCGACCTAGGGGCAAGTTGGGCCTCTTCCTCTCCCTGCTGCCCTGAGGCTGCTGGGCCTAAGACGTCTTGGGCATCCAGCCCCTTACTGGTCCCTTCCCTCTGACGAGGCCCTCTGAGCTCCAGCACCTTGCAGTGTGGAGACAGCCCCTGCCAGCAACCTCTCCAAGGAGGCCTCAACCGAGGCCTAGGCCCAGGGGAAAGGCACCAGCGGGGATGAGCCAGTGGAGGCGCAAGGGCATGTCTGGACCCAGTCCCCACAGCCTGCCCCTTGGTGGGGCAGTACCCCCGGAGCCCAGGAATGTCTGGGCAAGGCTGCGAGGGGCAGGGGCCCTGCTGGGTCGTGCCCCTGGCCTGTGGGGCGTCTGAGCACAACCGGCACTCTCCCGCTGGAAGACCTCCCCGTCTGCCTCCAAAGGCCGGTTTGCAAGCACTCCCGCCCGCTGTTCCCGCCAGGCAGGCACAATGCTCCCAAGCCCGGGAGAAAAGCGCTTCGGGGTGGTGCTCTCCTCGGGCCCTTGCCCCTGAGCCTGGGGGCCAGGCAGTTGGAACACACTCCCAGGCCAAGGCAGAACGACATGCACACGTCTGTTCCTGCCCCCTACACCGGCAGAGAGCTCGGGGGAGCCAGAGACTGCCAGGCTGCTGCTGGGCTGGCTGCCTGTGTGGGACGGGGCAGAGCCGACCTAGGGGCAAGTTGGGCCTCTTGCTCTCCCTGCTGCCCTGAGGCTGCTGGGTCAAAGAGGTCTTGGGCATCCAGCCCTTTGCTGGTCCCTTCCCTCTGACGAGGCCCTCTGAGCTCCAGCACCTTGCAGTGTGGAGACAGCCCCTGCCAGCAACCTCCTCTCCAAAGAGACCTCAACCGAGGCCTACGCCCAGGGGAAAAGCACCAGCGGGGATGATCCTGGGGAGGCGCACGGACATGTCTGGACCCAGTCCCCGCAGCCTGCCCCTTGGTGGGGCAGTACCCCCGGAGGCCAGGAAGGTCTGGGCAAGGCTGGCCAGGGGCAGGGGACCTGCTGGGTCCTGCCCCTGGCCTGTGAGGCCTCTGAGCACAACCGGCCCTCTCCCACTGGAAGACCTCCCCAGCTGCCTCCAAAGTCCTGTTTGCAAACACTCCCGCCCGCTGTTCACGCCAGGCTCGCACAATGCTCCCAAGCCCGGGAGAAAAGCGCTTCGGGGTGGTGCTCTCTCCGGGCCCTTACCCCTGAGCCTGGGGGCAAGGCATGGGGAACACACTCCCAGGCCAAGGCAGAACCACATGCCCACGTCTGTTCCTGTCCCCTGCACCGGCAGAGAGCTTGGGGGAGCCAGAGTCTGTCAGGCAGCTGCTGGGTTGGCCGCCTGTGTGGGAAGGGGCAGAGCCGCCCTAGGGGCAAGTTGGGCCTCTTGCTCTCCCTGCTGCCCTGAGGCTGCTGGGCCAAAGACGTCTTGGGCATCCAGCCCCTTACTGGTCCCTTCCCTCTGACGAGGCCCTCTGAGCTCCAGCACCTTGCAGTGTGGAGACAGCCCCTGCCAGCAACCTCCTCTCCAAGGAGGCCTCAACCGAGGCCTAGGCCCAGGGGAAAGGCACCAGCGGGGATGAGCCTGGGGAGGCGCCCGGGGATGTCTGGACCCAGTCCCCGCAGCCTGCCCCTTGGTGGGGCAGTTCCCCCGGAGGCCAGGAAGGTCTGGGCAAGGCTGGCCAGGGTCAGGGGCCCTGCTGGGTCCTGCCCCTGGCCTGTGGGGCCTCTGAGCACAACCGGCCCTCTCCCACTGGAAGACCTCCCCGGCTGCCTCCAAAGTCCTGTTTGCAAGCACTCCCGCCCACTGTTCCCGCCAGGCGCGCACAATGCTCCCAAGCCCGGGAGAAAAGCGCTTCGGGGTGGTGGTCTCTCCGGGCCCTTGCCCCTGAGCCTGGGCGCCAGGCAGGGGATCCACAGTCCCAGGCCAAGGCACAACAACATGCACACGTCTGTTCCTGATCCCTCCACCGGCAGAGAGCTGGGGGGAGCCAGAGTCTGTCAGGCAGCTGCTGGGCTGGCCGCCTGTGTGGGAAGGGGCAGAGCCGACCTAGGGGCAAGTTGGGCCTCTTGCTCTCCCTGCTGCCCTGAGGCTGCTGGGCCAAAGAGGTCTTGGGCATCCAGCCCCTTGCTGGTCCCTTCCCTCTGACGAGGCCCTCTGAGCTCCAGCACCTTGCAGTGTGGAGACAGCCCCTGCCAGCAACCTCCTCTCCAAGGAGGCCTCAACCGAGGCCTAGGCACAGGGGAAAGGCACCAGCGGGGATGAGCCAGTGGAGGCGCACGGGCATATCAGGACCCAGTCCCTGCAGCCTGCCCCTTGGTGGGGCAGTACCCCCGGAGGCCAGGAAGGTCTGGGCAAAGCTGGCCAGGGGCAGGGTCCCTGCTGGGTCCTGCCCCTGGCCTGTGGGGCCTCTGAGCACAACCGGCCCTCTCTCACTGGAAGACCTCCCCGGCTGCCTCCAAAGGCGGGTTTCCCAACACTCCCGCCCGCTGTTCCCGCCAGGCACGCACAACGCTCCCAAGGCCAGGAGAAAAGCGCTTCGGGGTGTTGCTCTCTCCGGGCCCTTGCCCCTGAGCCTGGGGTCCAGGCAGTGGGTCCACACTCCCAGACCAAGGCAGAACCACATGCACACGTCTGTTCCTGACCCCTGCACCGGCAGAGAGCTCGGGGGAGCCAGAGTCTGTCAGGCAGCTGCTGGGTTGGCTGCCTGTGTGGGAAGGGGCAGAGCCGACCTAGGGGCAAGTTGGGCCTCTTGCTCTCCCTGCTGCCCTGAGGCTGCTGGGCCAAAGAGGTCTTGGGCATCCAGCCCCTTGCTGGTCCCTTCCCGCTGACGAGGCCCTCTGAGCTCCAGCACCTTGCAGTGTGGAGACAGCCCCTGCCAGCAACCTCCTCTCCAAGGAGGCCTCAACCGAGGCCTAGGCCCAGGGGAAAGGCACCAGCGGGGATGAGCCTGGGGAGGCGCCCGGGCATCTCTGGACCCAGGCCCCGCAGCCTGCCCCTTAGTGGGGCAGTACCCCCGGAGGCCAGGAAGGTCTGGGCAAGGCTGGCCAGGGGCAAGGGCCCTGCTGCGTCCTGCCCCTGGCCTGTGGGGCCTCTGAGCACAACCGGCCCTCTCCCACTGGAAGACCTCCCCGGCTGCCTCCAAGGCCGGTTTGCAAGCGCTCCCGCCCACTGTTCCCAGCACGTGTGCACAATGCTCCCAAGCCCGGGAGAAAAGCGCTTCAGGGTGGTGCTCTCTCCGGGCCCTTGCCCCTGAGCCTGGGGGCAAGGCAGGGTGTCCACACTCCCAGGACAAGGCAGAACCACATGCACACGTCTGATCTGCCCCCTGCACCGGCAGAGAGCTCGGGGGAGCCAGAGTCTGTCAGGCAGCTGCTGGGCTGGCCGCCTGTGTGGGAAGGGGCAGAGCCGACCTAGGGGCAAGTTGGGCCTCTTGCTCTCCCTGCTGCCCTGAGGCTGCTGGGCCAAAGAGGTCTTGGGCATCCAGCCCCTTGCTGGTCCCTTCCCTCTGACGAGGCCCTCTGAGCTCCAGCACCTTGCAGTGTGGAGACAGCCCCTGCCAGCAACCTCCTCTCCAAGGAGGCCTCAACCGAGGCCTAGGCCCAGGGGAAAGGCACCACCGGGGATGAGCCTGGGGAGGCGCCCGGGCATGTCTGGACCCAGTCCCCGCAGCCTGCCCCTTGGTGGGGCAGTACCCCCGGAGGCCAGGAAGGTCTGGGCAAGGCTGCCAGGGGCAGGGACACTGCTGGGTCCTGCCCCTGGCCTGTGGGGCGTCTGAGCACAACCGGCACTCTCCCGCTGGAAGACCTCCCCGTCTGCCTCGAAAGGCCGGTTTGCAAGCACTCCCGCCCGCTGTTCCCGCCAGGCACGCACAATGCTCCCAAGCCCGGGAGAAAAGCGCTTCGGGGTGGTGCTCTCTCCGGGCCCTTGCCCCTGAGCCTGGGGGCAAGGCATGGGGAACACACTCCCAGGCCAAGGCAGAACCACATGCCCACGTCTGTTCCTGTCCCCTGCACCGGCAGAGAGCTTGGGGGAGCCAGAGTCTGTCAGGCAGCTGCTGGGTTGGCCGCCTGTGTGGGAAGGGGCAGAGCCGCCCTAGGGGCAAGTTGGGCCTCTTGCTCTCCCTGCTGCCCTGAGGCTGCTGGGCCAAAGACGTCTTGGGCATCCAGCCCCTTACTCGTCCCTTCCCTCTGACGAGGCCCTCTGAGCTCCAGCACCTTGCAGTGTGGAGACAGCCCCTGCCAGCAACCTCCTCTCCAAGGAGGCCTCAACCGAGGCCTAGGCCCAGGGGAAAGGCACCAGCGGGGATGAGCCAGGGGAGGCGCCCGAGCATGTCTGGACCCAGTCCCCGCAGCCTGCCCCTTGGTGGGGCAGTACCCCCGGAGGCCAGGAAGGTCTGGGTAAGACTGGCCAGGGGCAGGGGCCCTGCTGGGTCCTGCCCCTGGCCTGTGGGGCCTCTGAGCACAACCGGCCCTCTCCCACTGGAAGACCTCCCCGGCTGCCTCCAAAGGCCGGTTTGCAAGCGCTCCCGGCCACTGTTACCAGCAGGCGGGCACAATGCTCCTAAGCCCGGAAGAAAAGCGCTTCAGGGTGGTGCTCTCTCTGGGCCCTTGCCCCTGAGCCTGGGGGCAAGGCAGGGTGTCCACACTCCCAGGCCAAGGCAGAACCACATGCACACGTCTGACCTGCCCCCTGCACCGGCAGAGAGCTCGGGGGAGCCAGAGTCTGTCAGGCAGCTGCTGGGCTGGCCGCCTGTGTGGGAAGTGGCAGAGCCGACCTAGGGGCAAGTTGGGCCTCTTGCTCTCCCTGCTGCCCTGAGGCTGCTGGGCCAAAGAGGTCTTGGGCATCCAGCCCCTTGCTGGTCCCTTCCCTCTGACGAGGCCCTCTGAGCTCCAGCACCTTGCAGTGTGGAGACAGCCCCTGCCAGCAACCTCCTCTCCAAGGAGGCCTCAACCGAGGCCTAGGCCCAGGGGAAAGGCACCAGCGGGGATGAGCCTGGGGAGGCGCCCGGGCATGTCTGGACCCAGTCCCCGCAGCCTGCCCCTTGGTGGGGCAGTACCCCCGGAGGCCAGGAAGGTCTGGGCAAGGCTGGCCAGGGGCAGGGGCCCTGCTGGGTCCTGCCCCTGGCCTGTGGGGTCTCTGAGCACAACCGGCCCTCTCCCACTGGAAGAACTCCCCGGCTGCCTCCAAAGGCCAGTTTGCCAACACTCCCGCCCGCTGTTCCCGCCAGGCACGCACAATGCTCCCAAGCCCGGGAGAAAAGCGCTTCGGGGTGGTGCTCTCCTCGGGCCCTTGCCCCTGAGCCTGGGGGCCAGGCAGTTGGTCCACACTCCCAGACCAAGGCAGAACCACATGCACACGTCTGTTCCTGACCCCTGCACCGGCAGAGAGCTCGGGGGAGCCAGAATCTGTCAGGCAGCTGCTGGGCTGGCCGCCTGTGTGGGAAGGGGCAGAGCCGACCTAGGGGCAAGTTGGGCCTCTTCCTCTCCCTGCTGCCCTGAGGCTGCTGGGCCAAAGAGGTCTTGGGCATCCAGCCACTTGCTGGTCCCTTCCCTCTGACGAGGCCCTCTGAGCTCCAGCACCTTGCAGTGTGGAGACAGCCCCTGCCAGCAACATCCTCTCCAAGGAGGCCTCAACCGAGGCCTAGGCCCAGGGGAAAGGCACCAGCGGGGATGAGCCTGGGGAGGCGCCCGGGCATGTCTGGACCCAGTCCCCGCAGCCTGCCCCTTGGTGGGGCAGTACCCCCGGAGGCCAGGAAGGTCTGGGCAAGGCTGGCCAGGGGCAGGGGCCCTGCTGGGTCCTCCCCATGGCCTGTGGGGCCTCTGAGCACAACCGGCCCTCTCCCACTGGAAGACCTCCCCGGCTGCCTCCAAAGGCCAGTTTGCCAACACTCCTGCCCGCTCTTCCCGCCAGGCACGCACAATGCTCCCAAGCCCGGGAGAAAAGCGCTTCGGGGTGGTGGTCTCTCCGGGCCCTTGCCCCTGAGCCTGGGGGCCAGGCAGGGGATCCACAGTCCCAGGCCAAGGCACAACAACATGCACACGTCTGTTCCTGCCCCCTCCACCGGCAGAGAGCTGGGGGGAGCCAGAGTCTGTCAGGCAGCTGCTGGGCTGGCCGCCTGTGTGGGAAGGGGCAGAGCCGACCTAGGGGCAAGTTGGGCCTCTTGCTCTCCCTGCTGCCCTGAGGCTGCTGGGCCAAAGAGGTCTTGGGCATCCAGCCCCTTGCTGGTCCCTTCCCTCTGACGAGGCCCTCTGAGCTCCAGCACCTTGCAGTGTGGAGACAGCCCCTGCCAGCAACCTCCTCTCCAAGGAGGCCTCAACCGAGGCCTAGGCACAGGGGAAAGGCACCAGCGGGGATGAGCCAGTGGAGGCGCACGGGCATATCAGGACCCAGTCCCTGCAGCCTGCCCTTGGTGGGGCAGTACCCCCGGAGGCCAGGAAGGTCTGGGCAAGGCTGGCCAGGGGCAGGGTCCCTGCTGGGTCCTGCCCCTGGCCTGTGGGGCCTCTGAGCACAACCGGCCCTCTCCCACTGGAAGACCTCCCCGGCTGCCTCCAAAGGCGGGTTTGCCAACACTCCCGCCCGCTGTTCCCGCCAGGCACGCACAACGCTCCCAAGGCCAGGAGAAAAGCGCTTCGGGGTGTTGCTCTCTCCGGGCCCTTGCCCCTGAGCCTGGGGTCCAGGCAGTGGGTCCACACTCCCAGACCAAGGCAGAACCACATGCACACGTCTGTTCCTGACCCCTGCACCGGCAGAGAGCTCGGGGGAGCCAGAGTCTGTCAGGCAGCTGCTGGGTTGGCTGCCTGTGTGGGAAGGGGCAGAGCCGACCTAGGGGCAAGTTGGGCCTCTTGCTCTCCCTGCTGCCCTGAGGCTGCTGGGCCAAAGAGGTCTTGGGCATCCAGCCCCTTGCTGGTCCCTTCCCGCTGACGAGGCCCTCTGAGCTCCAGCACCTTGCAGTGTGGAGACAGCCCCTGCCAGCAACCTCCTCTCCAAGGAGGCCTCAACCGAGGCCTAGGCCCAGGGGAAAGGCACCAGCGGGGATGAGCCTGGGGAGGCGCCCGGGCATCTCTGGACCCAGGCCCCGCAGCCTGCCCCTTAGTGGGGCAGTACCCCCGGAGGCCAGGAAGGTCTGGGCAAGGCTGGCCAGGGGCAAGGGCCCTGCTGCGTCCTGCCCCTGGCCTGTGGGGCCTCTGAGCACAACCGGCCCTCTCCCACTGGAAGACCTCCCCGGCTGCCTCCAAGGCCGGTTTGCAAGCGCTCCCGCCCACTGTTCCCAGCAGGTGTGCACAATGCTCCCAAGCCCGGGAGAAAAGCGCTTCAGGGTGGTGCTCTCTCCGGGCCCTTGCCCCTGAGCCTGGGGGCAAGGCAGGGTGTCCACACTCCCAGGACAAGGCAGAACCACATGCACACGTCTGATCTGCCCCCTGCACCGGCAGAGAGCTCGGGGGAGCCAGAGTCTGTCAGGCAGCTGCTGGGCTGGCCGCCTGTGTGGGAAGGGGCAGAGCCGACCTAGGGGCAAGTTGGGCCTCTTGCTCTCCCTGCTGCCCTGAGGCTGCTGGGCCAAAGAGGTCTTGGGCATCCAGCCCCTTGCTGGTCCCTTCCCTCTGACGAGGCCCTCTGAGCTCCAGCACCTTGCAGTGTGGAGACAGCCCCTGCCAGCAACCTCCTCTCCAAGGAGGCCTCAACCGAGGCCTAGGCCCAGGGGAAAGGCACCACCGGGGATGAGCCTGGGGAGGCGCCCGGGCATGTCTGGACCCAGTCCCCGCAGCCTGCCCCTTGGTGGGGCAGTACCCCCGGAGGCCAGGAAGGTCTGGGCAAGGCTGCCAGGGGCAGGGACACTGCTGGGTCCTGCCCCTGGCCTGTGGGGCGTCTGAGCACAACCGGCACTCTCCCGCTGGAAGACCTCCCCGTCTGCCTCGAAAGGCCGGTTTGCAAGCACTCCCGCCCGCTGTTCCCGCCAGGCACGCACAATGCTCCCAAGCCCGGGAGAAAAGCGCTTCGGGGTGGTGCTCTCTCCGGGCCCTTGCCCCTGAGCCTGGGGGCAAGGCATGGGGAACACACTCCCAGGCCAAGGCAGAACCACATGCCCACGTCTGTTCCTGTCCCCTGCACCGGCAGAGAGCTTGGGGGAGCCAGAGTCTGTCAGGCAGCTGCTGGGTTGGCCGCCTGTGTGGGAAGGGGCAGAGCCGCCCTAGGGGCAAGTTGGGCCTCTTGCTCTCCCTGCTGCCCTGAGGCTGCTGGGCCAAAGACGTCTTGGGCATCCAGCCCCTTACTCGTCCCTTCCCTCTGACGAGGCCCTCTGAGCTCCAGCACCTTGCAGTGTGGAGACAGCCCCTGCCAGCAACCTCCTCTCCAAGGAGGCCTCAACCGAGGCCTAGGCCCAGGGGAAAGGCACCAGCGGGGATGAGCCAGGGGAGGCGCCCGAGCATGTCTGGACCCAGTCCCCGCAGCCTGCCCCTTGGTGGGGCAGTACCCCCGGAGGCCAGGAAGGTCTGGGTAAGACTGGCCAGGGGCAGGGGCCCTGCTGGGTCCTGCCCCTGGCCTGTGGGGCCTCTGAGCACAACCGGCCCTCTCCCACTGGAAGACCTCCCCGGCTGCCTCCAAAGGCCGGTTTGCAAGCGCTCCCGGCCACTGTTACCAACAGGCGGGCACAATGCTCCTAAGCCCGGAAGAAAAGCGCTTCAGGGTGGTGCTCTCTCTGGGCCCTTGCCCCTGAGCCTGGGGGCAAGGCAGGGTGTCCACACTCCCAGGCCAAGGCAGAACCACATGCACACGTCTGACCTGCCCCCTGCACCGGCAGAGAGCTCGGGGGAGCCAGAGTCTGTCAGGCAGCTGCTGGGCTGGCCGCCTGTGTGGGAAGTGGCAGAGCCGACCTAGGGGCAAGTTGGGCCTCTTGCTCTCCCTGCTGCCCTGAGGCTGCTGGGCCAAAGAGGTCTTGGGCATCCAGCCCCTTGCTGGTCCCTTCCCTCTGACGAGGCCCTCTGAGCTCCAGCACCTTGCAGTGTGGAGACAGCCCCTGCCAGCAACCTCCTCTCCAAGGAGGCCTCAACCGAGGCCTAGGCCCAGGGGAAAGGCACCAGCGGGGATGAGCCTGGGGAGGCGCCCGGGCATGTCTGGACCCAGTCCCCGCAGCCTGCCCCTTGGTGGGGCAGTACCCCCGGAGGCCAGGAAGGTCTGGGCAAGGCTGGCCAGGGGCAGGGGCCCTGCTGGGTCCTGCCCCTGGCCTGTGGGGTCTCTGAGCACAACCGGCCCTCTCCCACTGGAAGAACTCCCCGGCTGCCTCCAAAGGCCAGTTTGCCAACACTCCCGCCCGCTGTTCCCGCCAGGCACGCACAATGCTCCCAAGCCCGGGAGAAAAGCGCTTCGGGGTGGTGCTCTCCTCGGGCCCTTGCCCCTGAGCCTGGGGGCCAGGCAGTTGGTCCACACTCCCAGACCAAGGCAGAACCACATGCACACGTCTGTTCCTGACCCCTGCACCGGCAGAGAGCTCGGGGGAGCCAGAATCTGTCAGGCAGCTGCTGGGCTGGCCGCCTGTGTGGGAAGGGGCAGAGCCGACCTAGGGGCAAGTTGGGCCTCTTCCTCTCCCTGCTGCCCTGAGGCTGCTGGGCCAAAGAGGTCTTGGGCATCCAGCCACTTGCTGGTCCCTTCCCTCTGACGAGGCCCTCTGAGCTCCAGCACCTTGCAGTGTGGAGACAGCCCCTGCCAGCAACATCCTCTCCAAGGAGGCCTCAACCGAGGCCTAGGCCCAGGGGAAAGGCACCAGCGGGGATGAGCCTGGGGAGGCGCCCGGGCATGTCTGGACCCAGTCCCCGCAGCCTGCCCCTTGGTGGGGCAGTACCCCCGGAGGCCAGGAAGGTCTGGGCAAGGCTGGCCAGGGGCAGGGGCCCTGCTGGGTCCTCCCCATGGCCTGTGGGGCCTCTGAGCACAACCGGCCCTCTCCCACTGGAAGACCTCCCCGGCTGCCTCCAAAGGCCAGTTTGCCAACACTCCTGCCCGCTCTTCCCGCCAGGCACGCACAATGCTCCCAAGCCCGGGAGAAAAGCGCTTCGGGGTGGTGGTCTCTCCGGGCCCTTGCCCCTGAGCCTGGGGGCCAGGCAGGGGATCCACAGTCCCAGGCCAAGGCACAACAACATGCACACGTCTGTTCCTGCCCCCTCCACCGGCAGAGAGCTGGGGGGAGCCAGAGTCTGTCAGGCAGCTGCTGGGCTGGCCGCCTGTGTGGGAAGGGGCAGAGCCGACCTAGGGGCAAGTTGGGCCTCTTGCTCTCCCTGCTGCCCTGAGGCTGCTGGGCCAAAGAGGTCTTGGGCATCCAGCCCCTTGCTGGTCCCTTCCCTCTGACGAGGCCCTCTGAGCTCCAGCACCTTGCAGTGTGGAGACAGCCCCTGCCAGCAACCTCCTCTCCAAGGAGGCCTCAACCGAGGCCTAGGCACAGGGGAAAGGCACCAGCGGGGATGAGCCAGTGGAGGCGCACGGGCATATCAGGACCCAGTCCCTGCAGCCTGCCCTTGGTGGGGCAGTACCCCCGGAGGCCAGGAAGGTCTGGGCAAGGCTGGCCAGGGGCAGGGTCCCTGCTGGGTCCTGCCCCTGGCCTGTGGGGCCTCTGAGCACAACCGGCCCTCTCCCACTGGAAGACCTCCCCGGCTGCCTCCAAAGGCGGGTTTGCCAACACTCCCGCCCGCTGTTCCCGCCAGGCACGCACAACGCTCCCAAGGCCAGGAGAAAAGCGCTTCGGGGTGTTGCTCTCTCCGGGCCCTTGCCCCTGAGCCTGGGGTCCAGGCAGTGGGTCCACACTCCCAGACCAAGGCAGAACCACATGCACACGTCTGTTCCTTACCCCTGCACCGGCAGAGAGCTCGGGGGAGCCAGAGTCTGTCAGGCAGCTGCTGGGTTGGCTGCCTGTGTGGGAAGGGGCAGAGCCGACCTAGGGGCAAGTTGGGCCTCTTGCTCTCCCTGCTGCCCTGAGGCTTCTGGGCCAAAGAGGTCTTGGGCATCCAGCCCCTTGCTGGTCCCTTCCCGCTGACGAGGCCCTCTGAGCTCCAGCACCTTTCAGTGTGGAGACAGCCCCTGCCAGCAACCTCCTCTCCAAGGAGGCCTCAACCGAGGCCTAGGCCCAGGGGAAAGGCACCAGCGGGGATGAGCCAGGGGAGGCGCCCGAGCATGTCTGGACCCAGTCCCCGCAGCCTGCCCCTTCGTGGGGCAGTACCCCCGGAGGCCAGGAAGGTCTGGGTAAGACTGGCCAGGGGCAGGGGCCCTGCTGGGTCCTGCCCCTGGCCTGTGGGGCCTCTGAGCACAACCGGCCCTCTCCCACTGGAAGACCTCCCCGGCTGCCTCCAAAGGCCGGTTTGCAAGCGCTCCCGTCCACTGTTACCAGCAGGCGGGCACAATGCTCCTAAGCCCGGAAGAAAAGCGCTTCAGGGTGGTGCTCTCTCTGGGCCCTTGCCCCTGAGCCTGGGGGCAAGGCAGGGTGTCCACACTCTCAGGCCAAGGCAGAACCACATGCACACGTCTGACCTGCCCCCTGCACCGGCAGAGAGCTCGGGGGAGCCAGAGTCTGTCAGGCAGCTGCTGGGCTGGCCGCCTGTGTGGGAAGGGGCAGAGCCGACCTAGGGGCAAGTTGGGCCTCTTGCTCTCCCTGCTGCCCTGAGGCTGCTGGGCCATAGAGGTCTTGGGCATCCAGCCCCTTGCTGGTCCCTTCCCTCTGACGAGGCCCTCTGAGCTCCAGCACCTTGCAGTGTGGAGACAGCCCCTGCCAGCAACCTCCTCTCCAAGGAGGCCTCAACCGAGGCCTAGGCCCAGGGGAAAGGCACCAGCGGGGATGAGCCTGGGGAGGCGCCCGGGCATGTCTGGACCCAGTCCCCGCAGCCTGCCCCTTGGTGGGGCAGTACCCCCGGAGGCCAGGAAGGTCTGGGCAAGGCTGGCCAGGGGCAGGGGCCCTGCTGGGTCCTGCCCCTGGCCTGTGGGTTCTCTGAGCACAACCGGCCCTCTCCCACTGGAAGAACTCCCCGGCTGCCTCCAACGGCCAGTTTGCCAACACTCCCGCCCGCTGTTCCCGCCAGGCACGCACAATGCTCCCAAGCCCGGGAGAAAAGCGCTTCGGGGTGGTGCTCTCCTCGGGCCCTTGCCCCTGAGCCTGGGGGCCAGGCAGTTGGTCCACACTCCCAGACCAAGGCAGAACCACATGCACACGTCTGTTCCTGACCCCTGCACCGGCAGAGAGCTCGGGGGAGCCAGAATCTGTCAGGCAGCTGCTGGGCTGGCCGCCTGTGTGGGAAGGGGCAGAGCCGACCTAGGGGCAAGTTGGGCCTCTTCCTCTCCCTGCTGCCCTGAGGCTGCTGGGCCAAAGAGGTCTTGGGCATCCAGCCCCTTGCTGGTCCCTTCCCTCTGACGAGGCCCTCTGAGCTCCAGCACCTTGCAGTGTGGAGACAGCCCCTGCCAGCAACCTCCTCTCCAAGGAGGCATCAACCGAGGCCTATGCCCAGGGGAAAGGCACCAGCGGGGATGAGCCTGGGGAGGTGCCCGGGCATGTCTGGATCCAGTCCCCGCAGCCTGCCCCTTGGTGGGGCAGTACCCCCGGAGGCCAGGAAGGTCTGGGCAAGGCTGGCCAGGGGCAGGGGCCCTGCTGGGTCCTGCCCCTGGCCTGTGGGGCCTCTGAGCACAACCGGCCCTCTCCCACTGGAAGAACTCCCCGGCTGACTCCAAGGGCCAGTTTGCCAACACTCCCGCCCGCTGTTCCCGCCAGGCACGCACAATGCTCCCAAGCCCGGGAGAAAAGCACTTCGGGGTGGTGCTCTCCTCGGGCCCTTGCCCCTGAGCCTGGGGGCCAGGCAGTTGGTCCACACTCCCAGACCAAGGCAGAACCACATGCACACGTCTGTTCCTGACCCCTGCACCGGCAGAGAGCTCGGGGGAGCCAGAGTCTGTCAGGCAGCTGCTGGGCTGGCCGCCTGTGTGGGAAGGGGCAGAGCCGACCTAGGGGCAAGTTGGGCCTCTTGCTCTCCCTGCTGCCCTGAGGCTGCTGGGCCAAAGAGGTCTTGGGCATCCAGCCCCTTGCTGGTCCCTTCCCTCTGACGAGGCCCTCTGAGCTCCAGCACCTTGCAGTGTGGAGACAGCCCCTGCCAGCAACATCCTCTCCAAGGAGGCCTCAACCGAGGCCTAGGCCCAGGGGAAAGGCACCAGCGGGGATGAGCCTGGGGAGGCGCCCGGGCATGTCTGGACCCAGTCCCCGCAGCCTGCCCCTTGGTGGGGCAGTACCCCCGGAGGCCAGGAAGATCTGGGCAAGGCTGGCCAGGGGCAGGGGCCCTGCTGGGTCCTCCCCATGGCCTGTGGGGCCTCTGAGCACAACCGGCCCTCTCCCACTGGAAGACCTCCCCGGCTGCCTCCAAAGGCCAGTTTGCCAACACTCCTGCCCGCTCTTCCCGCCAGGCACGCACAATGCTCCCAAGCCCGGGAGAAAAGCGCTTCGGGGTGGTGGTCTCTCCGGGCCCTTGCCCCTGAGCCTGTGGGCAAGGCAGGGGGAACACACTCCCAGACCAAGGCAGAAACACATGCACACGTCTGTTCCTGTCCCCTGCACCGGCAGAGAGCTCGGGGGAGCCAGAGTCTCTCAGGCAGGTGCTGGGCTGGCCGCCTGTGTGGGAAGGGGCAGAGCCGACCTAGGGGCAAGTTGGGCCTCTTGCTCTCCCTGCTGCCCTGAGGCTGCAGGGCCAAAGACGTCTTGGGCATCCAGCCCCTTACTGGTCCCTTCCCTCTGACGAGGCCCTCTGAGCTCCAGCACCTTGCAGTGTGGAGACAGCCCCTGCCAGCAATCTCCTCTCCAAGGAGGCCTCAACCGAGGCCTAGGCCCAGGGGAAAGGCACCAGCGGGGTTGAGCCAGGGGAGGCGCCCGGGCATGTCTGGACCCTGTCCCCGCAGCCTGCCCCTTGGTGGGGCAGTACCCCCGGAGGCCAGGAAGGTCTGGGCAAGGCTGGCCAGGGGCAGGGGCCCTGCTGGGTCCTGCCCCTGGCCTGTGGGGCCTCTGAGCACAACCGGCCCTCTCCCACTGGAAGACCTCCCCGGCTGCCTCCAAAGTCCTGTTTGCAAGCACTCCCGCCCACTGTTCCCGCCAGGCGCGCACAATGCTCCCAAGCCCGGGAGAAAAGCGCTTCGGGGTGGTGGTCTCTCCGGGCCCTTGCCCCTGAGCCTGGGGGCCAGGCAGGGGATCCACAGTCCCAGGCCAAGGCACAACAACATGCACACGTCTGTTTCTGCCCCCTCCACCGGCAGAGAGCTGGGGGGAGCCAGAGTCTGTCAGGCAGCTGCTGGGCTGGCCGCCTGTGTGGGAAGGGGCAGAGCCGACCTAGGGGCAAGTTGGGCCTCTTGCTCTCCCTGCTGCCCTGAGGCTGCTGGGCCAAAGAGGTCTTGGGCATCCAGCCCCTTGCTGGTCCCTTCCCTCTGACGAGGCCCTCTGAGCTCCAGCACCTTGCAGTGTGGAGACAGCCCCTGCCAGCAACCTCCTCTCCAAGGAGGCCTCAACCGAGGCCTAGGCACAGGGGAAAGGCACCAGCGGGGATGAGCCAGTGGAGGCGCACGGGCATATCAGGACCCAGTCCCTGCAGCCTGCCCCTTGGTGGGGCAGTACCCCCGGAGGCCAGGAAGGTCTGGGCAAGGCTGGCCAGGGGCAGGGTCCCTGCTGGGTCCTGCCCCTGGCCTGTGGGGCCTCTGAGCACAACCGGCCCTCTCCCACTGGAAGACCTCCCCGGCTGCCTCCAAAGGCGGGTTTACCAACACTCCCGCCCGCTGTTCCGCCAGGCACGCACAACGCTCCCAAGGCCAGGAGAAAAGCGCTTCGGGGTGTTGCTCTCTCCGGGCCCTTGCCCCTGAGCCTGGGGTCCAGGCAGTGGGTCCACACTCCCAGACCAAGGCAGAACCACATGCACACGTCTGTTCCTGACCCCTGCACCGGCAGAGAGCTCGGGGGAGCCAGAGTCTGTCAGGCAGCTGCTGGGTTGGCTGCCTGTGTGGGAAGGGGCAGAGCCGACCTAGGGGCAAGTTGGGCCTCTTGCTCTCCCTGTTGCCCTGAGGCTGCTGGGCCAAAGAGGTCTTGGGCATCAAGCCCCTTGCTGGTCCCTTCCCGCTGACGAGGCCCTCTGAGCTCCAGCACCTTGCAGTGTGGAGACAGGCCCTGACAGCAACCTCCTCTCCAAGGAGGCATCAACCGAGGCCTATGCCCAGGGGAAAGGCACCAGCGGGGATGAGCCTGGGGAGGCGCCCAGGCATGTCTGGACCCAGTTCCCGCAGCCTGCCCCTTGGTGGGGCAGTACCCCCGGAGGCCAGGAAGGTCTGGGAAAGGCTGGCCAGGGGCAGGGGACCTGCTGTGTCCTGCCCCTGGCCTGTGAGGCCTCTGAGCACAACCGGCCCTCTCCCACTGGAAGACCTCCACGGCTGCCTCCAAAGTCCTGTTTGCAAACACTCCCGCCCGCTGTTCACGCCAGGCTCGCACAATGCTCCCAAGCCGGTGAGGAAAGCGCTTCGGGGTGGTGCTCTCTCCGGGCCCTTGCCCCTGAGCCTGGGGGCAAGGCAGGGGGAACACACTCCCAGGCCAAGGCAGAACCTCATGCCCACGTCTGTTCCTGTCCCCTGCACCGGCAGAGAGCTCGGGGGAGCCAGAGTCTGTCAGGCAGCTGCTGGGTTGGCCGCCTGTGTGGGAAGGGGCAGAGCCGCCCTAGGGGCAAGTTGGGCCTCTTGCTCTCCCTGCTGCCCTGAGGCTGCTGGGCCAAAGACGTCTTGGGCATCCAGCCCCTTACTGGTCCCTTCCCTCTGACGAGGCCCTCTGAGCTCCAGCACCTTGCAGTGTGGAGACAGCCCCTGCCAGCAACCTCCTCTCCAAGGAGGCCTCAACCGAGGCCTAGGCCCAGGGGAAAGGCACCAGCGGGGATGAGCCTGGGGAGGCGCCCGGGCATGTCTGGACCCAGGCCCCGCAGCCTGCCCCTTGGTGGGGCAGTACCCCCGGAGGCCAGGAAGGTCTGGGCAAGGCTGGCCAGGGGCAGGGGCCCTGCTGGGTCCTGCCCCTGGCCTGTGGGGCCTCTGAGCACAACCGGCCCTCTCCCACTGGAAGACCTCCCCGGCTGCCTCCAAAGTCCTGTTTGCAAGCACTCCCGCCCACTGTTCCCGCCAGGCGCGCACAATGCTCCCAAGCCCGGGAGAAAAGCGCTTCGGGGTGGTGGTCTCTACGGGCCCTTGCCCCTGAGCCTGGGGGCCAGGCAGGGGATCCACAGTCCCAGGCCAAGGCACAACAACATGCACACGTCTGTTCCTGCCCCCTCCACCGGCAGAGAGCTGGGGGGAGCCAGAGTCTGTCAGGCAGCTGCTGGGCTGGCCGCCTGTGTGGGAAGGGGCAGAGCCGACCTAGGGGCAAGTTGGGCCTCTTGCTCTCCCTGCTGCCCTGAGGCTGCTGGGCCAAAGAGGTCTTGGGCATCCAGCCCCTTGCTGGTCCCTTCCCTCTGACGAGGCCCTCTGAGCTCCAGCACCTTGCAGTGTGGAGACAGCCCCTGCCAGCAACCTCCTCTCCAAGGAGGCCTCAACCGAGGCCTAGGCCCAGGGGAAAGGCACCAGCGGGGATGAGCCTGGGGAGGCGCCCGGGCATGTCTGGACCCAGGCCCCGCAGCCTGCCCCTTGGTGGGGCAGTACCCCCGGAGGCCAGGAAGGTCTGGGCAAGGCTGGCCAGGGGCAGGGTCCCTGCTGGGTCCTGCCCCTGGCCTGTGGGGCCTCTGAGCACAACCGGCCCTCTCCCACTGGAAGACCTCCCCGGCTGCCTCCAAGGCCGGTTTGCAAGCGCTCCCGCCCACTGTTCCCAGCAGGCGTGCACAATGCTCCCAAGCCCGGGAGAAAAGCGCTTCAGGGTGGTGCTCTCTCCGGGCCCTTGCCCCTGAGCCTGGGGGCAAGGCAGGGTGTCCACACTCCCAGGACAAGGCAGAACCACATGCACACGTCTGATCTGCCCCCTGCACCGGCAGAGAGCTCGGGGGAGCCAGAGTCTGTCAGGCAGCTGCTGGGCTGGCCGCCTGTGTGGGAAGGGGCAGAGCCGACCTAGGGGCAAGTTGGGCCTCTTGCTCTCCCTGCTGCCCTGAGGCTGCTGGGCCAAAGAGGTCTTGGGCATCCAGCCCCTTGCTGGTCCCTTCCCTCTGACGAGGCCCTCTGAGCTCCAGCACCTTGCAGTGTGGAGACAGCCCCTGGCAGCAACCTCTTCTCCAAGGAGGCCTCAACCGAGGCCTAGGCCCAGGGGAAAGGCACCAGCGGGGATGAGCCAGTGGAGGCGCACGGGCATGTCTGGACCCAGTCCCCGCAGCCTGCCCCTTGGTGGGGCAGTACCCCCGGAGGCCAGGAAGGTCTGGGCAAGGCTGGCCAGGGGCAGGGGCCCTGCTGGGTCCTGCCCCTGGCCTGTGGGGCCTCTGAGCACAACCGGCCCTCTCCCACTGGAAGACCTCCCCGGCTGCCTCCAAAGGCCGGTTTGCCAACACTCCCGCCCGCTGTTCCCGCCAGGCACGCACAATGCTCCCAAGCCCGGGAGAAAAGCGCTTCGGGGTGTTGCTCTCTCCGGGCCCTTGCCCCTGAGCCTGTGGGCAAGGCAGGGGGAACACACTCCCAGACCAAGGCAGAAACACATGCACACGTCTGGTCCTGTCCCCTGCACCGGCAGAGAGCTCGGGGGAGCCAGAGTCTCTCAGGCAGGTGCTGGGCTGGCCGCCTGTGTGGGAAGGGGCAGAGCCGACCTAGGGGCAAGTTGGGACTCTTGCTCTCCCTGCTGCCCTGAGGCTGCAGGGCCAAAGACGTCTTGGGCATCCAGCCCCTTACTGGTCCCTTCCCTCTGACGAGGCCCTCTGAGCTCCAGCACCTTGCAGTGTGGAGACAGCCCCTGCCAGCAATCTCCTCTCCAAGGAGGCCTCAACCGAGGCCTAGGCCCAGGGGAAAGGCACCAGCGGGGTTGAGCCAGGGGAGGCGCCCTGGCATGTCTGGACCCTGTCCCCGCAGCCTGCCCCTTGGTGGGGCAGTACCCCCGGAGGCCAGGAAGGTCTGGGCAAGGCTGGCCAGGGGCAGGGGCCCTGCTGGGTCCTGCCCCTGGCCTGTGGGGCCTCTGAGCACAACCGGCCCTCTCCCACTGGAAGACCTCCCCGGCTGCCTCCAAAGTCCTGTTTGCAAGCACTCCCGCCCACTGTTCCCGCCAGGCGCGCACAATGCTCCCAAGCCCGGGAGAAAAGCGCTTCGGGGTGGTGGTCTCTACGGGCCCTTGCCCCTGAGCCTGGGGGCCAGGCAGGGGATCCACAGTCCCAGGCCAAGGCACAACAACATGCACACGTCTGTTCCTGCCACCTCCACCGGCAGAGAGCTGGGGGGAGCCAGATTCTGTCAGGCAGCTGCTGGGCTGGCCGCCTGTGTGGGAAGGGGCAGAGCCGACCTAGGGGCAAGTTGGGCCTCTTGCTCTCCCTGCTGCCCTGAGGCTGCTGGGCCAAAGAGGTCTTGGGCATCCATCCCCTTGCTGGTCCCTTCCCTCTGACGAGGCCCTCTGAGCTCCAGCACCTTGCAGTGTGGAGACAGCCCCTGCCAGCAACCTCCTCTCCAAGGAGGCCTCAACCGAGGCCTAGGCACAGGGGAAAGGCACCAGCGGGGATGAGCCAGTGGAGGCGCACGGGCATATCAGGACCCAGTCCCTGCAGCCTGCCCCTTGGTGGGGCAGTACCCCCGGAGGCCAGGAAGGTCTGGGCAAGGCTGGCCAGGGGCAGGGTCCCTGCTGGGTCCTGCCCCTGGCCTGTGGGGCCTCTGAGCACAACCGGCCCTCTCCCACTGGAAGACCTCCCCGGCTGCCTCCAAAGGCGGGTTTGCCAACATTCCCGCCCGCTGTTCCCGCCAGGCACGCACAATGCTCCCAAGCCCGGGAGAAAAGCGCTTCGGGGTGTTGCCCTCTCCGGGCCCTTGCCCCTGAGCCTGGGGTCCAGGCAGTGGGTCCACACTCCCAGACCAAGGCAGAACCACATGCACACGTCTGTTCCAGACCCCTGCACCGGCAGAGAGCTCGGGGGAGCCAGAGTCTGTCAGGCAGCTGCTGGGTTGGCTGCCTGTGTGGGAAGGGGCAGAGCCGACCTAGGGGAAAGTTGGGCCTCTTCCTCTCCCTGCTGCCCTGAGGCTGCTGGGCCAAAGACGTCTTGGGCATCCAGCCCCTTACTGGTCCCTTCCCTCTGACGAGGCCCTCTGAGCTCCAGCACCTTGCAGTGTGGAGACAGCCCCTGCCAGCAACCTCCTCTCCAAGGAGGCCTCAACCGAGGCCTAGGCCCAGGGGAAAGGCACCAGCGGGGATGAGCCAGTGGAGGCGCAAGGGCATGTCTGGACCCAGTCCCCGCAGCCTGCCCCTTGGTGGGGCAGTACCCCCGGAGGCCAGGAAGGTCTGGGCAAGGCTGCGAGGGGCAGGGGCCCTGCTGGGTCGTGCCCCTGGCCTGTGGGGCGTCTGAGCACAACCGGCACTCTCCCGCTGGTAGACCTCCCCGTCTGCCTCCAAAGGCCGGTTTGCAAGCACTCCCGCCCGCTGTTCCCGCCAGGCAGGCACAATGCTCCCAAGCCCGGGAGAAAAGCGCTTCGGGGTGGTGCTCTCCTCGGGCCCTTGCCCCTGAGCCTGGGGGCCAGGGAGTTGGAACACACTCCCAGGCCAAGGCAGAACGACATGCACACGTCTGTTCCTGCCCCCTACACCGGCAGAGAGCTCGGGCGAGCCAGAGACTGCCAGGCTGCTACTGGGCTGGCTGCCTGTGTGGGACGGGGCAGAGCCGACCTAGGGGCAAGTTGGGCTTCTTGCTCTCCCTGCTGCCCTGAGGCTGCTGGGTCAAAGAGGTCTTGGGCATCCAGCCCTTTGCTGGTCCTTTCCCTCTGACGAGGCCCTCTGAGCTCCAGCACCTTGCAGTGTGGAGACAGCCCCTGCCAGCAACCTCCTCTCCAAGGAGGCATCAACCGAGGCCTATGCCCAGGGGAAAGGCACCAGCGGGGATGAGCCTGGGGAGGCGCACAGGCATGTCTGGACCCAGTCCCCGCAGCCTGCCCCTTGGTGGGGCAGTACCCCCGGAGGCCAGGAAGGTCTGGGCAAGGCTGGCCAGGGGCAGGGGCCCTGCTGGGTCCTGCCCCTGGCCTGTGGGGCCTCTGAGCACAACCGGCCCTCTCCCACTGGAAGAACTCCCCGGCTGACTCCAAAGGCCAGTTTGCCAACACTCCCGCCCGCTGTTCCCGCCAGGCACGCACAATGCTCCCAAGCCCGGGAGAAAAGCACTTCGGGGTGGTGCTCTCCTCGGGCCCTTGCCCCTGAGCCTGGGGGCCAGGCAGTTGGTCCACACTCCCAGACCAAGGCAGAACCACATGCACACGTCTGTTCCTGACCCCTGCACCGGCAGAGAGCTCGGGGGAGCCAGAGTCTGTCAGGCAGCTGCTGGGCTGGCCGCCTGTGTGGGAAGGGGCAGAGCCGACCTAGGGGCAAGTTGGGCCTCTTGCTCTCCCTGCTGCCCTGAGGCTGCTGGGCCAAAGAGGTCTTGGGCATCCAGCCCCTTGCTGGTCCCTTCCCTCTGACGAGGCCCTCTGAGCTCTAGCACCTTGCAGTGTGGAGACAGCCCCTGCCAGCAACATCCTCTCCAAGGAGGCCTCAACCGAGGCCTAGGCCCAGGGGAAAGGCACCAGCGGGGATGAGCCTGGGGAGGCGCCCGGGCATGTCTGGACCCAGTCCCCGCAGCCTGCCCCTTGGTGGGGCAGTACCCCCGGAGGCCAGGAAGATCTGGGCAAGGCTGGCCAGGGGCAGGGGCCCTGCTGGGTCCTCCCCATGGCCTGTGGGGCCTCTGAGCACAACCGGCCCTCTCCCACTGAAAGACCTCCCCGGCTGCCTCCAAAGGCCAGTTTGCCAACACTCCTGCCCGCTCTTCCCGCCAGGCACGCACAATGCTCCCAAGCCCGGGAGAAAAGCGCTTCGGGGTGGTGCTCTCTCCGGGCCCTTGCCCCTGAGCCTGTGGGCAAGGCAGGGGGAACACACTCCCAGACCAAGGCAGAAACACATGCACACGTCTGGTCCTGTCCCCTGCACCGGCAGAGAGCTCGGGGGAGCCAGAGTCTCTCAGGCAGGTGCTGGGCTGGCCGCCTGTGTGGGAAGGGGCAGAGCCGCCCTAGGGGCAAGTTGGGCCTCTTGCTCTCCCTGCTGCCCTGAGGCTGCAGGGCCAAAGACGTCTTGGGCATCCAGCCCCTTACTGGTCCCTTCCCTCTGACGAGGCCCTCTGAGCTCCAGCACCTTGCAGTGTGGAGACAGCCCCTGCCAGCAATCTCCTCTCCAAGGAGGCCTCAACCGAGGCCTAGGCCCAGGGGAAAGGCACCAGCGGGGTTGAGCCAGGGGAGGCGCCCGTGCATGTCTGGACCCTGTCCCCGCAGCCTGCCCCTTGGTGGGGCAGTACCCCCGGAGGCCAGGAAGGTCTGGGCAAGGCTGGCCAGGGGCAGGGGCCCTGCTGGGTCCTGCCCCTGGCCTGTGGGGCCTCTGAGCACAACCGGCCCTCTCCCACTGGAAGACCTCCCCGGCTGCCTCCAAAGGCCGGTTTGCAAGCACTCCCGCCCACTGTTCCCGCCAGGCGCGCACAATGCTCCCAAGCCCGGGAGAAAAGCGCTTCGGGGTGGTGCTCTCTCCCGGCCCTTGGAAGACCTCCCCGGCTGCCTCCAAAGGCCGGTTTGCAAGCACTCAATCCCGCTGTTCCCGCCAGCCGCGCACAATGCTCCCAAGCCCTGGAGAAAAGCGCTTCGGGGTGGTGCTCTCTCCCGGCCCTTGGAAGACCTCCCCGGCTGCCTCCAAAGGCTGGTTTTCAAGAACTCCCTCCCGCTGACCCGCCAGCCGCACACAATGCTCCCAAGCCCGGGAGAAAAGCATTTTGAGGTGGTCTCTCTCCGGGCCCTTGGAAGACTCCCCGGCTGCCTCTAAAGGCCGGTTTGCAAGCACTCATGTCCTCTGTTCCCGACAGCCGCGAACAATGCTCCCAATTCCGTGAGAAAAGTGCTTCGGGATGGTGCTCTCTCCGGGCCCTTGGAAGACCTCCCAAGCTGCCTCCAAAGGCCGGTTTGCAAGCACTCCCGCCCGCTGTTCCCGCCAGCCTCGCACAATGCTCCCAAGCCCGGGAGAAAAGCGCTTCGGGGTGGTGTTCTCTCCGTGCCAATGGAGGACCTCCCTGGCTGCCCCCAAAGGCCGGTTTGCAAGCACTCCCACTCGCTGTTCCCGCCAGCCACGCACAATCCTCCAAAACCCCGGAGAAAAGCGCTTCGGGGTGGTGTTCTCTCCGTGCCCATGGAAGACCTCCCGGGGTGCCCCCAAAGGCCGGTTTGGAAGCACTCCCACTCGCTGTTCCCGCCATCCGCGCATTATGCTCCCAAGCCCGGGAGAAAAGCATTTTGGGGTGGTGCTCACACCGGGCCCTGGAAGACCTCCCCGGCTGCCTCCAAAGGCCGTTTTTCAAGCACTCCTGCCTGCTGTTCCCGCCACCCGCGCAGAATGCTCCCAAGCGCGGGAGAAAAGCGCTTCGGGGTGGTGCTCTCTACAGGCCCTTGGAAGACCTCCCCGGCTGCCTCCAAAGGCCGGTTTGCAAGGACTCCTTCCTGCTGTTCCCGCCAGCCACGCACAATGCTCCCAAGCCCGGGAGAAAAGCATTTTGGGGTGGTGCTCACTGCGGGCCCTTGGAAGACCTCCCCGGCTGCCTCCAATGGCCAGTTTGCAAGCACTCATGTCCGCTGTTCCCACCAGCCGCGCACAATGCTCCCAAGCCCGGGAGAAAAGCTTTTTGGGGTGGTGCTCACTCCGGGCCCTGGAAGACCTCCCCGGCTGCCTCCAAAGGCCAGTTTTCAAGCACTCCTGCCTGCTGTTCCCGCCACCTGCGCACAATGCTCCCAAGCCCGGGAGAAAAGCGCTTCGGGGTGGTGCTCTCTACAGGCCCTTGGAAGACCTCCCCGGCTGCCTCCAAAGGCCGGTTTGCAAGGACTCCTTCCTGCTGTTCCCGCCAGCCACGCACAATGCTCCCAAGCCCGGGAGAGAAGCATTTTGGGGTGGTGCTCTCTACAGGCCCTTGGAAGACCTCCCCGGCTGCCTCCAGTGGCCAGTTTGCAAGCACTCATGCCCGCTGTTCCCACCAGCCGCGCACAATGCTCCCAAGCCCGGGAGAAAAGCTTTTTGGGGTGGTGCTCACACCGGGCCCTGGAAGACCTCCCCGGCTGCCTGCAAAGGCCGGTTTTCAAGCACTCCTGCCTGCTGTTCCTGCCACCCGCGCACAATACTCCCAAGCCCGGGAGAAAAGCGCTTCGGGGTGGTGCTCTCTACAGGCCCTTGGAAGACCTCCCCCGCTGCCTCCAAAGGCCGGTTTGCAAGGACTCCTTCCTGCTGTTCCCGCCAGCCACGCACAATGCTCCCAAGCCCGGGAGAAAAGTGCTTCGGGATGGTGATCTCTCCGGGCCCTTGGAAGTCGTCCCCGGCTGCCTCCAAAGGCCGGTTTGCAAGCACTCATGCCCGTTGTTCCCACCAGCCGCGCACAATGCTCCCAAGCCCGGGAGAAAAGCATTTTGGGGTGGTGCTCACTCCGGGCCCTTGGAAGACCTCCCCGGCTGCCTCCAAAGGCTAGTTTGCAAGCAGTCCTGCCTGCTGTTCCCGCCAGCCGCGCACAATGCTCCCAAGCCCGGGAGAAAAGCGCTTCGGGGTGGTGCTCTCTCCGGGCCCTTGGAAGACGTCCCCGGCTGCCTCCAAAGGCCGGTTTGCAAGCACTCATGCCCGTTGTTCCCACCAGCCACGCACAATGCTCCCAAGCCCGGGAGAAAAGCATTTTGGGGTGGTGCTCACTCCGGGCCCTTGGAAGACCTCCCCGGCTGCCTCCAAAGGCCAGTTTGCAAGCAGTCCTGCCTGCTGTTCCCGCCAGCCGCGCACAATGTTCCCAAGCCCGGGAGAAAAGCGCTTCGGGGTGGTGCTCTCTCCGGGCACTTTCAAGACCTCCCCGGCTGCCTCCAAAGGCCGGTTTGTAAGTACTCATTCCCGCTGCTTCCGCCAGCCACGCACAATGCTCCCAAGCCCGGGAGAAAAGCATTTTGGGGTGGTGCTCTCTCCGGGCCCTTGGAAGACCTCCCGGGCTGCCTCCAAAGGCCGGTTTGCAAGCATTCATGTCCGTTGTTCCCGACAGCCGCGCACAATGCTCCCAAGCCCGAGAGAAAAGCATTTTGGGGTGGTGATCAGTCCGACCCTTGGAAGACCTCCCCGGCTGCCTCCAAAGGACAGTTTGCAAGCACTCATGCCCGCTGTTCCCGCCAGCCGCGCACAATGCTCCCAAGACCGTGAGAAAAGCGCTTCGGGGTGGTGTTCTCTCAGGGACCATGGAGGACCTCCCCGGCTGCCCCCAAAGGCCGGTTTGCAAGCATTCCCACTCGCTGTTCCCGCCAGGCACACACAATGTTCCAAAACCCCGGAGAAAAGCGCTTCGGGGTGGTGGTCTCTCCGGGCCCATGCCCCTGAGCCTGGGGGCCAGGCAGGGGATCCACAGTCCCAGGCCAAGGCAGAACCACATGCACACGTCTGTTCCTGCCCCCTCCACCGGCAGAGAGCTGGGGGGAGCCAGAGTCTGTCAGGCAGCTGCTGGGCTGGCCGCCTGTGTGGGAAGGGGCAGAGCTGACCTAGGGGCAAGTTGGGCCTCTTGCTCTCCCTGCTGCCCTGAGGCTGCTGGGCCAAAGAGGTCTTGGGCATCCAGCCCCTTGCTGGTCCCTTCCCTCTGACGAGGCCCTCTGAGCTCCAGCACCTTGCAGTGTGGAGACAGCCCCTGCCAGCAACCTCCTCTCCAAGGAGGCCTCAACCGAGGCCTAGGCCCAGGGGAAAGGCACCAGCGGAGATGAGCCAGTGGAGGCGCACGGGCATGTCTGGACCCAGTCCCCGCAGCCTGCCCCTTGGTGGGGCAGTACCCCCGGAGGCCAGGAAGGTCTGGGCAAGGCTGCGAGGGGCAGGGGCCCTGCTGGGTCGTGCCCCTGGCCTGTGGGGCGTCTGAGCACAACCGGCACTCTCCCGCTGGAAGACCTCCCCGTCTGCCTCCAAAGGCCGGTTTGCAAGCACTCCCGCCCGCTGTTCCCGCCAGGCACGCACAATGCTCCCAAGCCCAGGAGAAAAGCGATTCGCGGTGGTGCTCTCTCCGGGCCCTTGCCCCTGAGCCTGGGGGCCAGGCAGTTGGAACACACTCCAAGGCCAATGCAGAACGACATGCACACGTCTGTTCCTGCCCCCTACACCGGCAGAGAGCTCGGGGGAGCCAGAGACTGCCAGGCTGCTGTTGGGCTGGCTGCCAGTGTGGGACGGGGCAGAGCCGACCTAGGGGCAAGTTGGGCCTCTTGCTCTCCCTGCTGCCCTGAGGCTGCTGGGTCAAAGAGGTCTTGGGCATCCAACCCTTTGCTGGTCCCTTCCCTCTGACGAGGCCCTCTGAGCTCCAGCACCTTGCAGTGTGGAGACAGCCCCTGCCAGCAACATCCTCTCCAAGGAGGCCTCAACCGAGGCCTAGGCCCAGGGGAACGGCACCAGCGGGGATGAGCCTGGGGAGGCGCCCGGGCATGTCTGGACCCAGTCCCCGCAGCCTGCCCCTTGGTGGGGCAGTACCCCCGGAGGCCAGGAAGATCTGGGCAAGGCTGGCCAGGGGCAGGGGCCCTGCTGGGTCCTCCCCATGGCCTGTGGGGCCTCTGAGCACAACCGGCCCTCTCCCACTGGAAGACCTCCCCGGCTGCCTCCAAAGGCCGGTTTGCAAGCACTCCCGCCCACTGTTCCCGCCAGGCGCGCACAATGCTCCCAAGCCCGGGAGAAAAGCGCTTCGGGGTGGTGCTCTCTCCGGGCCCTTGACCCTGAGCCTGTGGGCAAGGCAGGGGGAACACACTCCCAGACCAAGGCAGAAACACATGCACACGTCTGTTCCTGTCCCCTGCACCGGCAGAGAGCTCGGGGGAGCCAGAGTCTGTCAGGCAGCTGCTGGGCTGGCCGCCTGTGTGGGAAGGGGCAGAGCCGACCTAGGGGCAAGTTGGGCCTCTTGCTCTCCCTGCTGCCCTGAGGCTGCAGGGCCAAAGACGTCTTGGGCATCCAGCCCCTTACTGGTCCCTTCCCTCTGACGAGGCCCTCTGAGCTCCAGCACCTTGCAGTGTGGAGACAGCCCCTGCCAGCAATCTCCTCTCCAAGGAGGCCTCAACCGAGGCCTAGGCCCAGGGGAAAGGCACCAGCGGGGTTGAGCCAGGGGAGGCGCCCGGGCATGTCTGGACCCTGTCCCCGCAGCCTGCCCCTTGGTGGGGCAGTACCCCCGGAGGCCAGGAAGTTCTGGGCAAGGCTGGCCAGGGGCAGGGGCCCTGCTGGGTCCTGCCCCTGGCCTGTGGGGCCTCTGAGCACAACCGGCCCTCTCCCACTGGAAGACCTCCCCGGCTGCCTCCAAAGGCCGGTTTGCAAGCACTCCCGCCCACTGTTCCCGCCAGGCGCGCACAATGCTCCCAAGCCCGGGAGAAAAGCGCTTCGGGGTGGTGCTCTCTCCGGGCCCTTGCCCCTGACCCTGGGGGCCAGGCAGGGGATCCACAGTCCCAGGCCAAGGCACAACAACATGCACACGTCTGTTCCTGCCCCCTCCACCGGCAGAGAGCTGGGGGGAGCCAGAGTCTGTCAGGCAGCTGCTGGGCTGGCCGCCTGTGTGGGAAGGGGCAGAGCCGACCTAGGGGCAAGTTGGGCCTCTTGCTCTCCCTGCTGCCCTGAGGCTGCTGTGCCAAAGAGGTCTTGGGCATCCAGCCCCTTGCTGGTCCCTTCCCTCTGACGAGGCCCTCTGAGCTCCAGCACCTTGCAGTGTGGAGACAGACCCTGCCAGCAACCTCCTCTCCAAGGAGGCCTCAACCGAGGCCTAGGCCCAGGGGAAAGGCACCAGCGGGGATGAGCCTGGGGAGGCGCCCAGGCATGTCTGGACCCAGTCCCCGCAGCCTGCCCCTTGGTGGGGCAGTACCCCCGGAGGCCAGGAAGGTCTGCGCAAGGCTGGCCAGGGGCAGGGGACCTGCTGGGTCCTGCCCCTGGCCTGTGAGGCCTCTGAGCACAACCGGCCCTCTCCCACTGGAAGACCTCCACGGCTGCCTCCAAAGTCCTGTTTGCAAACACTCCTGCCCGCTGTTCACGCCAGGCTCGCACAATGCTCCCAAGCCCGGGAGAAAAGCGCTTCGGGGTGGTGCTCTCTCCGGGCCCTTGCCCCTGAGCCTGGGGGCAAGGCAGGGGGAACACACTCCCAGGCCAAGGCAGAACGACATGCACACGTCTGTTCCTGCCCCCTACACCGGCAGAGAGTTCGGGGGAGCCAGAGACTGCCAGGCTGCTGCTGGGCTGGCTGCCTGTGTGGGACGGGGTAGAGCCGACCTAGGGGCAAGTTGGGCCTCTTGCTCTCCCTGCTGCCCTGAGGCTGCTGGGTCAAAGAGGTCTTGGGCATCCAGCCCTTTGCTGGTCCTTTCCCTCTGACGAGGCCCTCTGAGCTCCAGCACCTTGCAGTGTGCAGACAGCCCCTGCCGGCAACCTCCTCTCCAAGGAGGCCTCAACCGAGGCCTAGGCCCAGGGGAAAGGCACCAGCGGGGATGAGCCTGGGGAGGCGCCCGGGCATGTCTGGACCTAGGCCCCGCAGCCTGCCCCTTGGTGGGGTAGTACCCCCGGAGGCCAGGAAGGTCTGGGCAAGGCTGCCAGAGGCAGGGACACTGCTGGGTCCTGCCCCTGGCCTGTGGGGCCTCTGAGAACAACTGGCACTCTCCCGCTGGAAGACCTCCCCGGCTGCCTCCAAAGGCTGGTTTGCAAGCACTCAATCCCGCTGTTCACGCCAGCTGCGCACAATGCTCCCAAGCCCGGGAGAAAAGCATTTTGGGGTGGTGCTCACTCCGGGCTTTGGAAGACCTCCCCGGCTGCCTCCAAGGCCGGTTTGCAAGCACTTCTGCCTGCTGTTCCCGCCACCCGCGCACAATGCTCCCAAGCCCGGGAGAAAAGCGTTTCGGGGTGGTGTTCTCTCTGGACCCAAGAAAGACCTCCCGGGCTGCCCCCAAATGCCGGTTTGCAAGCACTCCCACTCACTGTTCCCGCCATCCGTGCAAATGCTCCAAGCCCAGGAGAAAAGCCCTTCAGGGTGGTGCTCTCTCCCGGCCCTTGGAAGACCTCCCCGGCTGCCTCCAAAGGCTGGATTTCAAGTACTCCCTCCCGCTGTCCCGCCAGCCGCACACAATGCTCCCAATCACGGGAGAAAAGTGCTTCGGGGTGGTGCTCTCTACGGGCCCTTGGAAGACCTCCCCGTTTGTCTCCAAAGGCCGGTTTGCAAGCACTCATGCCCGCTGTTCCCGCCAGCCGCGCACAATGCTCCCAAGCCTAGGAGAAAAGCGCTTCGGGGTGGTGCTCTCTCCCGGCCCTTGGAAGACCTCCCCGGCTGCCTCCAAGGGCTGGTTTTCAAGAACTCCCTCCCGCTGACCCGCCAGCCGCACACAATGCTCCCAAGCCCGGGAGAAAAGCATTTTGAGGTGGTCTCTCTCCGGGCCCTTGGAAGACTCCCCGGCTGCCTCTAAAGGCCGGTTTGCAAGCACTCATGTCCTCTGTTCCCGACAGCCGCGAACAATGCTCCCAATTCCGTGAGAAAAGTGCTTCGGGATGGTGCTCTCTCCGGGCCCTTGGAAGACCTCCCAAGCTGCCTCCAAAGGCCGGTTTGCAAGCACTCCCGCCCGCTGTTCCCGCCAGCCTCGCACAATGCTCCCAAGCCCGGGAGAAAAGCGCTTCAGGGTGGTGTTCTCTCCGTGCCAATGGAGGACCTCCCTGGCTGCCCCCAAAGGCCGGTTTGCAAGCACTCCCACTCGCTGTTCCCGCCAGCCACGCACAATCCTCCAAAACCCCGGAGAAAAGCGCTTCGGGGTGGTGTTCTCTCCGTGCCCATGGAAGACCTCCCGGGGTGCCCCCAAAGGCCGGTTTGGAAGCACTCCCACTCGCTGTTCCCGCCATCCGCGCATTATGCTCCCAAGCCCGGGAGAAAAGCATTTTGGGGTGGTGCTCACACCGGGCCCTGGAAGACCTCCCCGGCTGCCTCCAAAGGACGGTTTTCAAGCACTCCTGCCTGCTGTTCCCGCCACCCGCGCAGAATGCTCCCAAGCGCGGGAGAAAAGCGCTTCGGGGTGGTGCTCTCTACAGGCCCTTGGAAGACCTCCCCGGCTGCCTCCAAAGGCCGGTTTGCAAGGACTCCTTCCTGCTGTTCCCGCCAGCCACGCACAATGCTCCCAAGCCCGGGAGAAAAGTGCTTCGGGGTGGTGATCTCTCCGGGCCCTTGGAAGTCGTCCCCGGCTGCCTCCAAAGGCCGGTTTGCAAGCACTCATGCCCGTTGTTCCCACCAGCCGCGCACAATGCTCCCAAGCCCGGGAGAAAAGCATTTTGGGGTGGTGCTCACTCCGGGCCCTTGGAAGACCTCCCCGGCTGCCTCCAAAGGCTAGTTTGCAAGCAGTCCTGCCTGCTGTTCCCGCCAGCCGCGCACAATGCTCCCAAGCCCGGGAGAAAAGCGCTTCGGGGTGGTGCTCTCTCCGGGCCCTTGGAAGACGTCCCCGGCTGCCTCCAAAGGCCGGTTTGCAAGCACTCATGCCCGTTGTTCCCACCAGCCGCGCACAATGCTCCCAAGCCCGGGAGAAAAGCATTTTGGGGTGGTGCTCACTCCGGGCCCTTGGAAGACCTCCCCGGCTGCCTCCAAAGGCCAGTTTGCAAGCAGTCCTGCCTGCTGTTCCCGCCAGCCGCGCACAATGTTCCCAAGCCCGGGAGAAAAGCGCTTCGGGGTGGTGCTCTCTCCGGGCACTTTCAAGACCTCCCCGGCTGCCTCCAAAGGCCGGTTTGTAAGTACTCATTCCCGCTGCTTCCACCAGCCACGCACAATGCTCCCAAGCCCGGGAGAAAAGCATTTTGGGGTGGTGCTCTCTCCGGGCCCTTGGAAGACCTCCCGGGCTGCCTCCAAAGGCCGGTTTGCAAGCATTCATGTCCGTTGTTCCCGACAGCCGCGCACAATGCTCCCAAGCCCGAGAGAAAAGCATTTTGGGGTGGTGATCAGTCCGGCCCTTGGAAGACCTCCCCGGCTGCCTCCAAAGGACAGTTTGCAAGCACTCATGCCCGCTGTTCCCGCCAGCCGCGCACAATGCTCCCAAGACCGTGAGAAAAGCGCTTCGGGGTGGTGTTCTCTCAGGGACCATGGAGGACCTCCCCGGCTGCCCCCAAAGGACAGTTTGCAAACACTCCCGCCCGCTGTTCACGCCAGGCTCGCACAATGCTCCCAAGCCCGGGAGAAAAGCGCTTCGGGGTGGTGCTCTCTCCGGGCCCTTGCCCCTGAGCCTGGGGGCCAGGCAGGGGGAACACACTCCCAGGCCAAGACAGAACGACATGAACACGTCTGTTCCTGCCCCCTACACCGGCAGAGAGCTCGGGGGAGCCAGAGTCTCTCAGGCAGGTGCTGGGCTGGCCGCCTGTGTGGGAAGGGGCAGAGCCGACCTAGGGGCAAGTTGGGCCTCTTGCTCTCCCTGTTGCCCTGAGGCTGCTGGGCCAAAGACGTCTTGGGCATCCAGCCCTTTGCTGGTCCCTTCCCTCTGACGAGGCCCTCTGATCTCCAGCACCTTGCAGTGTGGAGACAGCCCCTGCCAGCAACCTTCTCTCCAAGGAGGCCTCAACCGAGGCCTAGGCCCAGGGGAAAGGCACCAGCGGGGATGAGCCTGGGGAGGCGCCCGGGAATGTCTGGACCCAGTCCCCGCAGCCTGCCCCTTGGTGGGGCAGTACCCCTGGAGGCCAGGAAGGTCTGGGCAAGTCTGACCAGGGGCAGGGGACCTGCTGGGTCCTGCCCCTGGCCTGTGGGGCCTCTGAGCACAACCGGCCCTCTCCCACTGGAAGACCTCCCCGGCTGCCTCCAAAGGCCGTTTTGCACGCACTCCCGCCCACTGTTCCCACCAAGCGCGCACAATGCTCCCAAGCCCGGGAGAAAAGCGCTTCGGGGTGGTGCTCTCTCCGGGCCCTTGCCCCTGAGCCTGGGGGCCAGGCAGGGGGTCCACAGTCCCAGGACAAGGCAGAAGCACATGCACACGTCTGTTCCTGACCCCTGCACCGGCAGAGAGTTCGGGGGAGCCAGAATCTGTCAGGCAGCTGCTGGGCTGGCCGCCTTTTTGGGAAGGGGCAGAGCCGACCTAGGGGCAAGTTGGGCCTCTTGCTCTCCCTGCTGCCCTGAGGCTGCTGGGCCAAAGAGGTCTTGGGCATCCAGCCCTTTGCTTGTCCCTTCACTCTGACGAGGCCCTCTGAGCTCCAGCACCTTGCAGTGTGGAGACAGCCCCTGCCAGCAACCTCCTCTCCAAGGAGGCCTCAACCGAGACCTAGGACCAGGGGAAAGGCACCAGCGGGGATGAGCCTGGGGAGGCGCCCGGGCATGTCTGGACCCAGTCCCCGCAGCCTGCCCCTTGGTGGGGCAGTACCCCCGGAGGCCAGGAAGGTCTGGGAAAGGCTGGCCAGGGGCAGGGGACCTGCTGGGTCCTGCCCCTGGCCTGTGGGGCCTCTGAGCACAACCGGCCCTCTCCCACTGGAAGACCTCCCCGGCTGCCTCCAAAGTCCTGTTTGCCAACACTCCCACCCGCTGTTCACGCCAGACTTGCACAATGCTCCCAAGCCCGGGAGAAAAGCGCTTCGGGGTGGTGCTCTCTCTGGGCCCTTGCCCCTGAGCCTGGGGGCAAGGCAGGGTGTCCACACTCCCAGGCCAAGGCAGAACCACATGCACACGTCTGATCTGCCCCCTGCACCGGCAGACAGCTCGGGGGAGCCAGAGTCTGTCAGGCAGCTGCTGGGCTGGCCGCCTGTGTGGGAAGTGGCAGAGCCGACATAGGGGCAAGTAGGGCCTCTTGCTCTCCCTGCTGCCCTGAGGCTGCTGGGCCATAGAGGTCTTGGGCATCCAGCCCCTTGCTGGTCCCTTCCCTCTGACGAGGCCCTCTGAGCTCCAGCACCTTGCAGTGTGGAGACAGCCCCTGCCAGCAACCTCCTCTCCAAGGAGGCCTCAACCGAGGCCTAGGCCCAGGGGAAAGGCACCAGCGGGGATGAGCCTGGGGAGGCGCCCGGGCATGTCTGGACCCAGTCCCCGCAGCCTGCCCCTTGGTGGGGCAGTACCCCCGGAGGCCAGGAAGGTCTGGGCAAGGCTGGCCAGGGGCAGGGGCCCTGCTGGGTCCTGCCCCTGGCCTGTGGGGCCTCTGAGCACAACCGGCCCTCTCCCACTGGAAGAACTCCCCGGCTCCCTCCAAAGGCCAGTTTGCCAACACTCCCGCCCGCTGTTCCCGCCAGGCACGCACAATGCTCCCAAGCCCGGGAGAAAAGCGCTTCGGGGTGGTGCTCTCCTCGGGCCCTTGCCCCTGAGCCTGGGGTCCAGGCAGTTGGTCCACACTCCCAGACCAAGGCAGAACCACATGCACACGTCTGTTCCTGACCCCTGCACCGGCAGAGAGTTCGGGGGAGCCAGAGTCTGTCAGGCAGCTGCTGGGCTCGCCGCCTATGTGGGAAGGGGCAGAGCCGACCTAGGGGAAAGTTGGGCCTCTTCCTCTCCCTGCTGCCCTGAGGCTGCTGGGCCAAAGAGGTCTTGGGCATCCAGCCCCTTGCTGGTCCCTTCCCTCTGACGAGGCCCTCTGAGCTCCAGCACCTTGCAGTGTGGAGACAGCCCCTGCCAGCAACATCCTCTGCAAGGAGGCCTCAACCGAGGCCTAGGCCCAGGGGAACGGCACCAGCGGGGATGAGCCTGGGGAGGCGCCCGGGCATGTCTGGACCCAGTCCCCGCAGCCTGCCCCTTGGTGGGGCAGTACCCCCGGAGGCCAGGAAGATCTGGGCAAGGCTGGCCAGGGGCAGGGGCCCTGCTGGGTCCTCCCCATGGCCTGTGGGGCCTCTGAGCACAACCGGCCCTCTCCCACTGGAAGACCTCCCCGGCTGCCTCCAAAGGCCGGTTTGCAAGCACTCCCGCCCACTCTTCCCGCCAGGCGCGCACAATGCTCCCAAGCCCGGGAGAAAAGCGCTTCGGGGTGGTGCTCTCTCCGGGCCCTTGCCCCTGAGCGTGTGGGCAAGGCAGGGGGAACACACTCCCAGACCAAGGCAGAAACACATGCACACGTCTGTTCCTGTCCCCTGCACCGGCAGAGAGCTCGGGGGAGCCAGAGTCTGTCAGGCAGCTGCTGGGCTGGCCGCCTGTGTGGGAAGGGGCAGAGCCGACCTAGGGGCAAGTTGGGCCTCTTGCTCTCCCTGCTGCCCTGAGGCTGCAGGGCCAAAGACGTCTTGGGCATCCAGCCCCTTACTGGTCCCTTCCCTCTGACGAGGCCCTCTGAGCTCCAGCACCTTGCAGTGTGGAGACAGCCCCTGCCAGCAATCTCCTCTCCAAGGAGGCCTCAACCGAGGCCTAGGCCCAGGGGAAAGGCACCAGCGGGGTTGAGCCAGGGGAGGCGCCCGGGCATGTCTGGACCCTGTCCCCGCAGCCTGCCCCTTGGTGGGGCAGTACCCCCGGAGGCCAGGAAGGTCTGGGCAAGGCTGGCCAGGGGCAGGGGCCCTGCTGGGTCCTGTCCCTGGCCTGTGGGGCCTCTGAGCACAACCGGCCCTCTCCCACTGGAAGACCTCCCCGGCTGCCTCCAAAGGCCGGTTTGCAAGCACTCCCGCCCACTGTTCCCGCCAGGCGCGCACAATGCTCCCAAGCCCGGGAGGAAAGCGCTTCGGTGTGGTGGTCTCTCCGGGCCCTTGCCCCTGACCCTGGGGGCCAGGCAGGGGATCCACAGTCCCAGGCCAAGGCACAACAACATGCACACGTCTGTTCCTGCCCCCTCCACCGGCAGAGAGCTGGGGGAAGCCAGAGTCTGTCAGGCAGCTGCTGGGCTGGCCGCCTGGGTGGGAAGGGGCAGAGCCGACCTAGGGGCAAGTTGGGCCTCTTGCTCTCCCTGCTGCCCTGAGGCTGCTGTGCCAAAGAGGTCTTGGGCATCCAGCCCCTTGCTGGTCCCTTCCCTCTGACGAGGCCCTCTGAGCTCCAGCACCTTGCAGTGTGGAGACAGACCCTGCCAGCAACCTCCTCTCCAAGGAGGCCTCAACCGAAGCCTAGGCCCAGGGGAAAGGCACCAGCGGGGATGAGCCAGTGGAGGCGCACGGGCATATCAGGACCCAGTCCCCGCAGCCTGCCCCTTGGTGGGGCAGTACCCCCGGAGGCCAGGAAGGTCTGGGCAAGGCTGGCCAGGGGCAGGGTCCCTGCTGGGTCCTGCCCCTGGCCTGTGGGGCCTCTGAGCACAACCGGCCCTCTCCCACTGGAAGACCTCCCCGGCTGCCTTCAAAGGCGGGTTTGCCAACACTCCCGCCCGCTGTTCCCGCCAGGCATGCACAACGCTCGCAAGGCCAGGAGAAAAGCGCTTCGGGGTGTTGCTCTCTCCGGGCCCTTGCCCCTGAGCCTGGGGTCCAGGCAGTGGGTCCACACTCCCAGACCAAGGCAGAACCACATGCACACGTGTGTTCCTGACCCCTGAACCGGCAGAGAGCTCGGGGGAGCCAGAGTCTATCAGGCAGCTGCTGGGTTGGCTGCCTGTGTGGGAAGGGGCAGAGCCGACCTAGGGGCAAGTTGGGCCTCTTGCTCTCCCTGCTGCCCTGACGCTGCTGGGCCAAAGAGGTCTTGGGCATCCAGCCCCTTGCTGGTCCCTTCCCGCTGACGAGGCCCTCTGAGCTCCAGCACCTTGCAGTGTGGAGACAGCCCCTGCCAGCAACCTCCTCTCCAAGGAGGCATCAACCGAGGCCTATGCCCAGGGGAAAGGCACCAGCGGGGATGAGCCTGGGGAGGCGCCCAGGCATGTCTGGACCCAGTCCCCGCAGCCTGCCCCTTGGTGGGGCAGTACCCCCGGAGGCCAGGAAGGTCTGGGCAAGGCTGGCCAGGGGCAGGGGACCTGCTGGGTCCTGCCCCTGGCCTGTGAGTCCTCTGAGCACAACCGGCCCTCTCCCACTGGAAGACCTCCACGGCTGCCTCCAAAGTCCTGTTTGCAAACACTCCTGCCCGCTGTTCACGCCAGTCTCGCACAATGCTCCCAAGCCCGGGAGAAAAGCGCTTCGGGGTGGTGCTCTCTCCGGGCCCTTGCCCCTGAGCCTGGGGGCAAGGCAGGGGGAACACACTCCCAGGCCAAGGCAGAATCACATGCCCACGTCTGTTCCTGTCCCCTGCACCGGCAGAGAGCTTGGGGGAGCCAGAGTCTGTGAGGCAGCTGCTGAGTTGGCCGCCTGTGTGGGAAGGGGCAGAGCCGCCCTAGGGGCAAGTTGGGCCTCTTGCTCTCCCTGCTGCCCTGAGGCTGCTGGGCCAAAGACGTCTTGGGCATCCAGCCCCTTACTGGTCCCTTCCCTCTGACGAGGCCCTCTGAGCTCCAGCACCTTGCAGTGTGGAGACAGCCCCTGCCAGCAACCTCCTCTCCAAGGAGGCCTCAACCGAGGCCTAGGCCCAGGGGAAAGGCACCAGCGGGGATGAGCCTGGGGAGGCGCCCGGGCATGTCTGGACCCAGGCCCCGCAGCCTGCCCCTTGGTGGGGCAGTACCCCCGGAGGCCAGGAAGGTCTGGGCAAGGCTGGCCAGGGGCAGGGGCCCTGCTGCGTCCTGCCCCTGGCCTGTGGGGCCTCTGAGCACAACCGGCCCTCTCCCACTGGAAGACCTCCCCGGCTGCCTCCAAAGGCCGGTTTGCAAGCGCTCCCGCCCACTGTTCCCAGCAGGCATGCACAATGCTCCCAAGCCCGGGAGAAAAGCGCTTCAGGGTGGTGCTCTCTCCGGGCCCTTGCCCCTGAGCCTGGGGCAAGGCAGGGTGTCCACACTCAAAGGACAAGGCAGAACCACATGCACACGTCTGATCTGCCCCCTGCACCGGCAGAGAGCTCGGGGGAGCCAGAGTCTGTCAGGCAGCTGCTGGGCTGGCCGCCTGTGTGGGAAGGGGCAGAGCCGCCCTAGGGGCAAGTTGGGCCTCTTGCTCTCCCTGCTGCCCTGAGGCTGCTGGGCCAAAGACGTCTTGGGCATCCAGCCCCTTGCTGGTCCCTTCCCTCTGACGAGGCCCTCTGAGCTCCAGCACCTTGCAGTGTGCAGACAGCCCCTGCCGGCAACCTCCTCTCCAAGGAGGCCTCAACCGAGGCCTAGGCCCAGGGGAAAGGCACCAGCGGGGATGAGCCTGGGGAGGCGCCCGGGCATGTCTGGACCCAGTCCCCGCAGCCTGCCCCTTGGTGGGGTAGTACCCCCGGAGGCCAGGAAGGTCTGGGCAAGGCTGCCAGAGGCAGGGACACTGCTGGGTCCTTCCCCTGGCCTGTGGGGCCTCTGAGAACAACTGGCACTCTCCCGCTGGAAGACCTCCCCGGCTGCCTCCAAAGGCTGGTTTGCAAGCACTCAATCCCGCTGTTCACGCCAGCTGCGCACAATGCTCCCAAGCCCGGGAGAAAAGCATTTTGGGGTGGTGCTCACTCCGGGCTTTGGAAGACCTCCCCGGCTGCCTCCAAGGCCGGTTTGCAAGCACTTCTGCCTGCTGTTCCCGCCACCCGCGCACAATGCTCCCAAGCCCGGGAGAAAAGCGTTTCGGGGTGGTGTTCTCTCTGGACCCAAGAAAGACCTCCCGGGCTGCCCCCAAATGCCGGTTTGCAAGCACTCCCACTCACTGTTCCCGCCATCCGTGCAAATGCTCCAAGCCCAGGAGAAAAGCCCTTCAGGGTGGTGCTCTCTCCCGGCCCTTGGAAGACCTCCCCGGCTGCCTCCAAAGGCTGGATTTCAAGTACTCCCTCCCGCTGTCCCGCCAGCCGCACACAATGCTCCCAATCACGGGAGAAAAGCGCTTCGGGGTGGTGCTCTCTACGGGCCCTTGGAAGACTTCCCCGTTTGTCTCCAAAGGCCGGTTTGCAAGCACTCATGCCCGCTGTTCCCGCCAGCCGCGCACAATGCTCCCAAGCCTAGGAGAAAAGCGCTTCGGGGTGGTGCTCTCTCCCGGCCCTTGGAAGACCTCCCCGGCTGCCTCCAAAGGCCGGTTTGCAAGCACTCAATCCCGCTGTTCCCGCCAGCCGCGCACAATGCTCCCAAGCCCGGGAGAAAAGCGCTTCGGGGTGGTGCTCTCTCCCGGCCCTTGGAAGACCTCCCCGGCTGCCTCCAAAGGCTGGTTTTCAAGAACTCCCTCCCGCTGACCCGCCAGCCGCACACAATGCTCCCAAGCCCGGGAGAAAAGCATTTTGAGGTGGTCTCTCTCCGGGCCCTTGGAAGACTCCCCGGCTGCCTCTAAAGGCCGGTTTGCAAGCACTCATGTCCTCTGTTCCCGACAGCCGCGAACAATGCTCCCAATTCCGTGAGAAAAGTGCTTCGGGATGGTGCTCTCTCCGGGCCCTTGGAAGACCTCCCAAGCTGCCTCCAAAGGCCGGTTTGCAAGCACTCCCGCCCGCTGTTCCCGCCAGCCTCGCACAATGCTCCCAAGCCCGGGAGAAAAGCGCTTCGGGGTGGTGTTCTCTCCGTGCCAATGGAGGACCTCCCTGGCTGCCCCCAAAGGCCGGTTTGCAAGCACTCCCACTCGCTGTTCCCGCCAGCCACGCACAATCCTCCAAAACCCCGGAGAAAAGCGCTTCGGGGTGGTGTTCTCTCCGTGCCCATGGAAGACCTCCCGGGGTGCCCCCAAAGGCCGGTTTGGAAGCACTCCCACTCGCTGTTCCCGCCATCCGCGCACAATGCTCCCAAGCCCGGGAGAAAAGCATTTTGGGGTGGTGCTCACACCGGGCCCTGGAAGACCTCCCCGGCTGCCTCCAAAGGACGGTTTTCAAGCACTCCTGCCTGCTGTTCCCGCCACCCGCGCAGAATGCTCCCAAGCGCGGGAGAAAAGCGCTTCGGGGTGGTGCTCTCTACAGGCCCTTGGAAGACCTCCCCGGCTGCCTCCAAAGGCCGGTTTGCAAGGACTCCTTCCTGCTGTACCCGCCAGCCACGCACAATGCTCCCAAGCCCGGGAGAAAAGCATTTTGGGGTGGTGCTCACTCCGGGCCCTTGGAAGACCTCCCCGGCTGCCTCCAATGGCCAGTTTGCAAGCACTCATGTCCGCTGTTCCCACCAGCCGCGCACAATGCTCCCAAGCCCGGGAGAAAAGCTTTTTGGGGTGGTGCTCACACCGGGCCCTGGAAGACCTCCCCAGCTGCCTGCAAAGGCCGGTTTTCAAGCACTCCTGCCTGCTGTTCCCGCCAGCCGCGCACAATGCTCCCAAGCCCGGGAGAAAAGCTTTTTGGGGTGGTGCTCACACCGGGCCCTGGAAGACCTCCCCGGCTGCCTCCAAAGGACGGTTTTCAAGCACTCCTGCCTGCTGTTCCCGCCACCTGCGCACAATGCTCCCAAGCCCGGGAGAAAAGCGCTTCGGGGTGGTGCTCTCTACAGGCCCTTGGAAGACCTCCCCGGCTGCCTCCAAAGGCCGGTTTGCAAGGACTCCTTCCTGCTGTTCCCGCCAGCCACGCACAATGCTCCCAAGCCCGGGAGAGAAGCATTTTGGGGTGGTGCTCTCTACAGGCCCTTGGAAGACCTCCCCGGCTGCCTCCAGTGGCCAGTTTGCAAGCACTCATGCCCGCTGTTCCCACCAGCCGCGCACAATGCTCCCAAGCCCGGGAGAAAAGCTTTTTGGGGTGGTGCTCACACCGGGCCCTGGAAGACCTCCCCGGCTGCCTGCAAAGGCCGGTTTTCAAGCACTCCTGCCTGCTGTTCCTGCCACCCGCGCACAATACTCCCAAGCCCGGGAGAAAAGCGCTTCGGGGTGGTGCTCTCTACAGGCCCTTGGAAGACCTCCCCCGCTGCCTCCAAAGGCCGGTTTGCAAGGACTCCTTCCTGCTGTTCCCGCCAGCCACGCACAATGCTCCCAAGCCCGGGAGAAAAGTGCTTCGGGGTGGTGATCTCTCCGGGCCCTTGGAAGTCGTCCCCGGCTGCCTCCAAAGGCCGGTTTGCAAGCACTCATGCCCGTTGTTCCCACCAGCCGCGCACAATGCTCCCAAGCCCGGGAGAAAAGCATTTTGGGGTGGTGCTCTCTCCGGGCCCTTGGAAGACGTCCCCGGCTGCCTCCAAAGGCCGGTTTGCAAGCACTCATGCCCGTTGTTCCCACCAGCCGCGCACAATGCTCCCAAGCCCGGGAGAAAAGCGCTTTGGGGTGGTGCTCTCTCCGGGCCCTTGGAAGACGTCCCCGGCTGCCTCCAAAGGCCGGTTTGCAAGCACTCATGCCCGTTGTTCCCACCAGCCGCGCACAATGCTCCCAAGCCCGGGAGAAAAGCATTTTGGGGTGGTGCTCACTCCGGGCCCTTGGAAGACCTCCCGGGCTGCCTCCAAAGGCCAGTTTGCAAGCAGTCCTGCCTGCTGTTCCCGCCAGCCGCGCACAATGTTCCCAAGCCCGGGAGAAAAGCGCTTCGGGGTGGTGCTCTCTCCGGGCACTTTCAAGACCTCCCCGGCTGCCTCCAAAGGCCGGTTTGTAAGTACTCATTCCCGCTGCTTCCGCCAGCCACGCACAATGCTCCCAAGCCCGGGAGAAAAGCATTTTGGGGTGGTGCTCTCTCCGGGCCCTTGGAAGACCTCCCGGGCTGCCTCCAAAGGCCAGTTTGCAAGCATTCATGTCCGTTGTTCCCGACAGCCGCGCACAATGCTCCCAAGCCCGAGAGAAAAGCATTTTGGGGTGGTGATCAGTCCGGCCCTTGGAAGACCTCCCCGGCTGCCTCCAAAGGACAGTTTGCAAGCACTCATGCCCGCTGTTCCCGCCAGCCGCGCACAATGCTCCCAAGACCGTGAGAAAAGCGCTTCGGGGTGGTGTTCTCTCAGGGACCATGGAGGACCTCCCCGGCTGCCCCCAAAGGCCGGTTTGCAAGCATTCCCACTCGCTGTTCCCGCCAGGCACACACAATGTTCCAAAACCCCGGAGAAAAGCGCTTCGGGGTGGTGGTCTCTCCGGGCCCCTGCCCCTGAGCCTGGGGGCCAGGCAGGGGATCCACAGTCCCAGGCCAAGGCAGAACCACATGCACACGTCTGTTCCTGCCCCCTCCACCGGCAGAGAGCTGGGGGGAGCCAGACTCTGTCAGGCAGCTGCTGGGCTGGCCGCCTGTGTGGGAAGGGGCAGACCCGACCTAGGGGCAAGTTGGGCCTCTTGCTCTCCCTGCTGCCCTGAGGCTGCTGGGCCAAAGAGGTCTTGGGCATCCAGCCCCTTGCTGGTCCCTTCCCTCTGACGAGGCCCTCTGAGCTCCAGCACCTTGCAGTGTGGAGACAGCCCCTGCCAGCAACCTCCTCTCCAAGGAGGCCTCAACCGAGGCCTAGGCCCAGGGGAAAGGCACCAGCGGAGATGAGCCAGTGGAGGCGCACGGGCATGTCTGGACCCAGTCCCCGCAGCCTGCCCCTTGGTGGGGCAGTACCCCCGGAGGCCAGTAAGGTCTGGGCAAGGCTGCGAGGGGCAGGGGCCCTGCTGGGTCGTGCCCCTGGCCTGTGGGGCGTCTGAGCACAACCGGCACTCTCCCGCTGGAAGACCTCCCCGTCTGCCTCCAAAGGCCGGTTTGCAAGCACTCCCGCCCGCTGTTCCCGCCAGGCACGAACAATGCTCCCAAGCCCGGGAGAAAAGCGCTTCGGGGTGGTGCTCTCTCCGGGCCCTTGCCCCTGAGCCTGGGGGCCAGGCAGTTGGAACACACTCCCAGGCCAATGCAGAACGACATGCACACGTCTGTTCCTGCCCCCTACACCGGTAGAGAGCTCGGGGGAGCCAGAGACTGCCAGGCTGCTGCTGGGCTGGCTGCCTGTGTGGGACGGGGCAGAGCCGACCTAGGGGCAAGTTGGGCCTCTTGCTCTCCCTGCTGCCCTGAGGCTGCTGGGTCAAAGAGGTCTTGGGCATCCAGCCCTTTGCTGGTCCCTTCCCTCTGACGAGGCCCTCTGAGCTCCAGCACCTTGCAGTGTGGAGACAGCCCCTGCCAGCAACCTCCTCTCCAAAGAGGCCTCAACCGAGGCCTACGCCCAGGGGAAAAGCACCAGCGGGGATGATCCTGGGGAGGCGCACGGACATGTCTGGACCCAGTCCCAGCAGCCTGCCCCTTGGTGGGGCAGTGCCCCCGGAGGCCAGGAAGGTCTGGGCAAGGCTGGCCAGGGTCAGGGGCCCTGCTGGGTCCTGCCCCTGGCCTGTGAGGCCTCTGAGCACAACCGGCCCTCTCCCACTGGAAGACCTCCCCAGCTGCCTCCAAAGTCCTGTTTGCAAACACTCCCGCCCGCTGTTCACGCCAGGCTCGCACAATGCTCCCAAGCCCGGGAGAAAAGCGCTTCGGGGTGGTGCTCTCTCCGGGCCCTTGCCCCTGAGCCTGGGGGCCAGGCAGTGGGTCCACACTCCCAGACCAAGGCAGAACCACATGCACACGTCTGTTCCTGACCCCTGCACTGGCAGAGAGCTCTGGGGAGCCAGAGTCTGTCAGGCAGGTGCTGGGCTGGCCGCCTGTGTGGGAAGGGGCAGAGCCGACCTAGGGGCAAGTTGGGCCTCTTCCTCTCCCTGCTGCCATGAGGCTGCTGGGCCAAAGAGGTCTTGGGCATCCAGCCCCTTGCTGGTCCCTTCCCTCTGACGAGGCCCTCTGAGCTCCAGCACCTTGCAGTGTGGAGACAGCCCCTGCCAGCAACCTCCTCTCCAATGAGGCCTCAACCGAGGCCTAGGCCTAGGGGAAAGACACCAGCGGGGATGAGCCTGGGGAGGCGCCCGGGCATGTCTGGACCCAGTCCCTGCAGCCTGCCCCTTGGTGGGGCAGTACCCCCGGAGGCCATGAAGGTCTGTGCAAGGCTGCCAGGGGCAGGGACAGTGCTGGGTCCTGCCCCTGGCCTGTTGGACGTCTGAGCACAACCGGCACTCTCGCGCTGGAAGACCTCCCCGTCTGCCTCCAAAGGCCGGTTTGCAAGCACTCCCGCCCGCTGTTCCCGCCAGGCACGCACAATGCTCCCAAGCCCGGGAGAAAAGCGCTTCGGGGTGGTGCTCTCTCCGGGCCCTTGCCCCTAAGCCTGCGGGCCAGGCAGGGGGAACACACTCCCAGGCCAAGACAGAACGACATGAACACGTCTGTTCCTGCCCCCTACACCGGCAGAGAGCTCGGGGGAGCCAGAGTCTCTCAGGCAGGTGCTGGGCTGGCCGCCTGTGTGGGAAGGGGCAGAGCCGACCTAGGGGCAACTTGGGCCTCTTGCTCTCCCTGCTGCCCTGAGGCTGCTGGGCCAAAGAGGTCTTGGGCATCCAGCCCCTTGCTGGTCCCTCCCCGCTGACGAGGCCCTCTGAGCTCCAGCACCTTGCAGTGTGGAGACAGCCCCTGCCAGCAACCTCCTCTCCAAGGAGGCAACAACCGAGGCCTATGCCCAGAGGAAAGGCACCAGCGGGGATGAGACTGGGGAGGCGCCCAGGCATGTCTGGACCCAGTCCCCGCAGCCTGCCCCTTGGTGGGGCAGTACCCCCGGAGGCCAGGAAGGTCTGGGCAAGGCTGGCCAGGGGCAGGGGACCTGCTGGGTCCTGCCCCTGGCTTGTGAGGCCTCTGAGCACAACCGGCCCTCTCCCACTGGAAGACCTCCACGGCTGCCTCCAAAGTCCTGTTTGCAAACACTCCCGCCCGCTGTTCACGCCAGGCTCGCACAATGCTCCCAAGCCCGGGAGAAAAGCGCTTCGGGGTGGTGCTCTCTCCGGGCCCTTGCCCCTGAGCCTGGGGGCAAGGCAGGGGGAACACACTCCCAGGCCAAGGCAGAACCACATGCCCACGTCTGTTCCTGTCCCCTGCACTGGCAGAGAGCTTGGGGGAGCCAGAGTCTGTCAGGCAGCTGCTGAGTTGGCCGCCTGTGTGGGAAGGGGCAGAGCCGCCCTAGGGGCAAGTTGGGCCTCTTGCTCTCCCTGCTGCCCTGAGGCTGCTGGGCCAAAGACGTCTTGGGCATCCAGCCCCTTACTGGTCCCTTCCCTCTGACGAGGCCCTCTGAGCTCCAGCACCTTGCAGTGTGGAGACAGCCCCTGCCAGCAACCTCCTCTCCAAGGAGGCCTCAACCGAGGCCTAGGCCCAGGGGAAAGGCACCAGCGGGGATGAGCCTGGGGAGGCGCCCGGGCATGTCTGGACACAGGCCCCGCAGCCTGCCCCTTGGTGGGGCAGTACCCCCGGAGGCCAGGAAGGTCTGGGCAAGGCTGGCCAGGGGCAGGGGCCCTGCTGCGTCCTGCCCCTGGCCTGTGGGGCCTCTGAGCACAACTGGCCCTCTCCCACTGGAAGACCTCCCCGGCTGCCTCCAAAGGCCGGTTTGCAAGCGCTCCCGCCCACTGTTCCCAGCAGGCGTGCACAATGCTCCCAAGCCCGGGAGAAAAGCGCTTCAGGGTGGTGCTCTTTCCGGGCCCTTGCCCCTGAGCCTGGGGGCAAGGCAGGGTGTCCACACTCCCAGGACAAGGCAGAACCACATGCACACGTCTGATCTGCCCCCTGCACCGGCAGAGAGCTCGGGGGAGCCAGAGTCTGTCAGGCAGCTGCTGGGCTGGCCGCCTGTGTGGGAAGGGGCAGAGCCGACCTAGGGGCAAGTTGGGCCTCTTGCTCTCCCTGCTGCCCTGAGGCTGCTGGGCCAAAGAGGTCTTGGGAATCCAGCCCCTTGCTGGTCCCTTCCCTCGGACGAGGCCCGCTGAGCTCCAGCACCTTGCAGTGTGGAGACAGCCCCTGCCAGCAACCTCCTCTCCAAGGAGTCCTCAACCGAGGCCTAGGCCCAGGGGAATGGCACCAGCGGGGATGAGCCTGGGGAGGCGCCCGGGCATGTCTGGACCCAGTACCCGCAGCCTGCCCCTTGGTGGGGCAGTACCCCCGGAGGCGAGGAAGGTCTGGGCAAGGCTGCCAGGGGCAGGGACACTGCTGGGTCCTGCCCCTGGCCTGTGGGGCGTCTGAGCACAACCGGCACTCTCCCGCTGGAAGACCTCCCCGTCTGCCTCGAAAGGCTGGTTTGCAAGCACTCCCGCCCGCTGTTCCCGCCAGGCACGCACAATGCTCCCAAGCCCGGGAGAAAAGCGCTTCGGGGTGGTGCTCTCACCGGGCCCTTGCCCCTGAGCCTGGGGGCCAGGCAGGGGGAACACACTCCCAGGCCAAGGCAGAACGACATGCACACGTCTGTTCCTGCCCCCTACACCGGCAGAGAGCTCGGGGGAGCCAGAGACTGCCAGGCTGCTGCTGGGCTGGCCGCCTGTGTGGGACGGGGCAGAGCCGACCTAGGGGCAAGTTGGGCCTCTTGCCCTCCCTGCTGCCCTGAGGCTGCTTGGCCAAAGAGGTCTTGGGCATCCAACCCCTTGCTGGTCCCTTCCCTCTGACGAGGCCCTCTGAGCTCCAGCACCTTGCAGTGTGGAGACAGCCCCTGCCAGCAACCTCCTCTCCAAGGAGGCCTAAACCGAGGCCTAGGCACAGGGGAAAGGCACCAGCGGGGATGAGCCTGGGGAGGCGCCCGGGCATGTATGGACCCAGTCCCCGCAGCCTGCCCCTTGGTGGGGCAGTACCCCCGGAGGCGAGGAAGGTCTGGGAAAGGCTGGCCAGGGGCAGGGGACCTGCTGGGTCCTGCCCCTGGCCTGTGGGGCCTCTGAGCAAAACCGGCCCTCTCCCACTGGGAGACGTCCCCGGCTGCCTCCAAAGGCCGGTTTGCAAGCACTCCCGCCCACTGTTCCAACCAAGGGCGCACAACGCTCCCAAGCCCGGGAGAAAATCGCCTCGGGGTGGTGCTCTCTCCGGGCCCTTTCCCCTGAGCCTGGGGGCCAGGCAGGGTGTCCACACTCCCAGGCCAAGGCAGAACGACATGCACACGTCTGTTCCTGCCCCATGCACCGGCAGAGAGCTCGGGGGAGCCAAAGTCTGTCAGGCAGCTGCTGGGCTGGCCGCCTGTGTGGGAAGGGGCAGAGCCGACCTAGGGGCAAGTTGGGCCTCTTGCTCTCCCTGCTGCCCTGAGGCTGCTGGGTCAAAGAGGTCTTGGGCATCCAGCCCTTTGCTGGTCCCTTCCCTCTGACGAGGCCCTCTGAGCTCCAGCACCTTGCAGTGTGGAGACAGCCCCTGCCAGCAACCTCCTCTCCAAAGAGGCCTCAACCGAGGCCTACGCCCAGGGGAAAAGCACCAGCGGGGATGATCCTGGGGAGGCGCACGGACATGTCTGGACCCAGTCCCCGCAGCCTGCCCCTTGGTGGGGCAGTACCCCCGGAGGCCAGGAAGGTCTGGGCAAGGCTGGCCAGGGGCAGGGGCCCTGATGGGTCCTGCCCCTGGCCTGTGGGGCCTCTGAGCACAACCGGCCCTCTCCCACTGGAAGACCTCCCCGGCTGCCTCCAAAGGCCAGTTTGCAAGCAGTCCTGCCTGCTGTTCCCGCCAGCCGCGCACAATGTTCCCAAGCCCGGGAGAAAAGCGCTTCGGGGTGGTGCTCTCTCCGGGCACTTTCAAGACCTCCCCGGCTGCCTCCAAAGGCCGGTTTGTAAGTACTCATTCCCGCTGCTTCCGCCAGCCACGCACAATGCTCCCAAGCCCGGGAGAAAAGCATTTTGGGGTGGTGCTCTCTCCGGGCCCTTGGAAGACCTCCCGGGCTGCCTCCAAAGGCCAGTTTGCAAGCATTCATGTCCGTTGTTCCCGACAGCCGCGCACAATGCTCCCAAGCCCGAGAGAAAAGCATTTTGGGGTGGTGATCAGTCCGGCCCTTGGAAGACCTCCCCGGCTGCCTCCAAAGGACAGTTTGCAAGCACTCATGCCCGCTGTTCCCGCCAGCCGCGCACAATGCTCCCAAGACCGTGAGAAAAGCGCTTCGGGGTGGTGTTCTCTCAGGGACCATGGAGGACCTCCCCGGCTGCCCCCAAAGGCCGGTTTGCAAGCATTCCCACTCGCTGTTCCCGCCAGGCACACACAATGTTCCAAAACCCCGGAGAAAAGCGCTTCGGGGTGGTGGTCTCTCCGGGCCCCTGCCCCTGAGCCTGGGGGCCAGGCAGGGGATCCACAGTCCCAGGCCAAGGCAGAACCACATGCACACGTCTGTTCCTGCCCCCTCCACCGGCAGAGAGCTGGGGGGAGCCAGAGTCTGTCAGGCAGCTGCTGGGCTGGCCGCCTGTGTGGGAAGGGGTAGAGCCGACCTAGGGGCAAGTTGGGCCTCTTGCTCTCCCTGCTGCCCTGAGGCTGCTGGGCCAAAGAGGTCTTGGGCATCCAGCCCCTTGCTGGTCCCTTCCCTCTGACGAGGCCCTCTGAGCTCCAGCACCTTGCAGTGTGGAGACAGCCCCTGCCAGCAACCTCCTCTCCAAGGAGGCCTCAACCGAGGCCTAGGCCCAGGGGAAAGGCACCAGCGGAGATGAGCCAGTGGAGGCGCACGGGCATGTCTGGACCAAGTCCCCGCAGCCTGCCCCTTGGTGGGGCAGTACCCCCGGAGGCCAGGAAGGTCTGGGCAAGGCTGCGAGGGGCAGGGGCCCTGCTGGGTCGTGCCCCTGGCCTGTGGGGCGTCTGAGCACAACCGGCACTCTCCCGCTGGAAGACCTCCCCGTCTGCCTCCAAAGGCCGGTTTGCAAGCACTCCCGCCCGCTGTTCCCGCCAGGCACGCACAATGCTCCCAAGCCCGGGAGAAAAGCGCTTCGGGGTGGTGCTCTCTCCGGGCCCTTGCCCCTGAGCCTGGGGGCCAGGCAGTTGGAACACACTCCCAGGCCAATGCAGAACGACATGCACACGTCTGTTCCTGCCCCCTACACCGGTAGAGAGCTCGGGGGAGCCAGAGACTGCCAGGCTGCTGCTGGGCTGGCTGCCTGTGTGGGACGGGGCAGAGCCGACCTAGGGGCAAGTTGGGCCTCTTGCTCTCCCTGCTGCCCTGAGGCTGCTGGGTCAAAGAGGTCTTGGGCATCCAGCCCTTTGCTGGTCCCTTCCCTCTGACGAGGCCCTCTGAGCTCCAGCACCTTGCAGTGTGGAGACAGCCCCTGCCAGCAACCTCCTCTCCAAAGAGGCCTCAACCGAGGCCTACGCCCAGGGGAAAAGCACCAGCGGGGATGATCCTGGGGAGGCGCACGGACATGTCTGGACCCAGTCCCAGCAGCCTGCCCCTTGGTGGGGCAGTGCCCCCGGAGGCCAGGAAGGTCTGGGCAAGGCTGGCCAGGGTCAGGGGCCCTGCTGGGTCCTGCCCCTGGCCTGTGAGGCCTCTGAGCACAACCGGCCCTCTCCCACTGGAAGACCTCCCCAGCTGCCTCCAAAGTCCTGTTTGCAAACACTCCCGCCCGCTGTTCACGCCAGGCTCGCACAATGCTCCCAAGCCCGGGAGAAAAGCGCTTCGGGGTGGTGCTCTCTCCGGGCCCTTGCCCCTGAGCCTGGGGGCCAGGCAGTGGGTCCACACTCCCAGACCAAGGCAGAACCACATGCACACGTCTGTTCCTGACCCCTGCACCGGCAGAGAGCTCTGGGGAGCCAGAGTCTGTCAGGCAGGTGCTGGGCTGGCCGCCTGTGTGGGAAGGGGCAGAGCCGACCTAGGGGCAAGTTGGGCCTCTTCCTCTCCCTGCTGCCATGAGGCTGCTGGGCCAAAGAGGTCTTGGGCATCCAGCCCCTTGCTGGTCCCTTCCCTCTGACGAGGCCCTCTGAGCTCCAGCACCTTGCAGTGTGGAGACAGCCCCTGCCAGCAACCTCCTCTCCAATGAGGCCTCAACCGAGGCCTAGGCCTAGGGGAAAGACACCAGCGGGGATGAGCCTGGGGAGGCGCCCGGGCATGTCTGGACCCAGTCCCCGCAGCCTGCCCCTTGGTGGGGCAGTACCCCCGGAGGCCAGGAAGGTCTGTGCAAGGCTGCCAGGGGCAGGGACAGTGCTGGGTCCTGCCCCTGGCCTGTTGGACGTCTGAGCACAACCGGCACTCTCGCGCTGGAAGACCTCCCCGTCTGCCTCCAAAGGCCGGTTTGCAAGCACTCCCGCCCGCTGTTCCCGCCAGGCACGCACAATGCTCCCAAGCCCGGGAGAAAAGCGCTTCGGGGTGGTGCTCTCTCCGGGCCCTTGCCCCTAAGCCTGCGGGCCAGGCAGGGGGAACACACTCCCAGGCCAAGACAGAACGACATGAACACGTCTGTTCCTGCCCCCTACACCGGCAGAGAGCTCGGGGGAGCCAGAGTCTCTCAGGCAGGTGCTGGGCTGGCCGCCTGTGTGGGAAGGGGCAGAGCCGACCTAGGGGCAAGTTGGGCCTCTTGCTCTCCCTGCTGCCCTGAGGCTGCTGGGCCAAAGACGTCTTGGGCATCCAGCCCTTTGCTGGTCCCTTCCCTCTGACGAGGCCCTCTGAGCTCCAGCACCTTGCAGTGTGGAGACAGCACCTGCCAGCAATCTCCTCTCCAAGGAGGCCTCAACCGAGGCCTAGGAGCAGGGGAAAAGCACCAGCGGGGTTGAGCCTGTGGAGGCGCCCGGGCATGTCTGGACCCAGTCCCCGCAGCCTGCCCCTTGGTGGGGCAGTACCCCCGGAGGCCAGGAAGGTCTGGGAAAGGCTGGCCAGGGGCAGGGGCCCTGCTGGGTCCTGCCCCTGGCCTGTGGGGCCTCTGAGCACAACCGGCCCTCTCCCACTGGAAGACCTCCCCGGCTGCCTCCAAAGTCCTGTTTGCCAACACTCCCACCCGCTGTTCACGCCAGACTTGCACAATGCTCCCAAGCCCGGGAGAAAAGCGCTTCGGGGTGGTGCTCTCTCCGGGCCCTTGCCCCTGAGCCTGGGGGCAAGGCATGGGGAACACACTCCCAGGCCAAGGCAGAACCACATGCCCACGTCTGTTCCTGTCCCCTGCACCGGCAGAGAGCTTGGGGGAGCCAGAGTCTGTCAGGCAGCTGCTGGGTTGGCCGCCTGTGTGGGAAGGGGCAGAGCCGCCCTAGGGGCAAGTTGGGCCTCTTGCTCTCCCTGCTGCCCTGAGGCTGCTGGGCCAAAGACGTCTTGGGCATCCAGCCCCTTACTGGTCCCTTCCCTCTGACGAGGCCCTCTGAGCTCCAGCACCTTGCAGTGTGGAGACAGCCCCTGCCAGCAACCTCCTCTCCAAGGAGGCCTCAACCGAGGCCTAGGCCCAGGGGAAAGACACCAGCGGGGATGAGCCAGGGGAGGCGCCCGAGCATGTCTGGACCCAGTCCCCGCAGCCTGCCCCTTGGTGGGGCAGTACCCCCGGAGGCCAGGAAGGTCTGGGTAAGGCTGGCCAGGGGCAGGGGTCCTGCTGGGTCCTGCCCCTGGCCTGTGGGGCCTCTGAGCACAACCGGCCCTCTCCCACTGGAAGACCTCCCCGGCTGCCTCCAAAGGCCAGTTTGAAGCGCTCCCGGCCACTGTTACCAGCAGGCGGGCACAATGCGCCTAAGCCCGGAAGAAAAGCGGTTCAGGGTGGTGCTCTCTCTGGGCCCTTGCCCCTGAGCCTGGGGGAAAGGCAGGGTGTCCACACTAACAGGCCAAGGCAGAACCACATGCACACGTCTGACCTGCCCCCTGCACCGGCAGAGAGCTCGGGGGAGCCAGAGACTGTCAGGCAGCTGCTGGGCTGGCCGCCTGTGTAGGAAGTGGCAGAGCCGACCTAGGGGCAAGTTGGGCCTCTTGCTCTCCCTGCTGCCCTGAGGCTGCTGGGCCATAGAGGTCTTGGGCATCCAGCCCCTTGCTGGTCCCTTCCCTCTGACGAGGCCCTCTGAGCTCCAGCACCTTGCAATGTGGAGACAGCCCCTGCCAGCAACCTCCTCTCCAAGGAGGCCTCAACCGAGGCCTAGGCCCAGGGGAAAGGCACCAGCGGGGATGAGCCTGGGGAGGCGCCCGGGCATGTCTGGACCCAGTCCCCGCAGCCTGCCCCTTGGTGGGGCAGTACCCCCGGAGGCCAGGAAGGTCTGGGCAAGGCTGTCCAGGGGCAGGGGCCCTGCTGGGTCCTGCCCCTGGCCTGTGGGGCCTCTGAGCACAACCGGCCCTCTCCCACTGGAAGAACTCCCCGGCTGCCTCCAAAGGCCAGTTTGCCAACACTCCCGCCCGCTGTTCCCGCCAGGCACGCACAATGCTCCCAAGCCCGGGAGAAAAGCGCTTCGGGGTGGTGCTCTCCTCGGGCCCTTGCCCCTGAGCCTGGGGGCCAGGCAGTTGGTCCACACTCCCAGACCAAGGCAGAACCACATGCACACGTCTGTTCCTGACCCCTGCACCGGCAGAGAGTTCGGGGGAGCCAGAGTCTGTCAGGCAGCTGCTGGGCTGGCCGCCTGTGTGGGAAGGGGCAGAGCCGACCTAGGGGCAAGTTGGGCCTCTTCCTCTCCCTGCTGCCCTGAGGCTGCTGGGCCAAAGAGGTCTTGGGCATCCAGCCCCTTGCTGGTCCCTTCCCTCTGACGAGGCCCTCTGAGCTCCAGCACCTTGCAGTGTGGAGACAGCCCCTGCCAGCAACCTCCTCTCCAAGGAGGCCTCAACCGAGGCCTAGGCCCAGGGGAAAGACACCAGCGGGGATGAGCCAGGGGAGGCGCCCGAGCATGTCTGGACCCAGTCCCCGCAGCCTGCCCCTTGGTGGGGCAGTACCCCCGGAGGCCAGGAAGGTCTGGGTAAGGCTGGCCAGGGGCAGGGGTCCTGCTGGGTCCTGCCCCTGGCCTGTGGGGCCTCTGAGCACAACCGGCCCTCTCCCACTGGAAGACCTCCCCGGCTGCCTCCAAAGGCCGGTTTGCAAGCACTCCCGCCCACTGTTCCCGCCAGGCGCGCACAATGCTCCCAAGCCCGGGAGAAAAGCGCTTCGGGGTGGTGCTCTCTCCGGGCCCTTGCCCCTGAGCCTGTGGGCAAGGCAGGGGGAACACACTCCCAGACCAAGGCAGAAACACATGCACACGTCTGTTCCTGTCCCCTGCACCGGCAGAGAGCTCGGGGGAGCCAGAGTCTCTCAGGCAGGTGCTGGGCTGGCCGCCTGTGTGGGAAGGGGCAGAGCCGACCTAGGGGCAAGTTGGGCCTCTTGCTCTCCCTGCTGCCCTGAGGCTGCTGGGCCAAAGAGGTCTTGAGCATCCAGCCCCTTGCTGGTCCCTTCCCTCTGACGAGGCCCTCTGAGCTCCAGCACCTTGCAGTGTGGAGACAGACCCTGCCAGCAACCTCCTCTCCAAGGAGGCCTCAACCGAGGCCTAGGCCCAGGGGAAAGGCACCAGCGGGGATGAGCCAGTGGAGGGGCCCGGGCATGTCTGGACCCAGTCCCCGCAGCCTGCCCCTTGGTGGGGCAGTACCCCCGGAGGCCAGGAAGGTCTGGGCAAGGCTGGCCAGGGGCAGGGTCCCTGCTGGGTCCTGCCCCTGGCCTGTGGGGCCTCTGAGCACAACCGGCCCTCTCCCACTGGAAGACCTCCCCGGCTGCCTTCAAAGGCGGGTTTGCCAACACTCCCGCCCGCTGTTCCCGCCAGGCACGCACAACGCTCCCAAGGCCAGGAGAAAAGCGCTTCGGGGTGTTGCTCTCTCCGGGCCCTTGCCCCTGAGCCTGGGGTCCAGGCAGTGGGTCCACACTCCCAGACCAAGGCAGAACCACATGCACACGTCTGTTCCTGACCCCTGAACCGGCAGAGAGCTCGGGGGAGCCAGAGTCTATCAGGCAGCTGCTGGGTTGGCTGCCTGTGTGGGAAGGGGCAGAGCCGACCTAGGGGCAAGTTGGGCCTCTTGCTCTCCCTGCTGCCCTGAGGCTGCTGGGCCAAAGAGGTCTTGGGCATCCAGCCCCTTGCTGGTCCCTCCCCGCTGACGAGGCCCTCTGAGCTCCAGCACCTTGCAGTGTGGAGACAGCCCCTGCCAGCAACCTCCTCTCCAAGGAGGCAACAACCGAGGCCTATGCCCAGGGGAAAGGCACCAGCGGGGATGAGCCTGGGGAGGCGCCCAGGCATGTCTGGACCCAGTCCCCGCAGCCTGCCCCTTGGTGGGGCAGTACCCCCGGAGGCCAGGAAGGTCTGGGCAAGGCTGGCCAGGGGCAGAGGACCTGCTGGGTCCTGCCCCTGGCTTGTGAGGCCTCTGAGCACAACCGGCCCTCTCCCACTGGAAGACCTCCACGGCTGCCTCCAAAGTCCTGTTTGCAAACACTCCCGCCCGCTGTTCACGCCAGGCTCGCACAATGCTCCCAAGCCCGGGAGAAAAGCGCTTCGGGGTGGTGCTCTCTCCGGGCCCTTGCCCCTGAGCCTGGGGGCAAGGCAGGGGGAACACACTCCCAGGCCAAGGCAGAACCACATGCCCACGTCTGTTCCTGTCCCCTGCACTGGCAGAGAGCTTGGGGGAGCCAGAGTCTGTCAGGCAGCTGCTGAGTTGGCCGCCTGTGTGGGAAGGGGCAGAGCCGCCCTAGGGGCAAGTTGGGCCTCTTGCTCTCCCTGCTGCCCTGAGGCTGCTGGGCCAAAGACGTCTTGGGCATCCAGCCCCTTACTGGTCCCTTCCCTCTGACGAGGCCCTCTGAGCTCCAGCACCTTGCAGTGTGGAGACAGCCCCTGCCAGCAACCTCCTCTCCAAGGAGGCCTCAACCGAGGCCTAGGCCCAGGGGAAAGGCACCAGCGGGGATGAGCCTGGGGAGGCGCCCGGGCATGTCTGGACACAGGCCCCGCAGCCTGCCCCTTGGTGGGGCAGTACCCCCGGAGGCCAGGAAGGTCTGGGCAAGGCTGGCCAGGGGCAGGGGCCATGCTGCGTCCTGCCCCTGGCCTGTGGGGCCTCTGAGCACAACTGGCCCTCTCCCACTGGAAGACCTCCCCGGCTGCCTCCAAAGGCCGGTTTGCAAGCGCTCCCGCCCACTGTTCCCAGCAGGCGTGCACAATGCTCCCAAGCCCGGGAGAAAAGCGCTTCAGGGTGGTGCTCTCTCCGGGCCCTTGCCCCTGAGCCTGGGGGCAAGGCAGGGTGTCCACACTCCCAGGACAAGGCAGAACCACATGCACACGTCTGATCTGCCCCCTGCACCGGCAGAGAGCTCGGGGGAGCCAGAGTCTGTCAGGCAGCTGCTGGGCTGGCCGCCTGTGTGGGAAGGGGCAGAGCCGACCTAGGGGCAAGTTGGGCCTCTTGCTCTCCCTGCTGCCCTGAGGCTGCTGGGCCAAAGAGGTCTTGGGAATCCAGCCCCTTGCTGGTCCCTTCCCTCGGACGAGGCCCTCTGAGCTCCAGCACCTTGCAGTGTGGAGACAGCCCCTGCCAGCAACCTCCTCTCCAAGGAGTCCTCAACCGAGGCCTAGGCCCAGGGGAATGGCACCAGCGGGGATGAGCCTGGGGAGGCGCCCGGGCATGTCTGGACCCAGTCCCCGCAGCCTGCCCCTTGGTGGGGCAGTACCCCCGGAGGCGAGGAAGGTCTGGGCAAGGCTGCCAGGGGCAGGGACACTGCTGGGTCCTGCCCCTGGCCTGTGGGGCGTCTGAGCACAACCGGCACTCTCCCGCTGGAAGACCTCCCCGTCTGCCTCGAAAGGCTGGTTTGCAAGCACTCCCGCCCGCTGTTCCCGCCAGGCACGCACAATGCTCCCAAGCCCGGGAGAAAAGCGCTTCGGGGTGGTGCTCTCACCGGGCCCTTGCCCCTGAGCCTGGGGGCCAGGCAGGGGGAACACACTCCCAGGCCAAGGCAGAACGACATGCACACGTCTGTTCCTGCCCCCTACACCGGCAGAGAGCTCGGGGGAGCCAGAGACTGCCAGGCTGCTGCTGGGCTGGCCGCCTGTGTGGGACGGGGCAGAGCCGACCTAGGGGCAAGTTGGGCCTCTTGCCCTCCCTGCTGCCCTGAGGCTGCTTGGCCAAAGAGGTCTTGGGCATCCAACCCCTTGCTGGTCCCTTCCCTCTGACGAGGCCCTCTGAGCTCCAGCACCTTGCAGTGTGGAGACAGCCCCTGCCAGCAACCTCCTCTCCAAGGAGGCCTAAACCGAGGCCTAGGCACAGGGGAAAGGCACCAGCGGGGATGAGCCTGGGGAGGCGCCCGGGGATGTATGGACCCAGTCCCCGCAGCCTGCCCCTTGGTGGGGCAGTACCCCCGGAGGCGAGGAAGGTCTGGGAAAGGCTGGCCAGGGGCAGGGGACCTGCTGGGTCCTGCCCCTGGCCTGTGGGGCCTCTGAGCAAAACCGGCCCTCTCCCACTGGAAGACGTCCCCGGCTGCCTCCAAAGGCCGGTTTGCAAGCACTCCCGCCCACTGTTCCAACCAAGGGCGCACAACGCTCCCAAGCCCGGGAGAAAATCGCCTCGGGGTGGTGCTCTCTCCGGGCCCTTTCCCCTGAGCCTGGGGGCCAGGCAGGGTGTCCACACTCCCAGGCCAAGGCAGAACGACATGCACACGTCTGTTCCTGCCCCATGCACCGGCAGAGAGCTCGGGGGAGCCAAAGTCTGTCAGGCAGCTGCTGGGCTGGCCGCCTGTGTGGGAAGGGGCAGAGCCGACCTAGGGGCAAGTTGGGCCTCTTGCTCTCCCTGCTGCCCTGAGGCTGCTGGGTCAAAGAGGTCTTGGGCATCCAGCCCTTTGCTGGTCCCTTCCCTCTGACGAGGCCCTCTGAGCTCCAGCACCTTGCAGTGTGGAGACAGCCCCTGCCAGCAACCTCCTCTCCAAAGAGGCCTCAACCTAGGCCTACGCCCAGGGGAAAAGCACCAGCGGGGATGATCCTGGGGAGGCGCACGGACATGTCTGGACCCAGTCCCCGCAGCCTGCCCCTTGGTGGGGCAGTACCCCCGGAGGCCAGGAAGGTCTGGGCAAGGCTGGCCAGGGGCAGGGGCCCTGCTGGGTCCTGCCCCTGGCCTGTGAGGCCTCTGAGCACAACCGGCCCTCTCCCACTGGAAGACCTCCCCAGCTGCCTCCAAAGTCCTGTTTGCAAACACTCCCGCCCGCTGTTCACGCCAGGCTCGCACAATGCTCCCAAGCCCGGGAGAAAAGCGCTTCGGGGTGGTGCTCTCTCCGGGCCCTTGCCCCTGAGCCTGGGGGCCAGGCAGTGGGTCCACACTCCCAGACCAAGGCAGAACCACATGCACACGTCTGTTCCTGACCCCTGCACCGGCAGAGAGCTCTGGGGAGCCAGAGTCTGTCAGGCAGGTGCTGGGCTGGCCGCCTGTGTGGGAAGGGTTAGAGCCGACCTAGGGGCAATTTGGGCCTCTTCCTCTCCCTGCTGCCCTGAGGCTGCTGGGCCAAAGAGGTCTTGGGCATCCAGACCCTTGCTGGTCCCTTCCCTCTGACGAGGCCCTCTGAGCTCCAGCACCTTGCAGTGTGGAGACAGCCCCTGCCAGCAACCTCCTCTCCAATGAGGCCTCAACCGAGGCCTAGGCCTAGGGGAAAGACACCAGCGGGGATGAGCCTGGGGAGGCGCCCGGGCATGTCTGGACCCAGTCCCCGCAGCCTGCCCCTTGGTGGGGCAGTACCCCCGGAGGCCATGAAGGTCTGTTCAAGGCTGCCAGGGGCAGGGACAGTGCTGGGTCCTGCCCCTGGCCTGTTGGACGTCTGAGCACAACCGGCACTCTCGCGCTGGAAGACCTCCACGGCTGCCTCCAAAGGCCGGTTTGCAAGCACTCCCGCCCGCTGTTCCCGCCAGGCACGCACAATGCTCCCAAGCCCGGGAGAAAAGCGCTTCGGGGTGGTGCTCTCTCCGGGCCCTTGCCCCTAAGCCTGCGGGCCAGGCAGGGGGAACACACTCCCAGGCCAAGACAGAACGACATGAACACGTCTGTTCCTGCCCCCTACACCGGCAGAGAGCTCGGGGGAGCCAGAGTCTCTCAGGCAGGTGCTGGGCTGGCCGCCTGTGTGGGAAGGGGCAGAGCCGACCTAGGGGCAAGTTGGGCCTCTTGCTCTCCCTGCTGCCCTGAGGCTGCTGGGCCAAAGACGTCTTGGGCATCCAGCCCTTTGCTGGTCCCTTCCCTCGGACGAGGCCCTCTGAGCTCCAGCACCTTGCAGTGTGGAGACAGCACCTGCCAGCAATCTCCTCTCCAAGGAGGCCTCAACCGAGGCCTAGGCCCAGGGGAAAAGCACCAGCGGGGATGAGCCTGGGGAGGCGCCCGGGCATGTCTGGACCCAGTCCCCGCAGCCTGCCCCTTGGTGGGGCAGTACCCCTGGAGGCCAGGAAGGTCTGGGCAACTCTGACCAGGGGCAGGGGACCTGCTGGGTCCTGCCCCTGGCCTGTGGGGCCTCTGAGCACAACCGGCCCTCTCCCACTGGAAGACCTCCCCGGCTGCTTCCAAAGGCCGTTTTGCACGCACTCCCGCCCACTGTTCCCACCAAGTGCGCACAATGCTCCCAAGCCCGGGAGAAAAGCGCTTCGGGGTGGTGCTCTTTCCGGGTCCTTGCCCCTGAGCCTGGGGGCCAGGCAGGGGGAACACACTCCCAGGCCAAGGCAGAACCACATGCACACGTCTGTTCCTGACCCCTGCACCGGCAGAGAGCTCGGGGGAGCCAGAGTCTGTCAGGCAGCTGCTGGGCTGGCCGCCTTTGTGGGAAGGGGCAGAGCCGACCTAGGGGCAACTTGGGCCTCTTGCTCTCCCTGCTGCCCTGAGGCTGCTGGGCCAAAGAGGTCTTGGACATCCAGCCCTTTGCTTGTCCCTTCCCTCTGACGAGGCCCTCTGAGCTCCAGCACCTTGCAGTGTGGAGACAGCCCCTGCCAGCAACCTCCTCTCCAAGGAGGCCTCAACCGAGACCTAGGACCAGGGGAAAGGCACCAGCGGGGATGAGCCTGGGGAGGCGCCCGGGCATGTCTGGACCCAGTCCCCGCAGCCTGCCCCTTGGTGGGGCAGTACCCCCGGAGGCCAGGAAGGTCTGGGAAAGGCTGGCCAGGGGCAGGGGACCTACTGGGTCCTGCCCCTGGCCTGTGGGGCCTCTGAGCACAACCGGCCCTCTCCCACTGGAAGACCTCCCCGGCTACATCCAAAGTCCTGTTTGCCAACACTCCCACCCGCTGTTCACGCCAGACTTGCACAATGCTCCCAAGCCCGGGAGAAAAGCGCTTCGGGGTGGTGCTCTCTCCGGGCCCTTGCCCCTGAGCCTGGGGGCAAGGCACGGTGTCCACACTCCCAGGCCAAGTCAGAACCACATGCACACGTCTGTTCCTGCCCCCTGCACCGGCAGAGAGCTCGGGGGAGCCAGAGTGTGTCAGGCAGCTGCTGGGCTGGCCGCCTGTGTGGGAAGGGGCAGAGCCGACCTAGGGGCAAGTTGGGCCTCTTGCTCTCCCTGCTGCCCTGAGGCTGCTGGGTCAAAGAGGTCTTGGGCATCCAGCCCTTTGCTGGTCCCTTCCCTCTGACGAGGCCCTCTGAGCTCCAGCACCTTGCAGTGTGGAGACAGCCCCTGCCAGCAACCTCCTCTCCAAAGAGGCCTCAACCGAGGCCTACGCCCAGGGGAAAAGCACCAGCGGGGATGATCCTGGGGAGGCGCACGGACATGTCTGGACCCAGTCCCCGCAGCCTGCCCCTTGGTGGGGCAGTACCCCCGGAGGCCAGGAAGGTCTGGGCAAGGCTGCCAGGGGCAGGGACAGTGCTGGGTCCTGCCCCTGGCCTGTTGGACGTCTGAGCACAACCGGCACTCTCGCGCTGGAAGACCTCCCCGTCTGCCTCCAAAGGCCGGTTTGCAAGCACTCCCGCCCGCTGTTCCCGCCAGGCACGCACAATGCTCCCAAGCCCGGGAGAAAAGCGCTTCGGGGTGGTGCTCTCTCCGGGCCCTTGCCCCTAAGCCTGCGGGCCAGGCAGGGGGAACACACTCCCAGGCCAAGACAGAACGACATGAACACGTCTGTTCCTGCCCCCTACACCGGCAGAGAGCTCGGGGGAGCCAGAGTCTCTCAGGCAGGTGCTGGGCTGGCCGCCTGTGTGGGAAGGGGCAGAGCCGACCTAGGGGCAAGTTGGGCCTCTTGCTCTCCCTGCTGCCCTGAGGCTGCTTGGCCAAAGACGTCTTGGGCATCCAGCCCTTTGCTGGTCCCTTCCCTCTGACGAGGCCCTCTGAGCTCCAGCACCTTGCAGTGTGGAGACAGCACCTGCCAGCAATCTCCTCTCCAAGGAGGCCTCAACCGAGGCCTAGGCCCAGGGGAAAAGCACCAGCGGGGATGAGCCTGGGGAGGCGCCCGGGCATGTCTGGACCCAGTCCCCGCAGCCTGCCCCTTGGTGGGGCAGTACGCCTGGAGGCCAGGAAGGTCTGGGCAAGTCTGACCAGGGGCAGGGGACCTGCTGGGTCCTGCCCCTGGCCTGTGGGGCCTCTGAGCACAACCGGCCCTCTCCCACTGGAAGACCTCCCCGGCTGCCTCCAAAGGCCGTTTTGCACGCACTCCCGCCCACTGTTCCCACCAAGTGCGCACAATGCTCCCAAGCCCGGGAGAAAAGCGCTTCGGGGTGGTGCTCTTTCCGGGTCCTTGCCCCTGAGCCTGGGGGCCAGGCAGGGGGAACACACTCCCAGGCCAAGGCAGAACCACATGCACACGTCTGTTCCTGACCCCTGCACCGGCAGAGAGCTCGGGGGAGCCAGAGTCTGTCAGGCAGCTGCTGGGCTGGCCGCCTTTGTGGGAAGGGGCAGAGCCGACCTAGGGGCAAGTTGGGCCTCTTGCTCTCCCTGCTGCCCTGAGGCTGCTGGGCCAAAGAGGTCTTGGACATCCAGCCCTTTGCTTGTCCCTTCCCTCTGACGAGGTCCTCTGAGCTCCAGCACCTTGCAGTGTGGAGACAGCCCCTGCCAGCAACCTCCTCTCCAAGGAGGCCTCAACCGAGACCTAGGACCAGGGGAAAGGCACCAGCGGGGATGAGCCTGGGGAGGCGCCCGGGCATGTCTGGACCCAGTCCCCGCAGCCTGCCCCTTGGTGGGGCAGTACCCCCGGAGGCCAGGAAGGTCTGGGCAAGGCTGGCCAGGGGCAGGGGACCTACTGGGTCCTGCCCCTGGCCTGTGGGGCCTCTGAGCACAACCGGCCCTCTCCCACTGGAAGACCTCCCCGGCTGCCTCCAAAGTCCTGTTTGCCAACACTCCCACCCGCTGTTCACGCCAGACTTGCACAATGCTCCCAAGCCCGGGAGAAAAGCGCTTCGGGGTGGTGCTCTCTCCGGGCCCTTGCCCCTGAGCCTGGGGGCAAGGCATGGGGAACACACTCCCATGCCAAGGCAGAACCACATGCCCACGTCTGTTCCTGTCCCCTGCACCGGCAGAGAGCTTGGGGGAGCCAGAGTCTGTCAGGCAGCTGCTGGGTTGGCCGCCTGTGTGGGAAGGGGCAGAGCCGCCCTAGGGGCAAGTTGGGCCTCTTGCTCTCCCTGCTGCCCTGAGGCTGCTGGGCCAAAGACGTCTTGGGCATCCAGCCCCTTACTGGTCCCTTCCCTCTGACGAGGCCCTCTGAGCTCCAGCACCTTGCAGTGTGGAGACAGCCCCTGCCAGCAACCTCCTCTCCAAGGAGGCCTCAACCGAGGCCTAGGCCCAGGGGAAAGGCACCAGCGGGGATGAGCCAGGGGAGGCGCCCGAGCATGTCTGGACCCAGTCCCCGCAGCCTGCCCCTTGTTGGGCAGTACCCCCGGAGGCCAGGAAGGTCTGGGTAAGGCTGGCCAGGGGCAGGGGCCCTGCTGGGTCCTGCCCCTGGCCTGTGGGGCCTCTGAGCACAACCGGCCCTCTCCCACTGGAAGACCTCCCCGGCTGCCTCCAAAGGCCGGTTTGCAAGCGCTCCCGGCCACTGTTACCAGCAGGCGGGCACAATGCGCCTAAGCCCGGAAGAAAAGCGCTTCAGGGTGGTGCTCTCTCTGGGCCCTTGCCCCTGAGCCTGGGGGCAAGGCAGGGTGTCCACACTCCCAGGCCAAGGCAGAACGACATGCACACGTCTGATCTGCCCCCTGCACCGGCAGAGAGCTCGGGGGAGCCAGAGTCTGTCAGGCAGCTGCTGGGCTGGCCGCCTGTGTGGGAAGTGGCAGAGCCGACCTAGGGGCAAGTTGGGCCTCTTGCTCTCCCTGCTGCCCTGAGGCTGCTGGGCCATAGAGGTCTTGGGCATCCAGCCCCTTGCTGGTCCCTTCCCTCTGATGAGGCCCTCTGAGCTCCAGCACCTTGCACTGTGGAGACAGCCCCTGCCAGCAACCTCCTCTCCAAGGAGGCCTCAACCGAGGCCTAGGCCCAGGGGAAAGGCACCAGCGGGGATGAGCCTGGGGAGGCGCCCGGGCATGTCTGGACCCAGTCCCCGCAGCCTGCCCCTTGGTGGGGCAGTACCCCCGGAGGCCAGGAAGGTCTGGGCAAGGCTGGCCAGGGGCAGGGGCCCTGCTGGGTCCTGCCCCTGGCCTGTGGGGCCTCTGAGCACAACCGGCCCTCTCCCACTGGAAGACCTCCCCGGCTGCCTCCAAAGGCCGTTTTGCACGCACTCCCGCCCACTGTTCCCACCAAGTGCGCACAATGCTCCCAAGCCCGGGAGAAAAGCGCTTCGGGGTGGTGCTCTCCTCGGGCCCTTGCCCCTGAGCCTGGGGTCCAGGCAGTTGGTCCACACTCCCAGACCAAGGCAGAACCACATGCACACGTCTGTTCCTGACCCCTGCACCGGCAGAGAGTTCGGGGGAGCCAGAGTCTGTCAGGCAGCTGCTGGGCTGGCCGCCTGTGTGGGAAGGGGCAGAGCCGACCTAGGGGCAATTTGGGCCTCTTGCTCTCCCTGCTGCCCTGAGGCTGCTGGGCCAAAGAGGTCTTGGGCATCCAGCCCCTTGCTGGTCCCTTCCCTCTGACGAGGCCCTCTGAGCTCCAGCACCTTGCAGTGTGGAGACAGCCCCTGCCAGCAACATCCTCTCCAAGGAGGCCTCAACCGAGGCCTAGGCCCAGGGGAAAGGCACCAGCGGGGATGAGCCTGGGGAGGCGCCCGGGCATGTCTGGACCCAGTCCCCGCAGCCTGCCCCTTGGTGGGGCAGTACCCCCGGAGGCCAGGAAGATCTGGGCAAGGCTGGCCAGGGGCAGGGGCCCTGCTGGGTCCTCCCCATGGCCTGTGGGGCCTCTGAGCACAACCGGCCCTCTCCCACTGGAAGACCTCCCCGGCTGCCTCCAAAGGCCGGTTTGCAAGCACTCCCGCCCACTGTTCCCGCCAGGCGCGCACAATGCTCCCAAGCCCGGGAGAAAAGCGCTTCGGGGTGGTTCTCTCTCCGGGCCCTTGCCCCTGAGCCTGGGGGCAAGGCACGGGGAACACACTCCCTGGCCAAGGCAGAACCACATGCCCACTTCTGTTCCTGTCCCCTGCACCGGCAGAGAGCTTGGGGGAGCCAGAGTCTGACAGGCAGCTGCTGGGTTGGCCGCCTGTGTGGGAAGGGGCAGAGCCGACCTAGGGGCAAGTTGGGCCTCTTGCTCTCCCTGCTGCCCTGAGGCTGCTGGGCCAAATACGTCTTGGGCATCCAGCCCCTTACTGGTCCCTTCCCTCTGACGAGGCCCTCTGAGCTCCAGCACCTTGCAGTGTGGAGACAGCCCCTGCCAGCAACCTCCTCTCCAAGGAGGCCTCAACCGAGGCCTAGGCCCAGGGGAAAGGCACCAGCGGGGATGAGCCAGGGGAGGCGCCCGAGCATGTCTGGACCCAGTCCCCGCAGCCTGCCCCTTGGTGGGGCAGTACCCCCGGAGGCCAGGAAGGTCTGGGCAAGGCTGGCCAGGGGCAGGGGCCCTGCTGCGTCCTGCCCCTGGCCTGTGGGGCCTCTGAGCACAACCGGCCCTCTCCCACTGGAAGACCTCCCCGGCTGCCTCCAAAGGCCGGTTTGCAAGCGCTCCCGCCCACTGTTCCCAGCAGGCGTGCACAATGCTCCCAAGCCCGGGAGAAAAGCGCTTCAGGGTGGTGCTCTCTCCGGGCCCTTGCCCCTGAGCCTGGGGTCAAGGCACGGTGTCCACACTCCCAGGCCAAGTCAGAACCACATGCACACGTCTGTTCCTGCCCCCTGCACCGGCAGAGAGCTCGGGGGAGCCAGAGTCTGTCAGGCAGCTGCTGGGCTGGCCGCCTGTGTGGGAAGTGGCAGAGCCGACCTAGGGGCAAGTTGGGCCTCTTGCCCTCCCTGCTGCCCTGAGGCTGCTGGGCCAAAGAGGTCTTGGGCATCCAACCCCTTGCTGGTCCCTTCCCTCTGACGAGGCCCTCTGAGCTCCAGCACCTTGCAGTGTGGAGACAGCCCCTGCCAGCAACCTCCTCTCCAAGGAGGCCTAAACCGAGGCCTAGGCACAGGGGAAAGGCACCAGCGGGGATGAGCCTGGGGAGGCGCCCGGGCATGTCTGGACCCAGTCCCCGCAGCCTGCCCCTTGGTGGGGCAGTACCCCCGGAGGCGAGGAAGGTCTGGGAAAGGCTGGCCAGGGGCAGGGGACCTGCTGGGTCCTGCCCCTGGCCTGTGGGGCCTCTGAGCACAACCGGCCCTCTCCCACTGGAAGACGTCCCCGGCTGCCTCCAAAGGCCGGTTTGCAAGCACTCCCGCCCACTGTTCCAACCAAGGGCGCACAATGCTCCCAAGCCCGGGAGAAAATCGCCTCGGGGTGGTGCTCTCTCCGGGCCCTTTCCCCTGAGCCTGAGGGCCAGGCAGGGTGTCCACACTCCCAGGCCAAGGCAGAACGACATGCACACGTCTGTTCCTGCCCCATGCACCGGCAGAGAGCTCGGGGGAGCCAAAGTCTGTCAGGCAGCTGCTGGGCTGGCCGCCTGTGTGGGAACGGGCAGAGCCGACCTAGGGGCAAGTTGGGCCTCTTGCTCTCCCTGATGCCCTGAGGCTGCTGGGTCAAAGAGATCTTGGGCATCCAGCCCCTTGCTTGTCCCTTCCCTCTGACGAGGCCCTCTGAGCTCCAGCACCTTGCAGTGTGGAGACAGCCCCTGCCAGCAACCTCCTCTCCAAGGAGGCCTCAACCGAGGCCTAGGCCCAGGGGAAAGGCACCAGCGGGGATGAGCCTGGGGAGGCGCCCGGGCATGTCTGGACCCAGTCCACGCAGCCTGCCCCTTGGTGGGGCAGTAGCCCCGGAAGCCAGGAAGGTCTGGGCAAGGCTGGCCACGGGCAGGGGCCCTGCTGGGTCCTGCCCCTGGCCTGTGGGGCCTCTGAGCACAACCGGCCCTCTCCCACTGGAAGACTTCCCCGGCTGCCTCCAAAGGCCGGTTTGCCAACACTCCCGCCCGCTGTTCCCGCCAGGCACGCACAATTCTCCCAAGCCCGGGAGAAAAGCGCTTCGGGGTGGTGCTCTCTCCGGGCCCTTGCCCCTGAGCGTGGGGGCGAAGCAGTGGGTCCACACTCCCAGACCAACGCAGAACCACATGCACACGTCTGTTCCTGACCCCTGCACCGGCAGAGAGCTCGGGGGAGCCAGAGTCTGTCAGGCAGCTGCTGGGCTGGCCGCCTGTGTGGGAAGGGGCAGAGCCGACCTAGGGGCAAGTTGGGCCTCTTCCTCTCCCTGCTGCCCTGAGGCTGCTGGGCCAAAGAGGTCTTGGGCATCCAGCCCCTTGCTGGTCCCTTCCCTCTGACGAGGCCCTCTGAGCTCCAGCACCTTGCAGTGTGGAGACAGCCCCTGCCAGCAACCTCCTCTCCAAGGAGGCCTCAACCGAGGCCTAGGCCCAGGGGAAAGGCACCAGCGGGGATGAGCCTGGGGAGGCGCCCGGCCATGTCTGGACCCAGTCCCCGCAGCCTGCCCCTTGGTGGGGCAGTACCCCCGGAGGCCAGGAGGGTCTGGGCAAGGCTGCCAGGGGCAGGGACACTGCTGGGTCCTGCCCCTGGCCTGTGGGGCGTCTGAGCACAACCGGCACTCTCCCGCTGGAAGACTTCCCCGGCTGCCTCCAAAGGCCGGTTTGCAAGCACTCCCGCCCGCTGTTCCCGCCAGGCACGCACAATGCTCCCAAGCCCGGGAGAAAAGCGCTTCGGGGTGGTGCTCTCTCCGGGCCCTTGCCCCTGAGCCTGTGGGACAGGCAGGGGGAACACACTCCCAGGCCAAGGCAGAACGACATGCACACGTCTGTTCCTGCCCCCTACACCGGCAGAGAGTTCGGGGGAGCCAGAGACTGCCAGGCTGCTGCTGGGCTGGCTGCCTGTGTGGGACGGGGTAGAGCCGACCTAGGGGCAAGTTGGGCCTCTTGCTCTCCCTGCTGCCCTGAGGCTGCTGGGTCAAAGAGGTCTTGGGCATCCAGCCCTTTGCTGGTCCTTTCCCTCTGACGAGGCCCTCTGAGCTCCAGCACCTTGCAGTGTGCAGACAGCCCCTGCCGGCAACCTCCTCTCCAAGGAGGCCTCAACCGAGGCCTAGGCCCAGGGGAAAGGCACCAGCGGGGTTGAGCCAGGGGAGGCGCCCGGGCATGTCTGGACCCTGTCCCCGCAGCCTGCCCCTTGGTGGGGCAGTACCCCCGGAGGCCAGGAAGGTCTGGGCAAGGCTGGCCAGGGTCAGGGGCCCTGCTGGGTCCTGCCCCTGGCCTGTGGGGCCTCTGAGCACAACCGGCCCTCTCCCACTGGAAGACCTCCCCGGCTGCCTCCAAAGGCCGGTTTGCAAGCACTCCCGCCCACTGTTCCCGCCAGGCGCGCACAATGCTCCCAAGACCGGGAGAAAAGCGCTTCGGTGTGGTGGTCTCTCCGGGCCCTTGCCCCTGAGCCTGGGGGCCAGGCAGGGGATCCACAGTCCCAGGCCAAGGCACAACAACATGCACACGTCTGTTCCTGCCCCCTCCACCGGCATAGAGCTGGGGGGAGCCAGAGTCTGTCAGGCAGCTGCTGGACTGGCCGCCTGTGTGGGAAGGGGCAGAGCCGCCCTAGGGGCAAGTTGGGCCTCTTGCTCTCCCTGCTGCCCTGAGGCTGCTGTGCCAAAGAGGTCTTGGGCATCCAGCCCCTTGCTGGTCCCTTCCCTCTGACGAGGCCCTCTGAGCTCCAGCACCTTGCAGCGTGGAGACAGACCCTGCCAGCAACCTCCTCTCCAAGGAGGCCTCAACCGAAGCCTAGGCCCAGGGGAAAGGCACCAGCGGGGATGAGCCAGTGGAGGCGCACGGGCATATCAGGACCCAGTCCCCGCAGCCTGCCCCTTGGTGGGGCAGTACCCCCGGAGGCCAGGAAGGTCTGGGCAAGGCTGGCCAGGGGCAGGGTCCCTGCTGGGTCCTGCCCCTGGCCTGTGGGGCCTCTGAGCACAACCGGCCCTCTCCCACTGGAAGACCTCCCCGGCTGCCTTCAAAGGCGGGTTTGCCAACACTCCCGCCCGCTGTTCCCGCCAGGCACGCACAACGCTCGCAAGGCCAGGAGAAAAGCGCTTCGGGGTGTTGCTCTCTCCGGGCCCTTGCCCCTGAGCCTGGGGTCCAGGCAGTGGGTCCACACTCCCAGACCAAGGCAGAACCACATGCACACGTGTGTTCCTGACCCCTGAACCGGCAGAGAGCTCGGGGGAGCCAGAGTCTATCAGGCAGCTGCTGGGTTGGCTGCCTGTGTGGGAAGGGGCAGAGCCGACCTAGGGGCAAGTTGGGCCTCTTGCTCTCCCTGCTGCCCTGAGGCTGCTGGGCCAAAGAGGTCTTGGGCATCCAGCCCCTTGCTGGTCCCTTCCCGCTGACGAGGCCCTCTGAGCTCCAGCACCTTGCAGTGTGGAGACAGCCCCTGCCAGCAACCTCCTCTCCAAGGAGGCATCAACCGAGGCCTATGCCCAGGGGAAAGGCACCAGCGGGGATGAGCCTGGGGAGGCGCCCAGGCATGTCTGGACCCAGTCCCCGCAGCCTGCCCCTTGGTGGGGCAGTACCCCCGGAGGCCAGGAAGGTCTGGGCAAGGCTGGCCAGGGGCAGGGGCCCTACTGGGTCCTGCCCCTGGCCTGTGGGGCCTCTGAGCACAACCGGCCCTCTCCCACTCGAAGAACTCCCCGGCTGCCTCCAAAGGCCAGTTTGCCAACACTCCCGCCCGCTGTTCCCGCCAGGCACGCACAATGCTCCCAAGCCCGTGAGAAAAGCGCTTCGGGGTGGTGCTCTCCTCGGGCCCTTGCCCCTGAGCCTGGGGGCCAGGCAGTTGGTCAACACTCCCAGACCAAGGCAGAACCACATGCACACGTCTGTTCCTGACCCCTGCACCGGCAGAGAGCTCGGGGGAGCCAGAGTCTGTCAGGCAGCTGCTGGGCTGGCCGCCTGTGTGGGAAGGGGCAGAGCCGACCTAGGGGCAAGTTGGGCCTCTTCCTCTCCCTGCTGCGCTGAGGCTGCTGGGCCAAAGAGGTCTTGGGCATCCAGCCCCTTGCTGGTCCCTTCCCTCTGATGAGGCCCTCTGAGCTCCAGCACCTTGCAGTGTGGAGACAGCCCCTGCCAGCAACCTCCTCTCCAAGGAGGCCTCAACCGAGGCCTAGGCCCAGGGGAAAGGCACCAGCGGGGATGAGCCTGGGGAGGCGCCCGGGCATGTCTGGACCCAGTCCCCGCAGCCTGCCCCTTGGTGGGGCAGTACCCCCGGAGGCCAGGAAGGTCTGGGCAAGGCTGGCCAGGGGCAGGGGCCCTGCTGGGTCCTGCCCCTGGCCTGTGGGGCCTCTGAGCACAACCGGCCCTTGCCCACTGGAAGACCTCCCCGGCTGCCTCCAAAGGCCGGTTTGCAAGCACTCCCGCCCACTGTTCCCGCCAGGCGTGCACAATGCTCCCAAGCCCGGGAGAAAAGCGCTTCGGGGTGGTGGTCTCTCCGGGCCCCTGGCCCTGAGCCTGGGGGCCAGGCAGGGGATCCACAGTCCCAGGCCAAGGCGGAACCACATGCACACGTCTGTTCCTGCCCCCTCCACCGGCAGAGAGCTCGGGGGAGCCAGAGTCTGTCAGGCAGCTGCTGGGCTGGCCGCCTGTGTGGGAAGGGGCAGAGCCGACCTAGGGGCAAGTTGGGCCTCTTGCTCTCCCTGCTGCCCTGAGGCTGCTGGGCCAAAGAGGTCTTGGGCATCCAGCCCCTTGCTGGTCCCTTCCCTCTGATGAGGCCCTCTGAGCTCCAGCACCTTGCAGTGTGGAGACAGCCCCTGCCAGCAACCTCTTCTCCAAGGAGGCCTCAACCGAGGCCTAGGCCCAGGGGAAAGGCACCAGCGGGGATGAGCCAGTGGAGGCTCACGGGCATGTCTGGACCCAGTCCCCGCAGCCTGCCCCTTGGTGGGGCAGTACCCCCGGAGGCCAGGAAGGTCTGGGCAAGGCTGGCCAGGGGCAGGGTCCCTGCTGGGTCCTGCCCCTGGCCTGTGGGGCCTCTGAGCACAACCGGCCCTCTCCCACTGGAAGACCTCCCCGGCTGCCTCCAAAGGCCGGTTTGCCAACACTCCCGCCCGCTGTTCCCGCCAGGCACGCACAATGCTCCCAAGCCCGGGAGAAAAGCGCTTCGGGGTGTTGCCCTCTCCGGGCCCTTGCCCCTGAGCCTGGGGTCCAGGCAGTGGGTCCACACTCCCAGACCAAGGCAGAACCACATGCACACGTCTGTTCCTGACCCCTGCACCGGCAGAGAGCTCGGGGGAGCCAGAGTCTGTCAGGCAGCTGCTGGGTTGGCTGCCTGTGTGGGAAGGGGCAGAGCCGACCTAGGGGCAAGTTGGGCCTCTTCCTCTCCCTGCTGCCCTGAGGCTGCTGGGCCAAAGACGTCTTGGGCATCCAGCCCCTTACTGGTCCCTTCCCTCTGACGAGGCCCTCTGAGCTCCAGCACCTTGCAGTGTGGAGACAGCCCCTGCCAGCAACCTCCTCTCCAAGGAGGCCTCAACCGAGGCCTAGGCCCAGGGGAAAGGCACCAGCGGGGATGAGCCAGTGGAGGCGCAAGGGCATGTCTGGACCCAGTCCCCGCAGCCTGCCCCTTGGTGGGGCAGTACCCCCGGAGGCCAGGAAGGTCTGGGCAAGGCTGCGAGGGGCAGGGGCCCTGCTGGGTCGTGCCCCTGGCCTGTGGGGCGTCTGAGCACAACCGGCACTCTCCCGCTGGAAGACCTCCCAGTCTGCCTCCAAAGGCCGGTTTGCAAGCACTCCCGCCCGCTGTTCCCGCCAGGCAGGCACAATGCTCCCAAGCCCGGGAGAAAAGCGCTTCGGGGTGGTGATCTCCTCGGGCCCTTGCCCCTGAGCCTGGGGGCCAGGGAGTTGGAACACACTCCCAGGCCAAGGCAGAACGACATGCACACGTCTGTTCCTGCCCCCTACACCGGCAGAGAGCTCGGGGGAGCCAGAGACTGCCAGGCTGCTACTGGGCTGGCTGCCTGTGTGGGACGGGGCAGAGCCGACCTAGGGGCAAGTTGGGCCTCTTGCTCTCCCTGCTGCCCTGAGGCTGCTGGGTCAAAGAGGTCTTGGGCATCCAGCCCTTTGCTGGTCCCTTCCCTCTGACGAGGCCCTCTGAGCTCCAGCACCTTGCAGTGTGGAGACAGCCCCTGCCAGCAACCTCCTCTCCAAAGAGGCCTCAACCGAGGCCTACGCCCAGGGGAAAAGCACCAGCGGGGATGATCCTGGGGAGGCGCACGGACATGTCTGGACCCAGTCCCCGCAGCCTGCCCCTTGGTGGGGCAGTACCCCCGGAGGCCAGGAAGGTCTGGGCAAGGCTGGCCAGGGGCAGGGTCCCTGCTGGGTCCTGCCCCTGGCCTGTGAGGCCTCTGAGCACAACCGGCCCTCTCCCACTGGAAGACCTCCCCAGCTGCCTCCAAAGTCCTGTTTGCAAACACTCCCGCCCGCTGTTCACGCCAGGCTCGCACAATGCTCCCAAGCCCGGGAGAAAAGCGCTTCGGGGTGGTGCTCTCTCCGGGCCCTTGCCCCTGAGCCTGGGGGCCAGGCAGTGGGTCCACACTCCCAGACCAAGGCAGAACCACATGCACACGTCTGTTCCTGACCCCTGCACCGGCAGAGAGCTCGGGGGAGCCAGAGTCTGTCAGGCAGCTGCTAGGCTGGCCGCCTGTGTGGGAAGGGGCAGAGCCGACCTAGGGGCAAGTTGGGCCTCTTGCTCTCCCTGCTGCCCTGAGGCTGCTGGGCCAAAGAGGTCTTGGGCATCCAGCCCCTTGCTGGTCCCTTCCCTCTGACGAGGCCCTCTTAGCTCCAGCACCTTGCAGTGTGGAGACAGCCCCTGCCAGCAACATCCTCTCCAAGGAGGCCTCAACCGAGGCCTAGGCCCAGGGGAAAGGCACCTGCGGGGATGAGCCTGGGGAGGCGCCCGGGCATGTCTGGACCCGGTCCCCGCAGCCTGCCCCTTGGTGGGGCAGTACCCCCGGAGGCCAGGAAGATCTGGGCAAGGCTGGCCAGGGGCAGGGGCCCTGCTGGGTCCTCCCCATGGCCTGTGGGGCCTCTGAGCACAACCGGCCCTCTCCCACTGGAAGACCTCCCCGGCTGCCTCCAAAGGCCAGTTTGCCAACACTCCTGCCCGCTCTTCCCGCCAGGCACGCACAATGCTCCCAAGCCCGGGAGAAAAGCGCTTCGGGGTGGTGCTCTCTCCGGGCCCTTGCCCCTGAGCCTGTGGGCAAGGCAGGGGGAACACACTCCCAGACCAAGGCAGAAACATATGCACACGTCTGTTCCTGTCCCCTGAACCGGCAGAGAGCTCGGGGGAGCCAGATTCTCTCAGGCAGGTGCTGGGCTGGCCGCCTGTGTGGGAAGGGGCAGAGCCGACCTAGGGGCAAGTTGGGCCTCTTGCTCTCCCTGCTGCCCTGAGGCTGCAGGGCCAAAGACGTCTTGGGCATCCAGCCCCTTACTGGTCCCTTCCCTCTGACGAGGCCCTCTGAGCTCCAGCACCTTGCAGTGTGGAGACAGCCCCTGCCAGCAATCTCCTCTCCAAGGAGGCCTCATCCGAGGCCTAGGCCCAGGGGAAAGGCACCAGCGGGGTTGAGCCAGGGGAGGCGCCCGGGCATGTCTGGACCCTGTCCCCGCAGCCTGCCCCTTGGTGGGGCAGTACGCCCGGAGGCCAGGAAGGTCTGGGCAAGGCTGGCCAGGGGCAGGGGCCCTGCTGGGTCCTGCCCCTGGCCTGTGGGGCCTCTGAGCACAACCGGCCCTCTCCCACTGGAAGACCTCCCCGGCTGCCTCCAAAGGCCGGTTTGCAAGCACTCCCGCCCACTGTTCCCGCCAGGCGCGCACAATGCTCCCAAGCCTGGGAGAAAAGCGCTTCGGGGTGGTGGTCTCTCCGGGCCCTTGCCCCTGAGCCTGGGGGCCAGGCAGGGGATCCACAGTCCCAGGCCAAGGCACAACAACATGCACACGTCTGTTCCTGCCCCCTCCACCGGCAGAGAGCTCGGGGGAGCCAGAGTCTGTCAGGCAGCTGCTGGGCTGGCCGCCTGTGTGGGAAGGGGCAGAGCCGACCTAGGGGCAAGTTGGGCCTCTTGCTCTCCCTGCTGCCCTGAGGCTGCTGGGCCAAAGAGGTCTTGGGCATCCAGCCCCTTGCTGGTCCCTTCCCTCTGACGAGGCCCTCTGAGCTCCAGCACCTTGCAGTGTGGAGACAGCCCCTGCCAGCAACCTCCTCTCCAAGGAGGCCTCAACCGAGGCCTAGGCACAGGGGAAAGGCACCAGCGGGGATGAGCCAGTGGAGGCGCACGGGCATATCAGGACCCAGTCCCCGCAGCCTGCCCCTTGGTGGGGCAGTACCCCCGGAGGCCAGGAAGGTCTGGGCAAGGCTGGCCAGGGGCAGGGTCCCTGCTGGGTCCTGCCCCTGGCCTGTGGGGCCTCTGAGCACAACCGGCCCTCTCCCACTGGAAGACCTCCCCGGCTGCCTCCAAAGGCGGGTTTGCCAACACTCCCGCCCGCTGTTCCCGCCAGGCACGCACAACGCTCCCAAGGCCAGGAGAAAAGCGCTTCGGGGTGTTGCTCTCTCCGGGCCCTTGCCCCTGAGCCTGGGGTCCAGGCAGTGGGTCCACACTCCCAGACCAAGGCAGAACCACATGCACACGTCTGTTCCTGACCCCTGCACCGGCAGAGAGCTCGGGGGAGCCAGAGTCTGTCAGGCAGCTGCTGGGTTGGCTGCCTGTGTGGGAAGGGGCAGAGCCGACCTAGGGGCAAGTTGGGCCTCTTGCTCTCCCTGCTGCCCTGAGGCTGCTGGGCCAAAGAGGTCTTGGGCAGCCAGTCCCTTGCTGGTCCCTTCCCGCTGACGAGGCCCTCTGAGCTCCAGCACCTTGCAGTGTGGAGACAGCCCCTGCCAGCAACCTCCTCTCCAAGGAGGCATCAACCGAGGCCTATGCCCAGGGGAAAGGCACCAGCGGGGATGAGCCTGGGGAGGCGCCCAGGCATGTCTGGACCCAGTCCCCGCAGCCTGCCCCTTGGTGGGGCAGTACCCCCGGAGGCCAGGAAGGTCTGGGCAAGGCTGGCCAGGGGCAGGGGCCCTACTGGGTCCTGCCCCTGGCCTGTGGGGCCTCTGAGCACAACCGGCCCTCTCCCACTCGAAGAACTCCCCGGCTGCCTCCAAAGGCCAGTTTGCCAACACTCCCGCCCGCTGTTCCCGCCAGGCACGCACAATGCTCCCAAGCCCGTGAGAAAAGCGCTTCGGGGTGGTGCTCTCCTCGGGCCCTTGCCCCTGAGCCTGGGGGCCAGGCAGTTGGTCAACACTCCCAGACCAAGGCAGAACCACATGCACACGTCTGTTCCTGACCCCTGCACCGGCAGAGAGCTCGGGGGAGCCAGAGTCTGCCAGGCAGCTGCTGGGCTGGCCGCCTGTGTGGGAAGGGGCAGAGCCGACCTAGGGGCAAGTTGGGCCTCTTCCTCTCCCTGCTGCCCTGAGGCTGCTGGGCCAAATAGGTCTTGGGCATCCAGCCCCTTGCTGGTCCCTTCACTCTGACGAGGCCCTCTGAGCTCTAGCACCTTGCAGTGTGGAGACAGCCCCTTCCAGCAACATCCTCTCCAAGGAGGCCTCAACCGAGGCCTAGGCCCAGGGGAAAGGCACCTGCGGGGATGAGCCTGGGGAGGCGCCCGGGCTTGTCTGGACCCAGTCCCCGCAGCCTGCCCCTTGGTGGGGCAGTACCCCCGGAGGCCAGGAAGATCTGGGCAAGGCTGGCCAGGGGCAGGGGCCCTGCTGGGTCCTCCCCATGGCCTGTGGGGCCTCTGAGCACAACCGGCCCTCTCCCACTGGAAGACCTCCCCGGCTGCCTCCAAAGGCCAGTTTGCCAACACTCCTGCCCGCTCTTCCCGCCAGGCACGCACAATGCTCCCAAGCCCGGGAGAAAAGCGCTTCGGGGTGGTGCTCTCTCCGGGCCCTTGCCCCTGAGCCTGTGGGCAAGGCAGGGGGAACACACTCCCAGACCAAGGCAGAAACACATGCACACGTCTGGTCCTGTCCCCTGCACCGGCAGAGAGCTCGGGGGAGCCAGAGTCTCTCAGGCAGGTGCTGGGCTGGCCGCCTGTGTGGGAAGGGGCAGAGCCGACCTAGGGGCAAGTTGGGACTCTTGCTCTCCCTGCTGCCCTGAGGCTGCAGGGCCAAAGACGTCTTGGGCATCCAGCCCCTTACTGGTCCCTTCCCTCTGACGAGGCCCTCTGAGCTCCAGCACCTTGCAGTGTGGAGACAGCCCCTGCCAGCAATCTCCTCTCCAAGGAGGCCTCAACCGAGGCCTAGGCCCAGGGGAAAGGCACCAGCGGGGTTGAGCCAGGGGAGGCGCCCGGGCATGTCTGGACCCAGTCCCCGCAGCCTGCCCCTTGGTGGGGCAGTACCCCTGGAGGCCAGGAAGGTCTGGGCAAGGCTGACCAGGGGCAGGGGACCTGCTGGGTCCTGCCCCTGGCCTGTGGGGCCTCTGAGCACAACCGGGCCTCTCCCACTGGAAGACCTCCCCGGCTGCCTCCAAAGGCCGTTTTGCACGCACTCCCGCCCACTCTTCCCACCAAGCGCGCACAATGCTCCCAAGCCCGGGAGAAAAGCGCTTCGGGGTGGTGCTCTCTCCGGGCCCTTGCCCCTGAGACTGGGGTCCAGGCAGGGGGTCCACACTCCCAGGCCAAGGCAGAACCACATGCACACGTCTGTTCCTGACCCCTGCACCGGCAGAGAGCTCGGGGGAGCCAGAGTCTGTCAGGCAGCTGCTGGGCTTGCCGCCTTTGTGGGAAGGGGCAGAGCCGACCTAGGGGCAAGTAGGGCCTCTTGCTCTCCCTGCTGCCCTGAGGCTGCTGGGCCAAAGAGGTCTTGGGCATCCAGCCCTTTGCTTGTCCCTTCCCTCTGACGAGGCCCTCTGAGCTCCAGCACCTTGCAGTGTGGAGACAGCCCCTGCCAGCAACCTCCTCTCCAAGGAGGCCTCAACCGAGACCTAGGACCAGGGGAAAGGCACCAGCGGGGATGAGCCTGGGGAGTCGCCCAGGCATGTCTGGACCCAGTCCCCGCAGCCTGCCCCTTGGTGGGGCAGTACCCACGGAGGCCAGGAAGGTCTGGGAAAGGCTGGCCAGGGGCAGGGGACCTGCTGGGTCCTGCCCCTGACCTGTGGGGCCTCTGAGCACAACCGGCCCTCTCCCACTGGAAGACCTCCCCGGCTGCCTCCAAAGTCCTGTTTGCCAACACTCCCACCCGCTGTTCACGCCAGACTTGCACAATGCTCCCAAGCCCGGGAGAAAAGCGCTTCGGGGTGGTGCTCTCTCCGGGCCCTTGCCCCTGAGCCTGGGGGCAAGGCATGGGGAACACACTCCCAGGCCAAGGCAGAACCACATGCCCACGTCTGTTCCTGTCCCCTGCACCGGCAGAGAGCTTGGGGTAGCCAGAGTCTGTCAGGCAGCTGCTGGGTTGGCCACCTGTGTGGGAAGGGGCAGAGCCGCCCTAGGGGCAAGTTGGGCCTCTTGCTCTCCCTGCTGCCCTGAGGCTGCTGGGCCAAAGACGTCTTGGGCATCCAGCCCCTTACTGGTCCCTTCCCTCTGACGAGGCCCTCTGAGCTCCAGCACCTTGCAGTGTGGAGACAGCCCCTGCCAGCAACCTCCTCTCCAAGGAGGCCTCAACCGAGGCCTAGGCCCAGGGGAAAGGCACCAGCGGGGATGAGCCTGGGGAGGCGCCCGAGCATGTCTGGACCCAGTCCCCGCAGCCTGCCCCTTGGTGGGGCAGTACCCCCGGAGGCCAGGAAGGTCTGGGAAAGGCTGGCCAGGGGCAGGGGACCTGCTGGGTCCTGCCCCTGGCCTGTGGGGCCTCTGAGCACAACCGGCCCTCTCCCACTGGAAGACCTCCCCGGCTGCCTCCAAAGGCCGGTTTGCAAGCGCTCCCGGCCACTGTTACCAGCAGGCGGGCACAATGCTTCTAAGCCCGGAAGAAAAGCGCTTCAGGGTGGTGCTCTCTCTGGGCCCTTGCCCCTGAGCCTGGGGGCAAGGCAGGTTGTCCACACTCCCAGGCCAAGGCAGAACCACATGCACACGTCTGACCTGCCCCCTGCACCGGCAGAGAGCTCGGGGGAGCCAGAGTCTGTCAGGCAGCTGCTGGGCTGGCCGCCTGTGTGGGAAGTGGCAGAGCCGACCTAGGGGCAAGTTGGGCCTCTTGCTCTCCCTGCTGCCCTGAGGCTGCTGGGCCAAAGAGGTCTTGGGCATCCAGCCCCTTGCTGGTCCCTTCCCTCTGACGAGGCCCTCTGAGCTCCAGCACCTTGCAGTGTGGAGACAGCCCCTGCCAGCAACCTCCTCTCCAAGGAGGCCTCAACCGAGGCCTAGGCCCAGGGGAAAGGCACCAGCGGGGATGAGCCTGGGGAGGCGCACGGGCATGTCTGGACCCAGTCCCCGCAGCCTGCCCCTTGGTGGGGCAGTACCCCCGGAGGCCAGGAAGGTCTGGGCAAGGCTGGCCAGGGGCAGGGGCCCTGCTGGGTCCTGCCCCTGGCCTGTGGGGCCTCTGAGCACAACCGGCCCTCTCCCACTGGAAGAACTCCCCGGCTGCCTCCAAAGGCCAGTTTGCCAACACTCCCGCCCGCTGTTCCCGCCAGGCACGCACAATGCTCCCAAGCCCGGGAGAAAAGCGCTTCGGGGTGGTGCTCTCCTCGGGCCCTTGCCCCTGAGCCTGGGGGCCAGGCAGTTGGTCCACACTCCCAGACCAAGGCAGAACCACATGCACACGTCTGTTCCTGACCCCTGCACCGGCAGATAGCTCGGGGGAGCCAGAGTCTGTCAGGCAGCTGCTGGGCTGGCCGCCTGTGTGGGAAGGGGCAGAGCCGACCTAGGGGCAAGTTGGGCCTCTTCCTCTCCCTGCTGCCCTGAGGCTGCTGGGCCAAAGAGGTCTTGGGCATCCAGCCCCTTGCTGGTCCCTTCCCTCTGACGAGGCCCTCTGAGCTTCAGCACCTTGCAGTGTGGAGACAGCCCCTGCCAGCAACATCCTCTCCAAGGAGGCCTCAACCGAGGCCTAGGCCCAGGGGAAAGGCACCAGCGGGGATGAGCCTGGGGAGGCGCCCGGGCATGTCTGGACCCAGTCCCCGCAGCCTGCCCCTTGGTGGGGCAGTACCCCCGGAGGCCAGGAAGATCTGGGCAAGGCTGGCCAGGGGCAGGGGCCCTGCTGGGTCCTCCCCATGGCCTGTGGGGCCTCTGAGCACAACCGGCCCTCTCCCACTGGAAGACCTCCCCGGCTGCCTCCAAAGGCCAGTTTGCCAACACTCCTGCCCGCTCTTCCCGCCAGGCACGCACAATGCTCCCAACCCCGGGAGAAAAGCGCTTCGGGGTGGTGGTCTCTCCGGGCCCTTGCCCCTGAGCCTGGGGGCCAGGCAGGGGATCCACAGTCCCAGGCCAAGGCACAACAACATGCACACGTCTGTTCCTGCCCCCTCCACCGGCAGAGAGCTCGTGGGAGCCAGAGTCTGTCAGGCAGCTGCTGGGCTGGCCGCCTGTGTGGGAAGGGGCAGAGCCGACCTAGGGGCAAGTTGGGCCTCTTGCTCTCCCTGCTGCCCTGAGGCTGCTGGGCCAAAGAGGTCTTGGGCATCCAGCCCCTTGCTGGTCCCTTCCCTCTGACGAGGCCCTCTGAGCTCCAGCACCTTGCAGTGTGGAGACAGCCCCTGCCAGCAACCTCCTCTCCAAGGAGGCCTCAACCTAGGCCTAGGCCCAGGGGAAAGGCACCAGCGGGGATGAGCCATTGGAGGCGCACGGGCATATCAGGACCCAGTCCCCGCAGCCTCCCCCTTGGTGGGGCAGTACCCCCGGAGGCCAGGAAGGTCTGGGCAAGGCTGGCCAGGGGCAGGGTCCCTGCTGGGTCCTGCCCCTGGCCTGTGGGGCCTCTGAGCACAACCGGCCCTCTCCCACTGGAAGACCTCCCCGGCTGCCTCCAAAGGCGGGTTTGCCAACACTCCCGCCCGCTGTTCCCGCCAGGCACGCACAACGCTCCCAAGGCCAGGAGAAAAGCGCTTCGGGGTGTTGCTCTCTCCGGGCCCTTGCCCCTGAGCCTGGGGTCCAGGCAGTGGGTCCACACTCCCAGACCAAGGCAGAACCACATGCACACGTCTGTTCCTGACCCCTGCACCGGCAGAGAGCTCGGGGGAGCCAGAGTCTGTCAGGCAGCTGCTGGGTTGGCTGCCTGTGTGGGAAGGGGCAGAGCCGACCTAGGGGCAAGTTGGGCCTCTTGCTCTCCCTGCTGCCCTGAGGCTGCTGGGCCAAAGAGGTCTTGGGCATCCAGCCCCTTGCTGGTCCCTTCCCTCTGACGAGGCCCTCTGAGCTCCAGCACCTTGCAGTGTGGAGACAGCCCCTGCCAGCAACATCCTCTCCAAGGAGGCATCAACCGAGGCCTATGCCCAGGGGAAAGGCACCAGCGGGGATGAGCCTGGGGAGGCGCCCAGGCATGTCTGGACCCAGTCCCCGCAGCCTGCCCCTTGGTGGGGCAGTACCCCCGGAGGCCAGGAAGGTCTGGGCAAGGCTGGCCAGGGGCAGGGGCCCTGCTGGGTCCTGCCCCTGGCCTGTGGGGCCTCTGAGCACAACCGGCCCTCTCCCACTGGAAACACTTCCCGGCTGACTCCAAAGGCCAGTTTGCCAACACTCCCGCCCGCTGTTCCCGCCAGGCACGCACAATGCTCCCAAGCCCGGGAGAAAAGCACTTCGGGGTGGTGCTCTCCTCGGGCCCTTGCCCCTGAGCCTGGGGGCCAGGCAGTGGGTCCACACTCCCAGACCAAGGCAGAACCACATGCACACGTCTGTTCCTGACCCCTGCACCGGCAGAGAGCTCGGGGGAGCCAGAGTCTGTCAGGCAGCTGCTGGGCTGGCCGCCTGTGTGGGAAGGGGCAGAGCCGACCTAGGGGCAAGTTGGGCCTCTTGCTCTCCCTGCTGCCCTGAGGCTGCTGGGCCAAAGAGGTCTTGGGCATCCAGCCCCTTGCTGGTCCCTTCCCTCTGACGAGGCCCTCTGAGCTCTAGCACCTTGCAGTGTGGAGACAGCACCTGCCAGCAACATCCTATCCAAGGAGGCCTCAACCGAGGCCTAGGCCCAGGGGAAAGGCACCAGCGGGGATGAGCCTGGGGAGGCGCCCGGGCATGTCTGGACCCAGTCCCCGCAGCCTGCCCCTTGGTGGGGCAGTACCCCCGGAGGCCAGGAAGATCTAGGCAAGGCTGGCCAGGGGCAGGGGCCCTGCTGGGTCCTCCCCATGGCCTGTGGGGCCTCTGAGCACAACCGGCCCTCTCCCACTGGAAGACCTCCCCGGCTGCCTCCAAAGGCCAGTTTGCCAACACTCCTGCCCGCTCTTCCCGCCAGGCACGCACAATGCTCCCAAGCCCGGGAGAAAAGCGCTTCGGGGTGGTGCTCTCTCCGGGCCCTTGCCCCTGAGCCTGTGGGCAAGGCAGGGGGAACACACTCCCAGACCAAGGCAGAAACACATGCACACGTCTGGTCCTGTCCCCTGCACCGGCAGAGAGCTCGGGGGAGCCAGAGTCTCTCAGGCAGGTGCTGGGCTGGCCGCCTGTGTGGGAAGGGGCAGAGCCGACCTAGGGGCAAGTTGGGCCTCTTGCTCTCCCTGCTGCCCTGAGGCTGCAGGGCCAAAGACGTCTTGGGCATCCAGCCCCTTACTGGTCCCTTCCCTCTGACGAGGCCCTCTGAGCTCCAGCACCTTGCAGTGTGGAGACAGCCCCTGCCAGCAATCTCCTCTCCAAGGAGGCCTCAACCGAGGCCTAGGCCCAGGGGAAAGGCACCAGCGGGGATGATCCTGGGGAGGCGCACGGACATGTCTGGACCCAGTCTCCGCAGCCTGCCCCTTGGTGGGGCAGTACCCCCGGAGGCCAGGAAGGTCTGGGCAAGTCTGGCCAGGGGCAGGGGCCCTGCTGGGTCCTGCCCCTGGCCTGTGGGGCCTCTGAGCACAACCGGCCCTCTCCCACTGGAAGACCTCCCCGGCTGCCTCCAAAGTCCTGTTTGCAAACACTCCCGCCCGCTGTTCACGTCAGGCTCGCACAATGCTCCCAAGCCCGGGAGAAAAGGACTTCGGAGTGGTGCTCTCTCCGGGCCCTTGCCCCTGAGCCTGGGGGCAAGGCAGGGGGAACACACTCCCAGGCCAAGGCAGAACCACATGCCCACGTCTGTTCCTGTCCCCTGCACCGGCAGAGAGCTTGGGGGAGCCAGAGTCTGTCAGGCAGGTGCTGGGTTGGCCGCCTCTGTGGGAAGGGGCAGAGCCGACCTAGGGGCAAGTTGGGCCTCTTGCTCTCCCTGCTGCCCTGAGGCTGCTGGGCCAAAGACGTCTTGGGCATCCAGCCCCTCGCTGGTCCCTTCCCTCTGACGAGGCCCTCTGAGCTCCAGCACCTTGCAGTGTGCAGACAGCCCCTGCCAGCAACCTCCTCTCCAAGGAGGCCTCAACCGAGGCCTAGGCCCAGGGGAAAGGCACCAGAGGGGATGAGCCAGGGGAGGCGCCCGAGCATGTCTGGACCCAGTTCCCGCAGCCTGCCCCTTGGTGGGGCAGTACCCCCGGAGGCCAGGAAGGGCTGGGCAAGGCTGGCCAGGGGCAGGGGCCCTGCTGGGTCCTGCCCCTGGCCTGTGGGGCCTCTGAGCACAACCGGCCCTCTCCCACTGATAGACCTCCCCGGCTGCCTCCAAAGGCTGGTTTGCAAGCACTCAATCCCGCTGTTCACGCCAGCTGCGGACAATGCTCCCAAGCCCGGGAGAAAAGCATTTTGGGGTGGTGCTCACTCCGGGCTTTGGAAGACCTCCCCGGCTGCCTCCAAGGCCGGTTTGCAAGCACTTCTGCCTGCTGTTCCCGCCACCCGCGCACAATGCTCCCAAGCCCGGGAGAAAAGCGTTTCGGGGTGGTGTTCTCTCTGGACCCAAGAAAGACCTCCTGGGCTGCCCCCAAATGCCGGTTTGCAAGCACTCCCACTCACTGTTCCCGCCATCCGTGCAAATGCTCCAAGCCCAGGAGAAAAGCCCTTCAGGGTGGTGCTCTCTCCCGGCCCTTGGAAGACCTCCCCGGCTGCCTCCAAAGGCTGGATTTCAAGTACTCCCTCCCGCTGTCCCGCCAGCCGCACACAATGCTCCCAATCACGGGAGAAAAGCGCTTCGGGGTGGTGCTCTCTACGGGCCCTTGGAAGACCTCCCCGTTTGTCTCCAAAGGCCGGTTTGCAAGCACTCATGCCCGCTGTTCCCGCCAGCCGCGCACAATGCTCCCAAGCCTAGGAGAAAAGCGCTTCGGGGTGGTGCTCTCTCCCGGCCCTTGGAAGACCTCCCCGGCTGCCTCCAAAGGCCGGTTTGCAAGCACTCAATCCCGCTGTTCCCGCCAGCCGCGCACAATGCTCCCAAGCCCGGGAGAAAAGCGCTTCGGGGTGGTGCTCTCTCCCGGCCCTTGGAAGACCTCCCCGGCTGCCTCCAAAGGCTGGTTTTCAAGAACTCCCTCCCGCTGACCCGCCAGCCGCACACAATGCTCCCAAGCCCGGGAGAAAAGCATTTTGAGGTGGTCTCTCTCCGGGCCCTTGGAAGACTCCCCGGCTGCCTCTAAAGGCCGGTTTGCAAGCACTCATGTCCTCTGTTCCCGACAGCCGCGAACAATGCTCCCAATTCCGTGAGAAAAGTGCTTCGGGATGGTGCTCTCTCCGGGCCCTTGGAAGACCTCCCAAGCTGCCTCCAAAGGCCGGTTTGCAAGCACTCCCGCCCGCTGTTCCCGCCAGCCTCGCACAATGCTCCCAAGCCCGGGAGAAAAGCGCTTCGGGGTGGTGTTCTCTCCGTGCCAATGGAGGACCTCCCTGGCTGCCCCCAAAGGCCGGTTTGCAAGCACTCCCACTCGCTGTTCCCGCCAGCCACGCACAATCCTCCAAAACCCCGGAGAAAAGCGCTTCGGGGTGGTGTTCTCTCCGTGCCCATGGAAGACCTCCCGGGGTGCCCCCAAAGGCCGGTTTGGAAGCACTCCCACTCGCTGTTCCCGCCATCCGCGCACAATGCTCCCAAGCCCGGGAGAAAAGCATTTTGGGGTGGTGCTCACACCGGGCCCTGGAAGACCTCCCCGGCTGCCTCCAAAGGACGGTTTTCAAGCACTCCTGCCTGCTGTTCCCGCCACCCGCGCACAATGCTCCCAAGCCTGGGAGAAAAGCGCTTCGGGGTGGTGCTCTCTACAGGCCCTTGGAAGACCTCCCCGGCTGCCTCCAAAGGCCGGTTTGCAAGGACTCCTTCCTGCTGTTCCCGTCATCCGCGCACAATGCTCCCAAGCCCGGGAGAAAAGCATTTTGGGGTGGTGCTCACACCGGGCCCTGGAAGACCTCCCCGGCTGCCTCCAAAGGACGGTTTTCAAGCACTCCTGCCTGCTGTTCCCGCCACCCGCGCAAAATGCTCCGAAGCCCGGGAGAAAAGCGCTTCGGGGTGGTGCTCTCTACAGGCCCTTGGAAGACCTCCCTGGCTGCCTCCAAAGGCCGGTTTGCAAGGACTCCTTCCTGCTGTTCCCGCCAGCCACGCACAATGCTCCCAAGCCCGGGAGAAAAGCATTTTGGGGTGGTGCTCACACCGGGCCCTGGAAGTCCTCCCCGGCTGCCTCCAAAGGACGGTTTTCAAGCACTCCTGCCTGCTGTTCCCGCCACCCGCGCAGAATGCTCCCAAGCCCGGGAGAAAAGCGCTTCGGGGTGGTGCTCTCTACAGGCCCTTGGAAGACCTCCCCGGCTGCCTCCAAAGGCCGGTTTGCAAGGACTCCTTCCTGCTGTTCCCGCCAGCCACGCACAATGCTCCCAAGCCCGGGAGAAAAGCATTTTGGGGTGGTGCTCACTCCGGGCCCTTGGAAGACCTCCCCGGCTGCCTCCAATGGCCAGTTTGCAAGCACTCATGTCCGCTGTTCCCACCAGCCGCGCACAATGCTCCCAAGCCCGGGAGAAAAGCTTTTTGGGGTGGTGCTCACTCCGGGCCCTGGAAGACCTCCCCGGCTGCCTCCAAAGGCCAGTTTTCAAGCACTCCTGCCTGCTGTTCCCGCCACCTGCGCACAATGCTCCCAAGCCCGGGAGAAAAGCGCTTCGGGGTGGTGCTCTCTACAGGCCCTTGGAAGAACTCCCCGGCTGCCTCCAAAGGCCGGTTTGCAAGGACTCCTTCCTGCTGTTCCCGCCAGCCACGCACAATGCTCCCAAGCCCGGGAGAGAAGCATTTTGGGGTGGTGCTCTCTACAGGCCCTTGGAAGACCTCCCCGGCTGCCTCCAGTGGCCAGTTTGCAAGCACTCATGCCCGCTGTTCCCACCAGCCGCGCACAATGCTCCCAAGCCCGGGAGAAAAGCTTTTTGGGGTGGTGTTCACACCGGGCCCTGGAAGACCTCCCCGGCTGCCTGCAAAGGCCGGTTTTCAAGCACTCCTGCCTGCTGTTCCTGCCACCCGCGCACAATACTCCCAAGCCCGGGAGAAAAGCGCTTCGGGGTGGTGCTCTCTACAGGCCCTTGGAAGACCTCCCTCGCTGCCTCCAAAGGCCGGTTTGCAAGGACTCCTTCCTGCTGTTCCCGCCAGCCACGCACAATGCTCCCAAGCCCGGGAGAAAAGTGCTTCGGGGTGGTGATCTCTCCGGGCCCTTGGAAGTCGTCCCCGGCTGCCTCCAAAGGCCGGTTTGCAAGCACTCATGCCCGTTGTTCCCACCAGCCGCGCACAATGCTCCCAAGCCCGGGAGAAAAGCATTTTGGGGTGGTGCTCACTCCGGGCCCTTGGAAGACCTCCCCGGCTGCCTCCAAAGGCTAGTTTGCAAGCAGTCCTGCCTGCTGTTCCCGCCAGCCGCGCACAATGCTCCCAAGCCCGGGAGAAAAGCGCTTCGGGGTGGTGCTCTCTCCGGGCCCTTGGAAGACGTCCCCGCCTGCCTCCAAAGGCCGGTTTGCAAGCACTCATGCCCGTTGTTCCCACCAGCCGCGCACAATGCTCCCAAGCCCGGGAGAAAAGCATTTTGGGGTGGTGCTCACTCCGGGCCCTTGGAAGACCTCCCCGGCTGCCTCCAAAGGCCAGTTTGCAAGCAGTCCTGCCTGCTGTTCCCGCCAGCCGCGCACAATGTTCCCAAGCCCGGGAGAAAAGCGCTTCGGGGTGGTGCTCTCTCCGGGCACTTTCAAGACCTCCCCGGCTGCCTCCAAAGGCCGGTTTGTAAGTACTCATTCCCGCTGCTTCCGCCAGCCACGCACAATGCTCCCAAGCCCGGGAGAAAAGCATTTTGGGGTGGTGCTCTCTCCGGGCCCTTGGAAGACCTCCCGGGCTGCCTCCAAAGGCCGGTTTGCAAGCATTCATGTCCGTTGTTCCCGACAGCCGGGCACAATGCTCCCAAGCCCGAGAGAAAAGCATTTTGGGGTGGTGATCAGTCCGGCCCTTGGAAGACCTCCCCGGCTGCCTCCAAAGGACAGTTTGCAAGCACTCCCGCCCGCTGTTCACGCCAGGCTCGCACAATGCTCCCAAGCCCGGGAGAAAAGCGCTTCGGGGTGGTGCTCTCTCCGGGCCCTTGCCCCTGAGCCTGGGGGCCAGGCAGTAGGTCCACACTCCCAGACCAAGGCAGAACCACATGCACACGTCTGTTCCTGTCCCCTGCACCGGCAGAGAGCTCGGGGGAGCCAGAGTCTGTCAGGCAGGTGCTGGGCTGGCCGCCTGTGTGGGAAGGGGCAGAGCCGACCTAGGGGCAAGTTGGGCCTCTTGCTCTCCCTGCTGCCCTGAGGCTGCTGGGCCAAAGAGGTCTTGGGCATCCAGCCCCTTTCTGGTCCCTTCCCTCTGACGAGGCCCTCTGAGCTCCAGCACCTTGCAGTGTGGAGACAGCCCCTGCCAGCAACATCCTCTCCAAGGAGGCCTCAACCGAGGCCTAGGCCCAGGGGAAAGGCACCAGCGGGGATGAGCCTGGGGAGGCGCCCGGGCATGTCTGGACCCAGTCCCCACAGCCTGCCCCTGGTGGGGCAGTACCCCCGGAGGCCAGGAAGATCTGGGCAAGGCTGGCCAGGGGCAGGGGCCCTGCTGGGTCCTCCCCATGGCCTGTGGGGCCTCTGAGCACAACCGGCCCTCTCCCACTGGAAGACCTCCCCGGCTGCCTCCAAAGGCCGGTTTGCAAGCACTCCCGCCCACTGTTCCCGCCAGGCGCGCACAATGCTCCCAAGCCCGGGAGAAAAGCGCTTCGGGGTGGTGCCCTCTCCGGGCCCTTGCCCCTGAGCCTGTGGGCAAGGCAGGGGGATCACACTCCCAGACCAAGGCAGAAACACATGCACACGTCTGTTCCTGTCCCCTGCACCGGCAGAGAGCTCGGGGGAGCCAGAGTCTCTCAGGCAGGTGCTGGGCTGGCCGCCTGTGTGGGAAGGGGCAGAGCCGACCTAGGGGCAAGTTGGGCCTCTTGCTCTCCCTGCTGCCCTGAGGCTGCAGGGCCAAAGACGTCTTGGGCATCCAGCCCCTTACTGGTCCCTTCCCTCTGACGAGGCCCTCTGAGCTCCAGCACCTTGCAGTGTGGAGACAGCCCCTGCCAGCAATCTCCTCTCCAAGGAGGCCTCAACCGAGGCCTAGGCCCAGGGGAAAGGCACCAGCGGGGTTGAGCCAGGGGAGGCGCCCGGGCATGTCTGGACCCTGTCCCCGCAGCCTGCCCCTTGGTGGGGCAGTACCCCCGGAGGCCAGGAAGGTCTGGGCAAGGCTGGCCAGGGGCAGGGGCCCTGCTGGGTCCTGCCCCTGGCCTGTGGGGCCTCTGAGCACAACCGGCCCTCTCCCACTGGAAGACCTCCCCGGCTGCCTCCAAAGGCCGGTTTGCAAGCACTCCCGCCCACTGTTCCCGCCAGGCGCGCACAATGCTCCCAAGCCCGGGAGAAAAGCGCTTCGGGGTGGTGGTCTCTCCGGGCCCTTGCCCCTGAGCCTGGGGGCCAGGCAGGGGGTGCACAGTCCCAGGCCAAGTCACAACAACATGCACACGTCTGTTCCTGCCCCCTCCACCGGCAGAGAGCTGGGGGGAGCCAGAGTCTGTCAGGCAGCTGCTGGGCTGGCCGCCTGTGTGGGAAGGGGCAGAACCGACCTAGGGGCAAGTTGGGCCTCTTGCTCTCCCTGCTGCCCTGAGGCTGCTGTGCCAAAGAGGTCTTGGGCATCCAGCCCCTTGCTGGTCCCTTCCCTCTGACGAGGCCCTCTGAGCTCCAGCACCTTGCAGTGTGGAGACAGACCCTGCCAGCAACCTCCTCTCCAAGGAGGCCTCAACCGAGGCCTAGGCCCAGGGGAAAGGCACCAGCGGGGATGAGCCAGTGGAGGCGCACGGGCATATCAGGACCCAGTCCCCGCAGCCTGCCCCTTGGTGGGGCAGTACCCCCGGAGGCCAGGAAGGTCTGGGCAAGGCTGGCCAGGGGCAGGGTCCCTGCTGGGTCCTGCCCCTGTCCTGTGGGGCCTCTGAGCACAACCGGCCCTCTCCCACTGGAAGACCTCCCCGGCTGCCTTCAAAGGCGGGTTTGCCAACACTCCCGCCCGCTGTTCCCGCCAGGCACGCACAACGCTCCCAAGGCCAGGAGAAAAGCGCTTCGGGGTGTTGCTCTCTCCGGGCCCTTGCCCCTGAGCCTGGGGTCCAGGCAGTGGGTCCACACTCCCTGACCAAGGCAGAACCACATGCACACGTCTGTTCCTGACCCCTGAACCGGCAGAGAGCTCGGGGGAGCCAGAGTCTATCAGGCAGCTGCTGGGTTGGCTGCCTGTGTGGGAAGGGGCAGAGCCGACCTAGGGGCAAGTTGGGCCTCTTGCTCTCCCTGCTGCCCTGAGGCTGCTCGGCCAAAGAGGTCTTGGGCATCCAGCCCCTTGCTGGTCCCTTCCCTCTGACGAGGCCCTCTGAGCTCCAGCACCTTGCAGTGTGGAGACAGCCCCTGCCAGCAACCTCCTCTCCAAGGAGGCATCAACCGAGGCCTATGCCCAGGGGAAAGGCACCAGCGGGGATGAGCCTGGGGAGGCGCCCGGGCATGTCTGGACCCAGTCCGCGCAGCCTGCCCCTTGGTGGGGCAGTACCCCCGGAGGCCAGGAAGGTCTGGGCAAGGCTGGCCAGGGGCAGGGGACCTGCTGTGTCCTGCCCCTGGCCTGTGAGGCCTCTGAGCACAACCGGCCCTCTCCCACTGGAAGACCTCCACGGCTGCCTCCAAAGTCCTGTTTGCAAACACTCCCGCCCGCTGTTCACGCCAGGCTCGCACAATGCTCCCAAGCCCGGGAGAAAAGCGCTTCGGGGTGGTGCTCTCTCCGGGCCCTTGCCCCTAAGCCTGCGGGCCAGGCAGGGGGAACACACTCCCAGGCCAAGACAGAACGACATGAACACGTCTGTTCCTGCCCCCTACACCGGCAGAGAGCTCGGGGGAGCCAGAGTCTCTCAGGCAGGTGCTGGGCTGGCCGCCTGTGTGGGAAGGGGCAGAGCCGACCTAGGGGCAAGTTGGGCCTCTTGCTCTCCCTGTTGCCCTGAGGCTGCTGGGCCAAAGACGTCTTGGGCTTCCAGCCCTTTGCTGGTCCCTTCCCTCTGACGAGGCCCTCTGAGCTCCAGCACCTTGCAGTGTGGAGACAGCACCTGCCAGCAATCTCCTCTCCAAGGAGGCCGCAACCGAGGCCTAGGCCCAGGGGAAAGGCACCAGCGGGGATGAGCCTGGGGAGGCGCCCGGGCATGTCTGGACCCAGTCCCCGCAGCCTGCCCCTTGGTGGGGCAGTACCCCTGGAAGCCAGTAAGGTCTGGGCAAGTCTGACCAGGGGCAGGGGACCTGCTGGGTCCTGCCCCTGGCCTGTGGGGCCTCTGAGCACAACCGGCCCTCTCCCACTGGAAGACCTCCCCGGCTGCCTCCAAAGGCCGTTTTGCACGCACTCCCGCCCACTGTTCCCACCAAGCGCGCACAATGCTCCCAAGCCCGGGAGAAAAGCGCTTCGGGGTGGTGCTCTCTCCGGGCCCTTGCCCCTGAGCCTGGGGGCCAGGCAGGGGGTCCACAGTCCCAGGCCAAGGCAGAACCACATGCACACGTCTGTTCCTGACCCCTGCACCGGCAGAGAGCTCGGGGGAGCCAGAGTCTGTCAGGCAGCTGCTGGGCTGGCCGCCTTTGTGGGAAGGGGCAGAGCCGACCTAGGGGCAAGTTGGGCCTCTTGCTCTCCCTGCTGCCCTGAGGCTGCTGGGCCAAAGAGGTCTTGGGCATCCAGCCCTTTGCTTGTCCCTTCACTCTGACGAGGCCCTCTGAGCTCCAGCACCTTGCAGTGTGGAGACAGCCCCTGCCAGCAACCTCCTCTCCAAGGAGGCCTCAACCGAGGCCTAGGCCCAGGGGAAAGGCACCAGCGGGGTTGATCCAGGGGAGGCGCCCGGGCATGTCTGGACCCTGTCCCCGCAGCCTGCCCCTTGGTGGGGCAGTAGCCCCGGAGGCCAGGAAGGTCTGGGCAAGGCTGGCCAGGGGCAGGGTCCCTGCTGGGTCATGCCCCTGGCCTGTGGGGCCTCTGAGCACAACCGGCCCTCTCCCACTGGAAGACCTCCCCGGCTGCCTCCAAAGGCCGGTTTGCAAGCACTCCCGCCCACTGTTCCCGCCAGGCGCGCACAATGCTCCCAATCCCGGGAGAAAAGCGCTTCGGGGTGGTGGTCTCTCCGGGCCCTTGCCCCTGAGCCTGTGGGCCAGGCAGGGGGTCCACAGTCCCAGGCCAAGGCACAACAACATGCACACGTCTGTTCCTGCCCCCTCCACCGGCAGAGAGCTGGGGGGAGCCAGAGTCTGTCAGGCAGCTGCTGGGCTGGCCGCCTGTGTGGGAAGGGGCAGAGCCGACCTAGGGGCAAGTTGGGCCTCTTCCTCTCCCTGCTGCCCTGAGGCTGCTGTGCCAAAGAGGTCTTGGGCATCCAGCCCCTTGCTGGTCCCTTCCCTCTGACGAGGCCCTCTGAGCTCCAGCACCTTGCAGTGTGGAGACAGCCCCTGCCAGCAACCTCCTCTCCAAGGAGGCCTCAACCGAGGCCTAGGCCCAGGGGAAAGGCACCAGCGGGGATGAGCCAGTGGAGGCACACGGGCATATCAGGACCCAGTCCCCGCAGCCTGCCCCTTGGTGGGGCAGTACCCCCGGAGGCCAGGAAGGTCTGGGCAAGGCTGTCCAGGGGCAGGGGCCCTGCTGGGTCCTGCCCCTGGCCTGTGGGGCCTCTGAGCACAACCGGCCCTCTCCCACTGGAAGACCTCCCCGGCTGCCTTCAAAGGCGGGTTTGCCAACACTCCCGCCCGCTGTTCCCGCCAGGCACGCACAACGCTCCCAAGGCCAGGAGAAAAGCGCTTCGGGGTGTTGCTCTCTCCGGGCCCTACCCCTGAGCCTGGGGTCCAGGCAGTGGGTCCACACTCCCAGACCAAGGCAGAACCACATGCACACGTCTGTTCCTGACCCCTGAACCGGCAGAGAGCTCGGGGGAGCCAGAGTCTATCAGGCAGCTGCTGGGTTGGCTGCCTGTGTGGGACGGGGCAGAGCCGACCTAGGGGCAAGTTGGGCCTCTTGCTCTCCCTGCTACCCTGAGGCTGCTGGGTCAAAGAGGTCTTGGGCATCCAGCCCTTTGCTTGTCCCTTCCCTCTGACGAGGCCCTCTGATCTCCAGCACCTTGCAGTGTGGAGACAGCCCCTGCCAGCAACCTCCTCTCCAAGGAGGCCTCAACCGAGGCCTAGGCCCAGGGGAAAGGCACCAGCGGGGATGAGCCTGGGGAGGCGCCCGGGGATGTCTGGACCCAGTCCCCGCAGCCTGCCCCTTGGTGGGGCAGTACCCCCGGAGGCCAGGAAGGTCTGGGCAAGGCTGGCCAGGGTCAGGGGCCCTGCTGGGTCCTGCCCCTGGCCTGTGGGGCCTCTGAGCACAACCGGCCCTCTCCCACTGGAAGACCTCCCCGGCTGCCTCCAAAGTCCTGTTTGCTAACACTCCCGCCCGCTGTTCACGCCAGGCTCGCACAATGCTCCCAAGCCCGGGAGAAAAGCGCATTGGGGTGGTTCTCTCTCCGGGCCCTTGCCCCTGAGCCTGGGGGCAAGGCACGGGGAACACACTCCCTGGCCAAGGCAGAACCACATGCCCACGTCTGTTCCTGTCCCCTGCAGCGGCAGAGAGCTTGGGGGAGCCAGAGTCTGACAGGCAGCTGCTGGGTTGGCCGCCTGTGTGGGAAGGGGCAGAGCCGACCTAGGGGCAAGTTGGGCCTCTTGCTCTCCCTGCTGCCTTGAGGCTGCTGGGCCAAAGACGTCTTGGGCATCCAGCCCCTTACTGGTCCCTTCCCTCTGACGAGGCCCTCTGAGCTCCAGCACCTTGCAGTGTGGAGACAGCCCCTGCCAGCAACCTCCTCTCCAAGGAGGCCTCAACCGAGGCCTAGGCCCAGGGGAAAGGCACCAGCGGGGATGAGCCAGGGGAGGCGCCCGGGCATGTCTGGACCCAGTCCCCGCAGCCTGCCCCTTTGTGGGGCAGTACCCCCGGAGGCCAGGAAGGTCTGGGCAAGGCTGGCCAGGGGCAGGGGCCCTGCTGCGTCCTGCCCCTGGCCTGTGGGGCCTCTGAGCACAACCGGCCCTCTCCCACTGGAAGACCTCCCCGGCTGCCTCCAAAGGCCGGTTTGCAAGCGCTCCCGCCCACTGTTCCCAGCAGGCGTGCACAATGCTCCCAAGCCCGGGAGAAAAGCGCTTCGGGGTGGTGCTCTCTCCGGGCACTTTCAAGACCTCCCCGGCTGCCTCCAAAGGCCGGTTTGTAAGTACTCATTCCCGCTGCTTCCGCCAGCCGCGCACAATGCTCCCAGGACCGTGAGAAAAGCGCTTCGGGGTGGTGTTCTCTCAGGGACCATGGAGGACCTCCCCGGCTGCCCCCAAAGTCCGGTTTGCAAGCATTCCCACTCGCTGTTCCCGCCAGGCACACACAATGTTCCAAAACCCCGGAGAAAAGCGCTTCGGGGTGGTGGTCTCTCCGGGCCCCTGCCCCTGAGCCTGGGGGCCAGGCAGGGGATCCACAGTCCCAGGCCAAGGCAGAACCACATGCACACGTCTGTTCCTGCCCCCTCCACCGGCAGAGAGCTGGGGGGAGCCAGAGTCTGTCAGGCAGCTGCTGGGCTGGCCGCCTGTGTGGGAAGGGGCAGAGCCGACCTAGGGGCAAGTTGGGCCTCTTGTTCTCCCTGCTGCCCTGAGGCTGCTGGGCCAAAGAGGTCTTGGGCATCCAGCCCCTTGCTGGTCCCTTCCCTCTGACGAGGCCCTCTGAGCTCCAGCACCTTGCAGTGTGGAGACAGCCCCTGCCAGCAACCTCCTCTCCAAGGAGGCCTCAACCGAGGCCTAGGCCCAGGGGAAAGGCACCAGCGGAGATGAGCCAGTGGAGGCGCACGGGCATGTCTGGACCCAGTCCCCGCAGCCTGCCCCTTGGTGGGGCAGTACCCCCGGAGGCCAGGAAGGTCTGGGCAAGGCTGCGAGGGGCAGGGGCCCTGCTGGGTCGTGCCCCTGGCCTGTGGGGCGTCTGAGCACAACCGGCACTCTCCCGCTGGAAGACCTCCCCGTCTGCCTCCAAAGGCCGGTTTGCAAGCACTCCCGCCCGCTGTTCCCGCCAGGCACGCACAATGCTCCCAAGCCCGGGAGAAAAGCGCTTCGGGGTGGTGCTCTCTCCGGGCCCTTGCCCCTGAGCCTGGGGGCCAGGCAGTTGGAACACACTCCCAGGCCAATGCAGAACGACATGCACACGTCTGTTCCTGCCCCCTACACCGGCAGAGAGCTCGGGGGAGCCAGAGACTGCCAGGCTGCTGCTGGGCTGGCTGCCTGTGTGGGACGGGGCAGAGCCGACCTAGTGGCAAGTTGGGCCTCTTGCTCTCCCTGCTGCCCTGAGGCTGCTGGGTCAAAGAGGTCTTGGGCATCCAGCCCTTTGCTGGTCCCTTCCCTCTGACGAGGCCCTCTGAGCTCCAGCACCTTGCAGTGTGGAGACAGCCCCTGCCAGCAACCTCCTCTCCAAAGAGGCCTCAACCGAGGCCTACGCCCAGGGGAAAAGCACCAGCGGGGATGATCCTGGGGAGGCGCACGGACATGTCTGGACCCAGTCCCCGCAGCCTGCCCCTTGGTGGGGCAGTACCCCCGGAGGCCAGGAAGGTCTGGGCAAGGCTGGCCAGGGGCAGGGGCCCTGCTGGGTCCTGCCCCTGGCCTGTGAGGCCTCTGAGCACAACCGGCCCTCTCCCACTGGAAGACCTCCCCAGCTGCCTCCAAAGTCCTGTTTGCAAACACTCCCGCCCGCTGTTCACGCCAGGCTCGCACAATGCTCCCAAGCCCGGGAGAAAAGCGCTTCGGGGTGGTGCTCTCTCCGGGCCCTTGCCCCTGAGCCTGGGGGCCAGGCAGTGGGTCCACACTCCCAGACCAAGGCAGAACCACATGCCCACGTCTGTTCCTGACCCCTGCACCGGCAGAGAGCTCTGGGGAGCCAGAGTCTGTCAGGCAGGTGCTGGGCTGGCCGCCTGTGTGGGAAGGGGCAGAGCCGACCTAGGGGCAAGTTGGGCCTCTTCCTCTCCCTGCTGCCCTGAGGCTGCTGGGCCAAAGAGGTCTTGGGCATCCAGCCCCTAGCTGGTCCCTTCCCTCTGACGAGGCCCTCTGAGCTCCAGCACCTTGCAGTGTGGAGACAGCCCCTGCCAGCAACCTCCTCTCCAAGGAGGCCTCAACCGAGGCCTAGGCCCAGGGGAAAGGCACCAGCGGGGATGAGCCTGGGGAGGCGCCCGGGCATGTCTGGACCCAGTCCCCGCAGCCTGCCCCTTGGTGGGGCAGTACCCCCGGAGGCCAGGAAGGTCTGGGAAAGGCTGGCCAGGGGCAGGGGACCTGCTGGGTCCTGCCCCTGGCCTGTGGGGCCTCTGAGCACAACCGGCCCTCTCCCACTGGAAGACGTCCCCGGCTGCCTCCAAAGGCCGGTTTGCAAGCACTCCCGCCCACTGTTCCAACCAAGGGCGCACAACGCTCCCAAGCCCGGGAGAAAATCGCCTCGGGGTGGTGCTCTCTCCGGGCCCTTTCCCCTGAGCCTGTGGGCCAGGCAGGGTGTCCACACTCCCAGGCCAAGGCAGAACGACATGCACACGTCTGTTCCTGCCCCATGCACCGGCAGAGAGCTCGGGGGAGCCAAAGTCTGTCAGGCAGCTGCTGGGCTGGCCGCCTGTGTGGGAAGGGGCAGAGCCGACCTAGGGGCAAGTTGGGCCTCTTGCTCTCCCTGATGCCCTGAGGCTGCTGGGTCAAAGAGATCTTGGGCATCCAGCCCCTTGCTTGTCCCTTCCCTCTGACGAGGCCCTCTGAGCTCCAGCACCTTGCAGTGTGGAGACAGCCCCTGCCAGCAACCTCCTCTCCAAGGAGGCCTCAACCGAGGCCTAGGCCCAGGGGAAAGGCACCAGCGGGGATGAGCCTGGGGAGGCGCCCGGGCATGTCTGGACCCAGTCCCCGCAGCCTGCCCCTTGGTGGGGCAGTACCCCCGGAAGCCAGGAAGGTCTGGGCAAGGCTGGCCACGGGCAGGGGCCCTGCTGGGTCCTGCCCCTGGCCTGTGGGGCCTCTGAGCACAACCGGCCCTCTCCCACTGGAAGACTTCCCCGGCTGCCTCCAAAGGCCGGTTTGCCAACACTCCCGCCCGCTGTTCCCGCCAGGCACGCACAATTCTCCCAAGCCCGGGAGAAAAGCGCTTCGGGGTGGTGCTCTCTCCGGGCCCTTGCCCCTGAGCGTGGGGGCGAAGCAGTGGGTCCACACTCCCAGACCAACGCAGAACCACATGCACACGTCTGTTCCTGACCCCTGCACCGGCAGAGAGCTCGGGGGAGCCAGAGTCTGTCAGGCAGCTGCTGGGCTGGCCGCCTGTGTGGGAAGGGGCAGAGCCGACCTAGGGGCAAGTTGGGCCTCTTCCTCTCCCTGCTGCCCTGAGGCTGCTGGGCCAAAGAGGTCTTGGGCATCCAGCCCCTTCCTGGTCCCTTCCCTCTGACGAGGCCCTCTGAGCTCCAGCACCTTGCAGTGTGGAGACAGCCCCTGCCAGCAACCTCCTCTCCAAGGAGGCCTCAACCGAGGCCTAGGCCCAGGGGAAAGGCACCAGCGGGGATGAGCCTGGGGAGGCGCCCGGCCATGTCTGGACCCAGTCCCCGCAGCCTGCCCCTTGGTGGGGCAGTACCCCCGGAGGCCAGGAGGGTCTGGGCAAGGCTGCCAGGGGCAGGGACACTGCTGGGTCCTGCCCCTGGCCTGTGGGGCGTCTGAGCACAACCGGCACTCTCCCGCTGGAAGACCTCCCCGGCTGCCTCCAAAGGCCGGTTTGCAAGCACTCCCGCCTGCTGTTCCCGCCAGGCACGCACAATGCTCCCAAGCCCGGGAGAAAAGCGCTTCGGGGTGGTGCTCTCTCCGGGCCCTTGCCCCTGAGCCTGGGGGACAGGCAGGGGGAACACACTCCCAGGCCAAGGCAGAACGACATGCACACGTCTGTTCCTGCCCCCTACACCGGCAGAGAGTTCGGGGGAGCCAGAGACTGCCAGGCTGCTGCTGGGCTGGCTGCCTGTGTGGGACGGGGTAGAGCCGACCTAGGGGCAAGTTGGGCCTCTTGCTCTCCCTGCTGCCCTGAGGCTGCTGGGTCAAAGAGGTCTTGGGCATCCAGCCCTTTGCTGGTCCCTTCCCTCTGACGAGGCCCTCTGAGCTCCAGCACCTTGCAGTGTGCAGACAGCCCCTGCCGGCAACCTCCTCTCCAAGGAGGCCTCAACCGAGGCCTAGGCCCAGGGGAAAGGCACCAGCGGGGATGAGCCTGGGGAGGCGCCCGGGCATGTCTGGACCCAGGCCCCGCAGCCTGCCCCTTGGTGGGGCAGTACCCCCGGAGGCCAGGAAGGTCTGGGCAATGCTGCCAGAGGCAGGGACACTGCTGGGTCCTGCCCCTGGCCTGTGGGGCCTCTGAGAACAACTGGCACTCTCCCGCTGGAAGACCTCCCCGGCTGCCTCCAAAGGCTGGTTTGCAAGCACTCAATCCCGCTGTTCACGCCAGCTGCGCACAATGCTCCCAAGCCCGGGAGAAAAGCATTTTGGGGTGATGCTCACTCCGGGCTTTGGAAGACCTCCCCGGCTGCCTCCAAGGCCGGTTTGCAAGCACTTCTGCCTGCTGTTCCCGCCCCCCGCGCACAATGCTCCCAAGCCCGGGAGAAAAGCGTTTCGGGGTGGTGTTCTCTCTGGGCCCAAGAAAGACCTCCCGGGCTGCCCCCAAATGCCGGTTTGCAAGCACTCCCACTCGCTGTTCCCGCCATCCGTGCAAATGCTCCAAGCCCAGGAGAAAAGCCCTTCAGGGTGGTGCTCTCTCCCGGCCCTTGGAAGACCTCCCCGGCTGCCTCCAAAGGCTGGATTTCAAGTACTCCCTCCCGCTGTCCCGCCAGCCGCACACAATGCTCCCAATCACGGGAGAAAAGCGCTTCGGGGTGGTGCTCTCTACGGGCCCTTGGAAGACCTCCCCGTTTGTCTCCAAAGGCCGGTTTGCAAGCACTCATGCCCGCTGTTCCCGTCAGCCGCGCACAATGCTCCCAAGCCTAGGAGAAAAGCGCTTCGGGGTGGTGCTCTCTCCCGGCCCTTGGAAGACCTCCCCGGCTGCCTCCAAAGGCCGGTTTGCAAGCACTCAATCCCGCTGTTCCCGCCAGCCGCGCACAATGCTCCCAAGCCCGGGAGAAAAGCGCTTCGGGGTGGTGCTCTCTCCTGGCCCTTGGAAGACCTCCCCGGCTGCCTCCAAAGGCTGGTTTTCGAGAACTCCCTCCCGCTGACCCGCCAGCCGCACACAATGCTCCCAAGCCCGGGAGAAAAGCATTTTGGGGTGGTCTCTCTCCGGGCCCTTGGAAGACTCCCCGGCTGCCTCTAAAGGCCGGTTTGCAAGCACTCATGTCCTCTGTTCCCGACAGCCGCGAACAATGCTCCCAATTCCGTGAGAAAAGTGCTTCGGGATGGTGCTCTCTCCGGGCCCTTGGAAGACCTCCCAAGCTGCCTCCAAAGGCCGGTTTGCAAGCACTCCCGCCCGCTGTTCCCGCCAGCCTCGCACAATGCTCCCAAGCCCGGGAGAAAAGCGCTTCGGGGTGGTGTTCTCTCCGTGCCAATGGAGGACCTCCCTGGCTGCCCCCAAAGGCCGGTTTGCAAGCACTCCCACTCGCTGTTCCCGCCAGCCACGCACAATCCTCCAAAACCCCGGAGAAAAGCGCTTCGGGGTGGTGTTCTCTCCGTGCCCATGGAAGACCTCCCGGGGTGCCCCCAAAGGCCGGTTTGCAAGCACTCCCACTCGCTGTTCCCGCCATCCGCGCACAATGCTCCCAAGCCCGGGAGAAAAGCATTTTGGGGTGGTGCTCACACCGGGCCCTGGAAGACCTCCCCGGCTGCCTCCAAAGGACGGTTTTCAAGCACTCCTGCCTGCTGTTCCCGCCACCCGCGCACAATGCTCCCAAGCCCGGGAGAAAAGCGCTTCGGGGTGGTGCTCTCTACAGGCCCTTGGAAGACCTCCCCGGCTGCCTCCAAAGGCCGGTTTGCAAGGACTCCTTCCTGCTGTTCCCGCCATCCGCGCACAATGCTCCCAAGCCCGGGAGAAAAGCATTTTGGGGTGGTGCTCACACCGGGCCCTGGAAGACCTCCCCGGCTGCCTCCAAAGGACGGTTTTCAAGCACTCCTGCCTGCTGTTCCCGCCACCCGCGCAGAATGCTCCCAAGCGCGGGAGAAAAGCGCTTCGGGGTGGTGCTCTCTACAGGCCCTTGAAGACCTCCCCGGCTGCCTGCAAAGGCCGGTTTTCAAGCACTCCTGCCTGCTGTTCCCGCCACCCGCGCACAATACTCCCAAGCCTGGGAGAAAAGCGCTTCGGGGTGGTGCTCTCTACAGGCCCTTGGAAGACCTCCCCCGCTGCCTCCAAAGGCCGGTTTGCAAGGACTCCTTCCTGCTGTTCCCGCCAGCCACGCACAATGCTCCCAAGCCCGGGAGAAAAGTGCTTCGGGGTGGTGATCTCTCCGGGCCCTTGGAAGTCGTCCCCGGCTGCCTCCAAAAGCCGGTTTGCAAGCACTCATGCCCGTTGTTCCCACCAGCCGCGCACAATGCTCCCAAGCCCGGGAGAAAAGCATTTTGGGGTGGTGCTCACTCCGGGCCCTTGGAAGACCTCCCCGGCTGCCTCCAAAGGCCAGTTTGCAAGCAGTCCTGCCTGCTGTTCCCGCCAGCCGCGCACAATGCTCCCAAGCCCGGGAGAAAAGCGCTTCGGGGTGGTGCTCTCTCCGGGCCCTTGGAAGACGTCCCCGGCTGCCTCCAAAGGCCGGTTTGCAAGCACTCATGCCCGTTGTTCCCACCAGCCGCGCACAATGCTCCCAAGCCCGGGAGAAAAGCATTTTGGGGTGGTGCTCACTCCGGGCCCTTGGAAGACCTCCCCGGCTGCCTCCAAAGGCCAGTTTGCAAGCAGTCCTGCCTGCTGTTCCCGCCAGCCGCGCACAATGTTCCCAAGCCCGGGAGAAAAGCGCTTCGGGGTGGTGCTCTCTCCGGGCACTTTCAAGACCTCCCCGGCTGCCCCCAAAGGCCGGTTTGTAAGTACTCATTCCCGCTGCTTCCGCCAGCCACGCACAATGCTCCCAAGCCCGGGAGAAAAGCATTTTGGGGTGGTGCTCTCTCCGGGCCCTTGGAAGACCTCCCGGGCTGCCTCCAAAGGCCGGTTTGCAAGCATTCATGTCCGTTGTTCCCGACAGCCGCGCACAATGCTCCCAGCCCGAGAGAAAAGCATTTTGGGGTGGTGATCAGTCCGGCCCTTGGAAGACCTCCCCGGCTGCCTCCAAAGGACAGTTTGCAAGCACTCATGCCCGCTGTTCCCGCCAGCCACGCACAATGCTCCCAAGACCGTGAGAAAAGCGCTTCGGGGTGGTGTTCTCTCAGGGACCATGGAGGACCTCACCGGCTGCCCCCAAAGGCCGGTTTGCAAGCATTCCCACTCGCTGTTCCCGCCAGGCACACACAATGTTCCAAAACCCCGGAGAAAAGCGCTTCGGGGTGGTGCTCTCTCCGCGCCCTTGGAAGACTTCTCTGGCTGCTGCCAAATGCCGGTTTGCAAGAATTCCCTCCCGCTGTCCCACCAGCCGCACACAATGCTCCAAAACCCGAGAGAAAAGCGCTTCGAGGTGGTGCTCTCTCCGGGCCCTTGGAAGACCTCCCCGGCTGCCTCCAAAGGCCGGTTTGCAAGCACTCCTGCCTGCTGTTCCCGCCACGCGCGCACAATGCTCCCAAGCCCGGAAGAAAAGCATTTTGGGGTAGTGTTCTCTCCGGGCGCTTGGAAGACCTCCCGGGCGGCCTCCAAAGGCCGGTTTGCAAGCACTCATGTCCGCTGTTCCCGACAGCCGCACACAATGCTCCCAAGCCCGGGAGAAAAGCATTTTGGGGTGGTGATCAGTCCGGGCCCTTGGAAGACCTCCCCGGCTGCCTCCAAAGGACAGTTTGCAAGAACTCATGCCCGCTGTTCCCGCCAGGCACGCACAATGCTCCCAAGCCCGGGAGAAAAGCGCTTCGGGGTGGTGCTCTCACCGGTCCCTTGCCCCTGAGCCTGGGGGCAATGCAGGGGGAACACACTCCCAGGCCAAGGCAGAACCACATGCAAACGTCTGTTCCTGGTCCCTGCACCGGCAGAGAGCTCGGGGGAGCCAGAGTATGCCAGGCAGCTGCTGGGTTGGCGGCCTGTGTGGAAAGGGGCAGAGCCGACCTAGGGGCAAGTTGGGCCTCTTGCTCTCCCTGCTGCCCTGAGGCTGCTGGGCCAAAGAGGTCTTGGGCATCCAGCCCCTTGCTGGTCCCTTCCCTCTGATGAGGCCCTCTGAGCTCCAGCACCTTGCAGTGTGGAGACAGCCCCTGCCAGCAACCTCCTCTCCAAGGCGGCCTCAACCGAGGCCTAGGCCCAGGGGAAAGGCACCAGCGGGGATGAGCCTGGGGAGGCGCCCGGGCATGTCTGGACCCAGTCCCCGCAGCCTGCCCCTTGGTGGGGCAGTACCCCCGGAGGTCAGGAAGGTCTGGGCAAGGCTGCCAGGGGCAGGGACACTGCTGGGTCCTGCCCCTGGCCTGTGGGGCGTCTGAGCACAACCAGCACCCTCCCGCTGGAAGACCTCCCCGTCTGCCTCCAAAGGCCTGTTTGCACGCACTCCCACCCGCTGTTCCCGCCAGGCACGCACAATGCTCCCAAGCCCGGGAGAAAAGCGCTTCAGGGTGGTGCTCTCCTCGGGCCCTTGCCCCTGAGCCTGGGGGCCAGGCAGGTGGAACACACTCCCAGGCCAAGGGAGAACGACATGCCCACGTCTGTTCCTGTCCCCTGCACCGGCAGAGAGCTTGGGGGAGCCAGAGTCTGTCAGGCAGCTGCTGGGTTGGCCGCCTGTGTGGGAAGGGGCAGAGCCGAATAGGGGCAAGTTGGGCCTCTTGCTCTCCCTGCTGCCCTGAGGCTGCTGGGCCAAAGACGTCTTGGGCATCCAGGCCTTTACTGGTCCCTTCTCTCTGACGAGGCTCTCTGAGCTGCAGCACCTTGCAGTGTGGAGACAGCCCCTGCCAGCAACCTCCTCTCCAAGGAGGCCTCAACCGAGGCCTAGGCCCAGGGGAAAGGCACCAGCGGGGATGAGCCAGGGGAGGCGCCCGAGCATGTCTGGACCCAGTCCCCGCAGCCTGCCCCTTGGTGGGGCAGTACCCCCGGAGGCCAGGAAGGTCTGGGCAAGGCTGGCCAGGGGCAGGGGCCCTGCTGGGTCCTGCCCCTGGCCTGTGGGGCCTCTGAGCACAACCGGCCCTCGCCCACTGGAAGACCTCCCCGGCTGCCTCCAAAGGCCGTTTTGCATGCACTCCCGCCCACTGTTCCCACCAAGCGCGCACAATGCTCCCATCCCGGGAGAAAAGCGCTTCGGGGTGGTGCTCTCTCCGGGCCCTTGCCCCTGAGACTGGGGGCCAGGCAGGGGGTCCACACTCCCAGGCCAAGGCAGAACCACATGCACACGTCTGTTCCTGACCCCTGCACCGGCAGAGAGCTCGGGGGAGCCAGAGTCTGTCAGGCAGCTGCTGGGCTGGCCGCCTGTGTGGGAAGGGGCAGAGCCGACCTAGGGGCAAGTTGGGCCTCTTGCTCTCCCTGCTGCCCTGAGGCTGCTGGGCCAAAGAGGTCTTGGGCAGCCAGTCCCTTGCTGGTCCCTTCCCGCTGACGAGGCCCTCTGAGCTCCAGCACCTTGCAGTGTGGAGACAGCCCCTGCCAGCAACCTCCTCTCCAAGGAGGCATCAACCGAGGCCTATGCCCAGGGGAAAGGCACCAGCGGGGATGAGCCTGGGGAGGCGCCCAGGCATGTCTGGACCCAGTCCCCGCAGCCTGCCCCTTGGTGGGGCAGTAGCCCCGGAGGCCAGGAAGGTCTGTGCAAGGCTGCCAGGGGCAGGGACAGCGCTGGGTCCTGCCCCTGGCCTGTGGGACGTCTGAGCACAACCGGCACTCTCCCGCTGGAAGACCTCCCCGGCTGCCTCCAAAGGCCGGTTTGCAAGCACTCCCGCCCGCTGTTCCCGCCAGGCACGCACAATGCTCCCAAGCCCGGTAGAAAAGCGCTTCGGGGTGGTGCTCTCTCCGGGCCCTTGCCCCTAAGCCTGCGGGCCAGGCAGGGGGAACACACTCCCAGGCCAAGACAGAACGACATGATCACGTCTGTTCCTGCCCCCTACACCGGCAGAGAGCTCGGGGGAGCCAGAGTCTCTCAGGCAGGTGCTGGGCTGGCCGCCTGTGTGGGAAGGGGCAGAGCCGACCTAGGGGCAAGTTGGGCCTCTTGCTCTCCCTGCTGCCCTGAGGCTGCTGGGCCAAAGACGTCTTGGGCATCCAGCCCTTTGCTGGTCCCTTCCCTCTGACGAGGCCCTCTGAGCTCCAGACCTTGCAGTGTGGAGACAGCACCTGCCAGCAATCTCCTCTCCAAGGAGGCCTCAACCGAGGCCTAGGCCCAGGGGAAAGGCACCAGCGGGGATGAGCCTGGAGAGGCGCCCGTGCATGTCTGGACCCAGTCCCCGCAGCCTGCCCCTTGGTGGGGCAGTACCCCTGGAGGCCAGGAAGGTCTGGGCAAGGCTGACCAGGGGCAGGGGACCTGCTGGGTCCTGCCCCTGGCCTGTGGGGCCTCTGAGCACAACCGGCCCTCTCCCACTGGAAGACCTCCCCGGCTGCCTCCAAAGACCGTTTTGCACGCACTCCCGCCCACTGTTCCCACCAAGCGCGCACAATGCTCCCATCCCAGGAGAAAAGCGCTTCGGGGTGGTGCTCTCTCCGGGCCCTTGCCCCTGAGACTGGGGGCCAGGCAGGGGGTCCACACTCCCAGGCCAAGGCAGAACCACATGCACACGTCTGTTCCTGACCCCTGCACCGGCAGAGAGCTCGGGGGAGCCAGAGTCTGTCAGGCAGCTGCTGGGCTGGCCGCCTTTGTGGGAAGGGGCAGAGCCGACCTAGGGGCAAGTTGGGCCTCTTGCTCTCCCTGCTGCCCTGAGGCTGCTGGGCCAAAGAGGTCTTGGGCATCCAGCCCTTTGCTTGTCCCTTCCCTCTGACGAGGCCCTCTGAGCTCCAGCACCTTGCAGTGTGGAGACAGCCCCTGCCAGCAACCTCCTCTCCAAGGAGGCCTCAACCGAGACCTAGGACCAGGGGAAAGGCACCAGCGGGGATGAGCCTGGGGAGGCGCCCAGGCATGTCTGGACCCAGTCCCCGCAGCCTGCCCCTTGGTGGGGCAGTACCCCCGGAGGCCAGGAAGGTCTGGGAAAGGCTGGCCAGGGGCAGGGGACCTGCTGGGTCCTGCCCCTGGCCTGTGGGGCCTCTGAGCACAACCGGCCCTCTCCCACTGGAAGACCTCCCCGGCTGCCTCCAAAGGCCGGTTTGCAAGCGCTCCCGGCCACTGTTACCAGCAGGCGGGCACAATGCTCCTAAGCCCGGAAGAAAAGCGCTTCAGGGTGGTGCTCTCTCTGGGCCCTTGCCCCTGAGCCTGGGGGCAAGGCAGGGTGTCCACACTCCCAGGCCAAGGCAGAACCACATGCACACGTCTGACCTGCCCCCTGCACCGGCAGAGAGCTCGGGGTAGCCAGAGTCTGTCAGGCAGCTGCTGGGCTGGCCGCCTGTGTGGGAAGGGGCAGAGCCGACCTAGGGGCAAGTTGGGCCTCTTGCTCTCCCTGCTGCCCTGAGGCTGCTGGGCCAAAGAGGTCTTGGGCATCCAGCCCCTTGCTGGTCCCTTCCCTCTGACGAGGCCCTCTGAGCTCCAGCACCTTGCAGTGTGGAGACAGCCCCTGCCAGAAACCTCCTCTCCAAGGAGGCCTCAACCGAGGCCTAGGCCCAGGGGAAAGGCACCAGCGGGGATGAGCCTGGGGAGGCGCCCGGGCATGTCTGGACCCAGTCCCCGCAGCCTGCCCCTTGGTGGGGCAGTACCCCCGGAGGCCAGGAAGGTCTGGGCAAGGCTGGCCAGGGGCAGGGGCCCTGCTGGGTCCTGCCCCTGGCCTGTGGGGCCTCTGAGCACAACCGGCCCTCTCCCACTGGAAGAACTCCCCAGCTGCCTCCAAAGGCCAGTTTGCCAACACTCCCGCCCGCTGTTCCCGCCAGGCACGCACAATGCTCCCAAGCCCGGGAGAAAAGCACTTCGGGGTGGTGCTCTCCTCGGGCCCTTGCCCCTGAGCCTGGGGGCCAGGCAGTTGGTCCACACTCCCAGACCAAGGCAGAACCACATGCACACGTCTGTTCCTGTCCCCTGCACCGGCAGAGAGCTCGGGGGAGCCAGAGTCTGTCAGGCAGCTGCTGGGCTGGCCGCCTGTGTGGGAAGGGGCAGAGCCGACCTAGGGGCAAGTTGGGCCTCTTGCTCTCCCTGCTGCCCTGAGGCTGCTGGGCCAAAGAGGTCTTGGGCATCCAGCCCCTTGCTGGTCCCTTCCCTCTGACGAGGCCCTCTGAGCTACAGCACCTTGCAGTGTGGAGACAGCCCCTGCCAGCAACATCCTCTCCAAGGAGGCCTCAACCGAGGCCTAGGCCCAGGGGAAAGGCACCAGCGGGGATGAGCCTGGGGAGGCGCCCGGGCATGTCTGGACCCAGTCCCCGCAGCCTGCCCCTTGGTGGGGCAGTACCCCCGGAGGCCAGGAAGATCTGGGCAAGGCTGGCCAGGGGCAGGGGCCCTGCTGGGTCCTCCCCATGGCCTGTGGGGCCTCTGAGCACAACCGGCCCTCTCCCACTGGAAGACGTCCCCGGCTGCCTCCAAAGGCCAGTTTGCCAACACTCCTGCCCGCTCTTCCCGCCAGGCACGCACAATGCTCCCAAGCCCGGGAGAAAAGCGCTTCGGGGTGGTGCTCTCTCCGGGCCCTTGCCCCTGAGCCAGTGGGCAAGGCAGGGGGAACACACTCCCAGACCAAGGCAGAAACACATGCACACGTCTGTTCCTGTCCCCTGCACCGGCAGAGAGCTCGGGGGAGCCAGAGTCTCTCAGGCAGGTGCTGGGCTGGCCGCCTGTGTGGGAAGGGGCAGAGCCGACCTAGGGGCAAGTTGGGCCTCTTGCTCTCCCTGCTGCCCTTAGGCTGCAGGGCCAAAGACATCTTGGGCATCCAGCCCCTTACTGGTCCCTTCCCTCTGACGAGGCCCTCTGAGCTCCAGCACCTTGCAGTGTGGAGACAGCCCCTGCCAGCAATCTCCTCTCCAAGGAGGCCTCAACCGAGGCCTAGGCCCAGGGGAAAGGCACCAGCGGGGTTGAGCCAGGGGAGGCGCCCGGGCATGTCTGGACCCTGTCCCCGCAGCCTGCCCCTTGGTGGGGCAGTACCCCCGGAGGCCAGGAAGGTCTGGGCAAGGCTGGCCAGGGGCAGGGGCCCTGCTGGGTCCTGCCCCTGGCCTGTGGGGCCTCTGAGCACAACCGGCCCTCTCCCACTGGAAGACCTCCCCGGCTGCCTCCAAATCCTGTTTGCAAGCACTCCCGCCCACTGTTCCCGCCAGGCGCGCACAATGCTCCCAAGCCCGGGAGAAAAGCGCTTCGGGGTGGTGGTCTCTACGGGCCCTTGCCCCTGAGCCTGGGGGCCAGGCAGGGGATCCACAGTCCCAGGCCAAGGCACAACAACATGCACACGTCTGTTCCTGCCCCCTCCACCGGCAGAGAGCTGGGGGGAGCCAGAGTCTGTCAGGCAGCTGCTGGGCTGGCCGCCTGTGTGGGAAGGGGCAGAGCCGACCTAGGGGCAAGTTGGGCCTCTTGCTCTCCCTGCTACCCTGAGGCTGCTGGGCCAAAGAGGTCTTGGGCATCCAGCCCCTTACTGGTCCCTTCCCTCTGACGAGGCCCTCTGAGCTCCAGCACCTTGCAGTGTGGAGACAGACCCTGCCAGCAACCTCCTCTCCAAGGAGGCCTCAACCGAGGCCTAGGCCCAGGGGAAAGGCACCAGCGGGGATGAGCCAGTGGAGGCGCACGGGCATATCAGGACCCAGTCCCTGCAGCCTGCCCCTTGGTGGGGCAGTACCCCCGGAGGCCAGGAAGGTCTGGGCAAGGCTGGCCAGGGGCAGGGTCCCTGCTGGGTCCTGCCCCTGGCCTGTGGGGCCTCTGAGCACAACCGGCCCTCTCCCACTGGAAGACCTCCCCGGCTGCCTCCAAAGGCGGGTTTGCCAACACTCCCGCCCGCTGTTCCCGCCAGGCACGCACAACGCTCCCAAGGCCAGGAGAAAAGCGCTTCGGGGTGTTGCTCTCTCCGGGCCCTTGCCCCTGAGCCTGGGGTCCAGGCAGTGGGTCCACACTCCCAGACCAAGGCAGAACCACATGCACACGTCTGTTCCTGACCCCTGCACCGGCAGAGAGCTCGGGGGAGCCAGAGTCTGTCAGGCAGCTGCTGGGTTGGCTGCCTGTGTGGGAAGGGGCAGAGCCGACCTAGGGGCAAGTTGGGCCTCTTGCTCTCCCTGCTGCCCTGAGGCTGCTGGGCCAAAGAGGTCTTGGGCATCCAGCCCCTTGCTGGTCCCTTCCCGCTGACGAGGCCCTCTGAGCTCCAGCACCTTGCAGTGTGGAGACAGCCCCTGCCAGCAACCTCCTCTCCAAGGAGGCCTCAACCGAGGCCTAGGCCCAGGGGAAAGGCACCAGCGGGGATGAGCCTGGGGAGGCGCCCGGGCATCTCTGGACCCAGGCCCCGCAGCCTGCCCCTTAGTGGGGCAGTACCCCCGGAGGCCAGGAAGGTCTGGGCAAGGCTGGCCAGGGGCAGGGGCCCTGCTGCGTCCTGCCCCTGGCCTGTGGGGCCTCTGAGCACAACCGGCCATCTCCCACTGGAAGACCTCCCCGGCTGCCTCCAAGGCCGGTTTGCAAGCGCTCCCGCCCACTGTTCCCAGCAGGCGTGCACAATGCTCCCATGCCCGGGAGAAAAGCGCTTCAGGGTGGTGCTCTCTCCGGGCCCTTGCCCCTGAGCCTGGGGGCAAGGCAGGGTGTCCACACTCCCAGGACAAGGCAGAACCACATGCACACGTCTGATCTGCCCCCTGCACCGGCAGAGAGCTCGGGGGAGCCAGAGTCTGTCAGGCAGCTGCTGGGCTGGCCGCCTGTGTGGGAAGGGGCAGAGCCGACCTAGGGGCAAGTTGGGCCTCTTGCTCTCCCTGCTGCCCTGAGGCTGCTGGGCCAAAGAGGTCTTGGGCATCCAGCCCCTTGCTGGTCCCTTCCCTCTGACGAGGCCCTCTGAGCTCCAGCACCTTGCAGTGTGGAGACAGCCCCTGCCAGCAACCTCCTCTCCAAGGAGGCCTCAACCGAGGCCTAGGCCCAGGGGAAAGGCACCAGCGGGGATGAGCCTGGGGAGGCGCCCGGGCATGTCTGGACCCAGTCCCCGCAGCCTGCCCCTTGGTGGGGCAGTACCCCCGGAGGCCAGGAAGGTCTGGGCAAGGCTGCCAGGGGCAGGGACACTGCTGGGTCCTGCCCCTGGCCTGTGGGGCGTCTGAGCACAACCGGCACTCTCCCGCTGGAAGACCTCCCCGTCTGCCTCGAAAGGCCGGTTTGCAAGCACTCCCGCCCGCTGTTCCCGCCAGGCACGCACAATGCTCCCAAGCCCGGGAGAAAAGCGCTTCGTGGTGGTGCTCTCTCCGGGCCCTTGCCCCTGAGCCTGGGGGCAAGGCATGGGGAACACACTCCCAGGCCAAGGCAGAACCACATGCCCACGTCTGTTCCTGTCCCCTGCACCGGCAGAGAGCTTGGGGGAGCCAGAGTCTGTCAGGCAGCTGCTGGGTTGGCCGCCTGTGTGGGAAGGGGCAGAGCCGCCCTAGGGGCAAGTTGGGCCTCTTGCTCTCCCTGCTGCCCTGAGGCTGCTGGGCCAAAGAGGTCTTGGGCATCCAGCCCCTTACTGGTCCCTTCCCTCTGACGAGGCCCTCTGAGCTCCAGCACCTTGCAGTGTGGAGACAGCCCCTGCCAGCAACCTCCTCTCCAAGGAGGCCTCAACCGAGGCCTAGGCCCAGGGGAAAGGCACCAGCGGGGATGAGCCAGGGGAGGCGCCCGAGCATGTCTGGACCCAGTCCCCGCAGCCTGCCTCTTGGTGGGGCAGTACCCCCGGGGGCCAGGAAGGTCTGGGTAAGACTGGCCAGGGGCAGGGGCCCTGCTGGGTCCTGCCCCTGGCCTGTGGGGCCTCTGAGCACAACCGGCCCTCTCCCAATGGAAGACCTCCCCGGCTGCCTCCAAAGGCCGGTTTGCAAGCGCTCCCGGCCACTGTTACCAGCAGGCGGGCACAATGCTCCTAAGCCCGGAAGAAAAGCGCTTCAGGGTGGTGCTCTCTCTGGGCCCTTGCCCCTGAGCCTGGGGGCAAGGCAGGGTGTCCACACTCCCAGGCCAAGGCAGAACCACATGCACACGTCTGACCTGCCCCCTGCACCGGCAGAGAGCTGGGGGGAGCCAGAGTCTGTCAGGCAGCTGCTGGGCTGGCCGCCTGTGTGGGAAGGGGCAGAGCCGACCTAGGGGCAAGTTGGGCCTCTTGCTCTCCCTGCTGCCCTGAGGCTGCTGGGCCAAAGAGGTCTTGGGCATCCAGCCCCTTGCTGGTCCCTTCCCTCTGACGAGGCCCTCTGAGCTCCAGCACCTTGCAGTGTGGAGACAGCCCCTGCCAGCAACCTCCTCTCCAAGGAGGCCTCAACCGAGGCCTAGGCCCAGGGGAAAGGCACCAGCGGGGATGAGCCAGTGGAGGCGCACGGGCATGTCTGGACCCAGTCCCCGCAGCCTGCCCCTTGGTTGGGCAGTACCCCCGGAGGCCAGGAAGGTCTGGGCAAGGCTGGCCAGGGGCAGGGGCCCTGCTGGGTCCTGCCCCTGGGCTGTGGGGCCTCTGAGCACAACCGGCCCTCTCCCACTGGAAGACCTCCCCGGCTGCCTCCAAAGGCCGGTTTGCAAGCACTCCCGCCCGCTGTTCCCGCCAGGCACGCACAATGCTCCCAAGCCCGGGAGAAAAGCGCTTCGGGGTGTTGCCCTCTCCGGACCCTTGCCCCTGAGCCTGGGGTCCAGGCAGTGGGTCCACACTCCCAGACCAAGGCAGAACCACATGCACTCGTCTGTTCCTGACCCCTGCACCGACAGAGAGCTCGGGGGAGCCAGAGTCTGTCAGGCAGCTGCTGGGTTGGCTGCCTGTGTGGGAAGGGGCAGAGCCGACCTAGGGGCAAGTTGGGCCTCTTCCTCTCCCTGCTGCCCTGAGGCTGCTGGGCCAAAGACGTCTTGGGCATCCAGCCCCTTACTGGTCCCTTCCCTCTGACGAGGCCCTCTGAGCTCCAGCACCTTGCAGTGTGGAGACAGCCCCTGCCAGCAACCTCCTCTCCAAGGAGGCCTCAACCGAGGCCTAGGCCCAGGGGAAAGGCACCAGCGGGGATGAGCCAGTGGAGGCGCAAGGGCATGTCTGGACCCAGTCCCCGCAGCCTGCCCCTTGGTGGGGCAGTACCCCCGGAGGCCAGGAAGGTCTGGGCAAGGCTGCGAGGGGCAGGGGCCCTGCTGGGTCGTGCCCCTGGCCTGTGGGGCGTCTGAGCACAACCGGCACTCTCCCGCTGGAAGACCTCCCCGTCTGCCTCCAAAGGCCGGTTTGCAAGCACTCCCGCCCGCTGTTCCCGCCAGGCAGGCACAATGCTCCCAAGCCCGGGAGAAAAGCGCTTCGGGGTGGTGCTCTCCTCGGGCCCTTGCCCCTGAGCCTGGGGGCCAGGCAGTTGGAACACACTCCCAGGCCAAGGCAGAACGACATGCACACGTCTGTTCCTGCCCCCTACACCGGCAGAGAGCTCGGGGGAGCCAGAGACTGCCAGGCTGCTGCTGGGCTGGCTGCCTGTGTGGGACGGGGCAGAGCCGACCTAGGGGCAAGTTGGGCCTCTTGCTCTCCCTGCTGCCCTGAGGCTGCTGGGTCAAAGAGGTCTTGGGCATCCAGCCCTTTGCTGGTCCCTTCCCTCTGACGAGGCCCTCTGAGCTCCAGCACCTTGCAGTGTGGAGACAGCCCCTGCCAGCAACCTCCTCTCCAAAGAGGCCTCAACCGAGGCCTACGCCCAGGGGAAAAGCACCAGCGGGGATGATCCTGGGGAGGCGCACGGACATGTCTGGACCCAGTCCCCGCAGCCTGCCCCTTGGTGGGGCAGTACCCCCGGAGGCCAGGAAGGTCTGGGCAAGGCTGGCCAGGGGCAGGGGACCTGCTGGGTCCTGCCCCTGGCCTGTGAGGCCTCTGAGCACAACCGGCCCTCTCCCACTGGAAGACCTCCCCAGCTGCCTCCAAAGTCCTGTTTGCAAACACTCCCGCCCACTGTTCACGCCAGGCTCGCACAATGCTCCCAAGCCCGGGAGAAAAGGGCTTCGGGGTGGTGCTCTCTCCGGGCCCTTGCCCCTGAGCCTGGGGGCCAGGCAGTGGGTCCACACTCCCAGACCAAGGCAGAACCACATGCACACGTCTGTTCCTGACCCCTGCACCGGCAGAGAGCTCGGGGGAGCCAGAGTCTGTCAGGCAGCTGCTGGGCTGGCCGCCTGTGTGGGAAGGGGCAGAGCCGACCTAGGGGCAAGTTGGGCCTCTTCCTCTCCCTGCTGCCCTGAGGCTGCTGGGCCAAAGAGGTCTTGGGCATCCAGCCCCTTGCTGGTCCCTTCCCTCTGACGAGGCCCTCTGAGCTCCAGCACCTTGCAGTGTGGAGACAGCCCCTGCCAGCAACCTCCTCTCCAATGAGGCCTCAACCGAGGCCTAGGCCCAGGGGAAAGGCACCAGCGGGGATGAGCCTGGGGAGGCGCCCGGGCATGTCTGGACCCAGTCCCCGCAGCCTGCCCCTTGGTGGGGCAGTACCCCCGGAGGCCAGGAAGTTCTGTGCAAGGCTGCCAGGGGCAGGGACAGCGCTGGGTCCTGCCCCTGGCCTGTGGGACGTCTGAGCACAACCGGCACTCTCCCGCTGGAAGACCTCCCCGTCTGCCTCCAAAGGCCGGTTTGCAAGCACTCCCGCCCGCTGTTCCCGCCAGGCACGCACAATGCTCCCAAGCCCGGGAGAAAAGCGCTTCGGGGTGGTGCTCTCTCCGGGCCCTTGCCCCTAAGCCTGCGGGCCAGGCAGGGGGAACACACTCCCAGGCCAAGACAGAACGACATGAACACGTCTGTTCCTGCCCCCTACACCGGCAGAGAGCTCGGGGGAGCCAGAGTCTCTCAGGCAGGTGCTGGGCTGGCCGCCTGTGTGGGAAGGGGCAGAGCCGACCTAGGGGCAAGTTGGGCCTCTTGCTCTCCCTGCTGCCCTGAGGCTGCTGGGCCAAAGACGTCTTGGGCATCCAGCCCTTGGCTGGTCCCTTCCCTCTGACGAGGCCCTCTGAGCACCAGCACCTTGCAGTGTGGAGACAGCACCTGCCAGCAATCTCCTCTCCAAGGAGGCCTCAACCGAGGCCTAGGCCCAGGGGAAAGGCACCAGCGGGGATGAGCCTGGGGAGGCGCCCGGGCATGTCTGGACCCAGTCCCCGCAGCCTGCCCCTTGGTGGGGCAGTACCACTGGAGGCCAGGAAGGTCTGGGCAAGGCTGACCAGGGGCAGGGGACCTGCTGGGTCCTGCCCCTGGCCTGTGGGGCCTCTGAGCACAACCGGCCCTCTCCCACTGGAAGACCTCCCCGGCTGCCTCCAAAGTCCTGTTTGCCAACACTCCCACCCGCTGTTCACGCCAGACTTGCACAATGCTCCCAAGCCCGGGAGAAAAGCGCTTCGGGGTGGTGCTCTCTCCGGGCCCTTGCCCCTGAGCCTGGGGGCAAGGCATGGGGAACACACTCCCAGGCCAAGGCAGAACCACATGCCCACGTCTGTTCCTGTCCCCTGCACCGGCAGAGAGCTTGGGGGAGCCAGAGTCTGTCAGGCAGCTGCTGGGTTGGCCGCCTGTGTGGGAAGGGGCAGAGCCGCCCTAGGGGCAAGTTGGGCCTCTTGCTCTCCCTGCTGCCCTGAGGCTGCTGGGCCAAAGACGTCTTGGGCATCCAGCCCCTTACTGGTCCCTTCCCTCTGACGAGGCCCTCTGAGCTCCAGCACCTTGCAGTGTGGAGACAGCCCCTGCCAGCAACCTCCTCTCCAAGGAGGCCTCAACCGAGGCCTAGGCCCAGGGGAAAGGCACCAGCGGGGATGAGCCAGGGGAGGCGCCCGAGCATGTCTGGACCCAGTCCCCGCAGCCTGCCCCTTGGTGGGGCAGTACCCCCGGAGGCCAGGAAGGTCTGGGTAAGACTGGCCAGGGGCAGGGGCCCTGCTGGGTCCTGCCCCTGGCCTGTGGGGCCTCTGAGCACAACCGGCCCTCTCCCACTGGAAGACCTCCCCGGCTGCCTCCAAAGGCCGGTTTGCAAGCGCTCCCGGCCATGGTTACCAGCAGGCGGGCACAATGCTCCTAAGCCCGGAAGAAAAGCGCTTCAGGGTGGTGCTCTCTCTGGGCCCTTGCCCCTGAGCCTGGGGGCAAGGCAGGGTGTCCACACTCCCAGACCAAGGCAGAACCACATGCACACGTCTGACCTGCCCCCTGCACCGGCAGAGAGCTCGGGGGAGCCAGAGTCTGTCAGGCAGCTGCTGGGCTGGCCGCCTGTGTGGGAAGTGGCAGAGCCGACCTAGGGGCAAGTTGGGCCTCTTGCTCTCCCTGCTGCCCTGAGGCTGCTGGGCCAAAGAGGTCTTGGGCATCCAGCCCCTTGCTGGTCCCTTCCCTCTGACGAGGCCCTCTGAGCTCCAGCACCTTGCAGTGTGGAGACAGCCCCTGCCAGCAACCTCCTCTCCAAGGAGGCCTCAACCGAGGCCTAGGCCCAGGGGAAAGGCACCAGCGGGGATGAGCCTGGGGAGGCGCCCGGGCATGTCTGGACCCAGTCCCCGCAGCCTGCCCCTTGGTGGGGCAGTACCCCCGGAGGCCAGGAAGGTCTGGGCAAGGCTGGCCAGGGGCAGGGGCCCTGCTGGGTCCTGCCCCTGGCCTGTGGGGCCTCTGAGCACAACCGGCCCTCTCCCACTGGAAGACCTCCCCGGCTGCCTCCAAAGGCCAGTTTGCCAACACTCCTGCCCGCTCTTACCGCCAGGCACGCACAATGCTCCCAAGCCCGGGAGAAAAGCGCTTCGGGGTGGTGGTCTCTCCGGGCCCTTGCCCCTGAGCCTGGGGGCCAGGCAGGGGATCCACAGTCCCAGGCCAAGGCACAACAACATGCACACGTCTGTTCCTGCCCCCTCCACCGGCAGAGAGCTGGGGGGAGCCAGAGTCTGTCAGGCAGCTGCTGGGCTGGCCGCCTGTGTGGGAAGGGGCAGAGCCGACCTAGGGGCAAGTTGGGCCTCTTGCTCTCCCTGCTGCCCTGAGGCTGCTGGGCCAAAGAGGTCTTGGGCATCCAGCCCCTTGCTGGTCCCTTCCCTCTGACGAGGCCCTCTGAGCTCCAGCACCTTGCAGTGTGGAGACAGCCCCTGCCAGAATCCTCCTCTCCAAGGAGGCATCAACCGAGGCCTATGCCCAGGGGAAAGGCACCAGCGGGGATGAGCCTGGGGAGGTGCCCAGGCATGTCTGGACCCAGTCCCCGCAGCCTGCCCCTTGGTGGGGCAGTACCCCCGGAGGCCAGGAAGGTCTGGGCAAGGCTGGCCAGGGGCAGGGGCCCTGCTGGGTCCTGCCCCAGGCCTGTGGGGCCTCTGAGCACAACCGGCCCTCTCCCACTGGAAGAACTCCCCGGCTGACTCCAAGGGCCAGTTTGCCAACACTCCCGCCCGCTGTTCCCGCCAGGCACGCACAATGCTCCCAAGCCCGGGAGAAAAGCACTTCGGGGTGGTGCTCTCCTCGGGCCCTTGCCCCTGAGCCTGGGGGCCAGGCAGTTGGTCCACACTCCCAGACCAAGGCAGAACCACATGCACACGTCTGTTCCTGACCCCTGCACCGGCAGAGAGCTCGGGAGAGCCAGAGACTGTCAGGCAAATGCTGGGCTGGCCGCCTGTGTGGGAAGGGGCAGAGCCGACCTAGGGGCAAGTTGGGCCTCTTGCTCTCCCTGCTGCCCTGACGCTGCTGGGCCAAAGAGGTCTTGGGCATCCAGCCCCTTGCTGGTCCCTTCCCTCTGACGAGGCCCTCTGAGCTCTAGCACCTTGCAGTGTGGAGACAGCCCCTGCCAGCAACATCCTCTCCAAGGAGGCCTCAACCGAGGCCTAGGCCCAGGGGAAAGGCACCAGCGGGGATGAGCCTGGGGAGGCGCCCGGGCATGTCTGGACCCAGTCCCCGCAGCCTGCCCCTTGGTGGGGCAGTACCCCCGGAGGCCAGGAAGATCTGGGCAAGGCTGGCCAGGGGCAGGGGCCCTGCTGGGTCCTCCCCATGGCCTGTGGGGCCTCTGAGCACAACCGGCCCTCTCCCACTGGAAGACCTCCCCGGCTGCCTCCAAAGGCCAGTTTGCCAACACTCCTGCCCGCTCTTCCCGCCAGGCACGCACAATGCTCCCAAGCCCGGGAGAAAAGCGCTTCGGGGTGGTGCTCTCTCCGGGCCCTTGCCCCTGAGCCTGTGGGCAAGGCAGGGGGAACACACTCCCAGACCAAGGCAGAAACACATGCACACGTCTGTTCCTGTCCCCTGCACCAGCAGAGAGCTCGGGGGAGCCAGAGTCTCTCAGGCAGGTGCTGGGCTGGTCGCCTGTGTGGGAAGGGGCAGAGCCAACCTAGGGGCAAGTTGGGCCTCTTGCTCTCCCTGCTGCCCTGAGGCTGCAGGGCCAAAGACGTCTTGGGCATCCAGCCCCTTACTGGTCCCTTCCCTCTGACGAGGCCCTCTGAGCTCCAGCACCTTGCAGTGTGGAGACAGCCCCTGCCAGCCATCTCCTCTCCAAGGAGGCCTCAACCGAGGCCTAGGCCCAGGGGAAAGGCACCAGCGGGGTTGAGCCTGGGGAGGCGCCCGGGCATGTCTGGACCCTGTCCCCGCAGCCTGCCCCTTGGTGGGGCAGTACCCCCGGAGGCCAGGAAGGTCTGGGCAAGGCTGGCCAGGGGCAGGGGCCCTGCTGGGTCCTGCCCCTGGCCTGTGGGGCCTCTGAGCACAACCGGCCCTTGCCCACTGGAAGACCTGCCCGGCTGCCTCCAAAGGCCGGTTTGCAAGCACTCCCGCCCACTGTTCCCGCCAGGCGCGCACAATGCTCCCAAGCCCGGGAGAAAAGCGCTTCGGGGTGGTGGTCTCTCCGGGCCCCTGCCCCTGAGCCTGGGGGCCAGGCAGGGGATCCACAGTCCCAGGCCAAGGCAGAACCACATGCACACGTCTGTTCCTGCCCCCTCCACCGGCAGAGAGCTGGGGGGAGCCAGAGTCTGTCAGGCAGCTGCTGGGCTGGCCGCCTGTGTGGGAAGGGGCAGAGCCGACCTAGGGGCAAGTTGGGCCTCTTGCTCTCCCTGCTGCCCTGAGGCTGCTGGGCCAAAGAGGTCTTGGGCATCCAGGCCCTTGCTGGTCCCTTCCCTCTCACGAGGCCCTCTGAGCTCCAGCACCTTGCAGTGTGGAGACAGCCCCTGCCAGCAACCTCTTCTCCAAGGAGGCCTCAACCGAGGCCTAGGCCCAGGGGAAAGGCACCAGCGGGGATGAGCCAGTGGAGGCGCACGGGCATGTCTGGACCCAGTCCCCGCAGCCTGCCCCTTGGTGGGGCAGTACCCCCGGAGGCCAGGAAGGTCTGGGCAAGGCTGGCCAGGGGCAGGGGCCCTGCTGGGTCCTGCCCCTGGCCTGTGGGGCCTCTGAGCACAACCGGCCCTCTCCCACTGGAAGACCTCCCCGGCTGCCTCCAAAGGCCGGTTTGCCAACACTCCCGCCCGCTGTTCCCGCCAGGCACGCACAATGCTCCCAAGCCCGGGAGAAAAGCGCTTCAGGGTGTTGCCCTCTCCGGGCCCTTGCCCCTGAGCCTGGGGTCCAGGCAGTGGGTCCACACTCCCAGACCAAGGCAGAACCACATGCACACGTCTGTTCCTGACCCCTGCACCGGCAGAGAGCTCGGGGGAGCCAGAGTCTGTCAGGCAGCTGCTGGGTTGGCTGCCTGTGTGGGAAGGGGCAGAGCCGACCTAGGGGCAAGTTGGGCCTCTTCCTCTCCCTGCTGCCCTGAGGCTGCTGGGCCTAAGACGTCTTGGGCATCCAGCCCCTTACTGGTCCCTTCCCTCTGACGAGGCCCTCTGAGCTCCAGCACCTTGCAGTGTGGAGACAGCCCCTGCCAGCAACCTCTCCAAGGAGGCCTCAACCGAGGCCTAGGCCCAGGGGAAAGGCACCAGCGGGGATGAGCCAGTGGAGGCGCAAGGGCATGTCTGGACCCAGTCCCCGCAGCCTGCCCCTTGGTGGGGCAGTACCCCCGGAGCCCAGGAATGTCTGGGCAAGGCTGCGAGGGGCAGGGGCCCTGCTGGGTCGTGCCCCTGGCCTGTGGGGCGTCTGAGCACAACCGGCACTCTCCCGCTGGAAGACCTCCCCGTCTGCCTCCAAAGGCCGGTTTGCAAGCACTCCCGCCCGCTGTTCCCGCCAGGCAGGCACAATGCTCCCAAGCCCGGGAGAAAAGCGCTTCGGGGTGGTGCTCTCCTCGGGCCCTTGCCCCTGAGCCTGGGGGCCAGGCAGTTGGAACACACTCCCAGGCCAAGGCAGAACGACATGCACACGTCTGTTCCTGCCCCCTACACCGGCAGAGAGCTCGGGGGAGCCAGAGACTGCCAGGCTGCTGCTGGGCTGGCTGCCTGTGTGGGACGGGGCAGAGCCGACCTAGGGGCAAGTTGGGCCTCTTGCTCTCCCTGCTGCCCTGAGGCTGCTGGGTCAAAGAGGTCTTGGGCATCCAGCCCTTTGCTGGTCCCTTCCCTCTGACGAGGCCCTCTGAGCTCCAGCACCTTGCAGTGTGGAGACAGCCCCTGCCAGCAACCTCCTCTCCAAAGAGACCTCAACCGAGGCCTACGCCCAGGGGAAAAGCACCAGCGGGGATGATCCTGGGGAGGCGCACGGACATGTCTGGACCCAGTCCCCGCAGCCTGCCCCTTGGTGGGGCAGTACCCCCGGAGGCCAGGAAGGTCTGGGCAAGGCTGGCCAGGGGCAGGGGACCTGCTGGGTCCTGCCCCTGGCCTGTGAGGCCTCTGAGCACAACCGGCCCTCTCCCACTGGAAGACCTCCCCAGCTGCCTCCAAAGTCCTGTTTGCAAACACTCCCGCCCGCTGTTCACGCCAGGCTCGCACAATGCTCCCAAGCCCGGGAGAAAAGCGCTTCGGGGTGGTGCTCTCTCCGGGCCCTTACCCCTGAGCCTGGGGGCAAGGCATGGGGAACACACTCCCAGGCCAAGGCAGAACCACATGCCCACGTCTGTTCCTGTCCCCTGCACCGGCAGAGAGCTTGGGGGAGCCAGAGTCTGTCAGGCAGCTGCTGGGTTGGCCGCCTGTGTGGGAAGGGGCAGAGCCGCCCTAGGGGCAAGTTGGGCCTCTTGCTCTCCCTGCTGCCCTGAGGCTGCTGGGCCAAAGACGTCTTGGGCATCCAGCCCCTTACTGGTCCCTTCCCTCTGACGAGGCCCTCTGAGCTCCAGCACCTTGCAGTGTGGAGACAGCCCCTGCCAGCAACCTCCTCTCCAAGGAGGCCTCAACCGAGGCCTAGGCCCAGGGGAAAGGCACCAGCGGGGATGAGCCTGGGGAGGCGCCCGGGGATGTCTGGACCCAGTCCCCGCAGCCTGCCCCTTGGTGGGGCAGTTCCCCCGGAGGCCAGGAAGGTCTGGGCAAGGCTGGCCAGGGTCAGGGGCCCTGCTGGGTCCTGCCCCTGGCCTGTGGGGCCTCTGAGCACAACCGGCCCTCTCCCACTGGAAGACCTCCCCGGCTGCCTCCAAAGTCCTGTTTGCAAGCACTCCCGCCCACTGTTCCCGCCAGGCGCGCACAATGCTCCCAAGCCCGGGAGAAAAGCGCTTCGGGGTGGTGGTCTCTCCGGGCCCTTGCCCCTGAGCCTGGGCGCCAGGCAGGGGATCCACAGTCCCAGGCCAAGGCACAACAACATGCACACGTCTGTTCCTGATCCCTCCACCGGCAGAGAGCTGGGGGGAGCCAGAGTCTGTCAGGCAGCTGCTGGGCTGGCCGCCTGTGTGGGAAGGGGCAGAGCCGACCTAGGGGCAAGTTGGGCCTCTTGCTCTCCCTGCTGCCCTGAGGCTGCTGGGCCAAAGAGGTCTTGGGCATCCAGCCCCTTGCTGGTCCCTTCCCTCTGACGAGGCCCTCTGAGCTCCAGCACCTTGCAGTGTGGAGACAGCCCCTGCCAGCAACCTCCTCTCCAAGGAGGCCTCAACCGAGGCCTAGGCACAGGGGAAAGGCACCAGCGGGGATGAGCCAGTGGAGGCGCACGGGCATATCAGGACCCAGTCCCTGCAGCCTGCCCCTTGGTGGGGCAGTACCCCCGGAGGCCAGGAAGGTCTGGGCAAGGCTGGCCAGGGGCAGGGTCCCTGCTGGGTCCTGCCCCTGGCCTGTGGGGCCTCTGAGCACAACCGGCCCTCTCTCACTGGAAGACCTCCCCGGCTGCCTCCAAAGGCGGGTTTCCCAACACTCCCGCCCGCTGTTCCCGCCAGGCACGCACAACGCTCCCAAGGCCAGGAGAAAAGCGCTTCGGGGTGTTGCTCTCTCCGGGCCCTTGCCCCTGAGCCTGGGGTCCAGGCAGTGGGTCCACACTCCCAGACCAAGGCAGAACCACATGCACACGTCTGTTCCTGACCCCTGCACCGGCAGAGAGCTCGGGGGAGCCAGAGTCTGTCAGGCAGCTGCTGGGTTGGCTGCCTGTGTGGGAAGGGGCAGAGCCGACCTAGGGGCAAGTTGGGCCTCTTGCTCTCCCTGCTGCCCTGAGGCTGCTGGGCCAAAGAGGTCTTGGGCATCCAGCCCCTTGCTGGTCCCTTCCCGCTGACGAGGCCCTCTGAGCTCCAGCACCTTGCAGTGTGGAGACAGCCCCTGCCAGCAACCTCCTCTCCAAGGAGGCCTCAACCGAGGCCTAGGCCCAGGGGAAAGGCACCAGCGGGGATGAGCCTGGGGAGGCGCCCGGGCATCTCTGGACCCAGGCCCCGCAGCCTGCCCCTTAGTGGGGCAGTACCCCCGGAGGCCAGGAAGGTCTGGGCAAGGCTGGCCAGGGGCAGGGGCCCTGCTGCGTCCTGCCCCTGGCCTGTGGGGCCTCTGAGCACAACCGGCCCTCTCCCACTGGAAGACCTCCCCGGCTGCCTCCAAGGCCGGTTTGCAAGCGCTCCCGCCCACTGTTCCCAGCAGGTGTGCACAATGCTCCCAAGCCCGGGAGAAAAGCGCTTCAGGGTGGTGCTCTCTCCGGGCCCTTGCCCCTGAGCCTGGGGGCAAGGCAGGGTGTCCACACTCCCAGGACAAGGCAGAACCACATGCACACGTCTGATCTGCCCCCTGCACCGGCAGAGAGCTCGGGGGAGCCAGAGTCTGTCAGGCAGCTGCTGGGCTGGCCGCCTGTGTGGGAAGGGGCAGAGCCGACCTAGGGGCAAGTTGGGCCTCTTGCTCTCCCTGCTGCCCTGAGGCTGCTGGGCCAAAGAGGTCTTGGGCATCCAGCCCCTTGCTGGTCCCTTCCCTCTGACGAGGCCCTCTGAGCTCCAGCACCTTGCAGTGTGGAGACAGCCCCTGCCAGCAACCTCCTCTCCAAGGAGGCCTCAACCGAGGCCTAGGCCCAGGGGAAAGGCACCACCGGGGATGAGCCTGGGGAGGCGCCCGGGCATGTCTGGACCCAGTCCCCGCAGCCTGCCCCTTGGTGGGGCAGTACCCCCGGAGGCCAGGAAGGTCTGGGCAAGGCTGCCAGGGGCAGGGACACTGCTGGGTCCTGCCCCTGGCCTGTGGGGCGTCTGAGCACAACCGGCACTCTCCCGCTGGAAGACCTCCCCGTCTGCCTCGAAAGGCCGGTTTGCAAGCACTCCCGCCCGCTGTTCCCGCCAGGCACGCACAATGCTCCCAAGCCCGGGAGAAAAGCGCTTCGGGGTGGTGCTCTCTCCGGGCCCTTGCCCCTGAGCCTGGGGGCAAGGCATGGGGAACACACTCCCAGGCCAAGGCAGAACCACATGCCCACGTCTGTTCCTGTCCCCTGCACCGGCAGAGAGCTTGGGGGAGCCAGAGTCTGTCAGGCAGCTGCTGGGTTGGCCGCCTGTGTGGGAAGGGGCAGAGCCGCCCTAGGGGCAAGTTGGGCCTCTTGCTCTCCCTGCTGCCCTGAGGCTGCTGGGCCAAAGACGTCTTGGGCATCCAGCCCCTTACTCGTCCCTTCCCTCTGACGAGGCCCTCTGAGCTCCAGCACCTTGCAGTGTGGAGACAGCCCCTGCCAGCAACCTCCTCTCCAAGGAGGCCTCAACCGAGGCCTAGGCCCAGGGGAAAGGCACCAGCGGGGATGAGCCAGGGGAGGCGCCCGAGCATGTCTGGACCCAGTCCCCGCAGCCTGCCCCTTGGTGGGGCAGTACCCCCGGAGGCCAGGAAGGTCTGGGTAAGACTGGCCAGGGGCAGGGGCCCTGCTGGGTCCTGCCCCTGGCCTGTGGGGCCTCTGAGCACAACCGGCCCTCTCCCACTGGAAGACCTCCCCGGCTGCCTCCAAAGGCCGGTTTGCAAGCGCTCCCGGCCACTGTTACCAGCAGGCGGGCACAATGCTCCTAAGCCCGGAAGAAAAGCGCTTCAGGGTGGTGCTCTCTCTGGGCCCTTGCCCCTGAGCCTGGGGGCAAGGCAGGGTGTCCACACTCCCAGGCCAAGGCAGAACCACATGCACACGTCTGACCTGCCCCCTGCACCGGCAGAGAGCTAGGGGGAGCCAGAGTCTGTCAGGCAGCTGCTGGGCTGGCCGCCTGTGTGGGAAGTGGCAGAGCCGACCTAGGGGCAAGTTGGGCCTCTTGCTCTCCCTGCTGCCCTGAGGCTGCTGGGCCAAAGAGGTCTTGGGCATCCAGCCCCTTGCTGGTCCCTTCCCTCTGACGAGGCCCTCTGAGCTCCAGCACCTTGCAGTGTGGAGACAGCCCCTGCCAGCAACCTCCTCTCCAAGGAGGCCTCAACCGAGGCCTAGGCCCAGGGGAAAGGCACCAGCGGGGATGAGCCTGGGGAGGCGCCCGGGCATGTCTGGACCCAGTCCCCGCAGCCTGCCCCTTGGTGGGGCAGTACCCCCGGAGGCCAGGAAGGTCTGGGCAAGGCTGGCCAGGGGCAGGGGCCCTGCTGGGTCCTGCCCCTGGCCTGTGGGGTCTCTGAGCACAACCGGCCCTCTCCCACTGGAAGAACTCCCCGGCTGCCTCCAAAGGCCAGTTTGCCAACACTCCCGCCCGCTGTTCCCGCCAGGCACGCACAATGCTCCCAAGCCCGGGAGAAAAGCGCTTCGGGGTGGTGCTCTCCTCGGGCCCTTGCCCCTGAGCCTGGGGGCCAGGCAGTTGGTCCACACTCCCAGACCAAGGCAGAACCACATGCACACGTCTGTTCCTGACCCCTGCACCGGCAGAGAGCTCGGGGGAGCCAGAATCTGTCAGGCAGCTGCTGGGCTGGCCGCCTGTGTGGGAAGGGGCAGAGCCGACCTAGGGGCAAGTTGGGCCTCTTCCTCTCCCTGCTGCCCTGAGGCTGCTGGGCCAAAGAGGTCTTGGGCATCCAGCCACTTGCTGGTCCCTTCCCTCTGACGAGGCCCTCTGAGCTCCAGCACCTTGCAGTGTGGAGACAGCCCCTGCCAGCAACATCCTCTCCAAGGAGGCCTCAACCGAGGCCTAGGCCCAGGGGAAAGGCACCAGCGGGGATGAGCCTGGGGAGGCGCCCGGGCATGTCTGGACCCAGTCCCCGCAGCCTGCCCCTTGGTGGGGCAGTACCCCCGGAGGCCAGGAAGGTCTGGGCAAGGCTGGCCAGGGGCAGGGGCCCTGCTGGGTCCTCCCCATGGCCTGTGGGGCCTCTGAGCACAACCGGCCCTCTCCCACTGGAAGACCTCCCCGGCTGCCTCCAAAGGCCAGTTTGCCAACACTCCTGCCCGCTCTTCCCACCAGGCACGCACAATGCTCCCAAGCCCGGGAGAAAAGCGCTTCGGGGTGGTGGTCTCTCCGGGCCCTTGCCCCTGAGCCTGGGGGCCAGGCAGGGGATCCACAGTCCCAGGCCAAGGCACAACAACATGCACACGTCTGTTCCTGCCCCCTCCACCGGCAGAGAGCTGGGGGGAGCCAGAGTCTGTCAGGCAGCTGCTGGGCTGGCCGCCTGTGTGGGAAGGGGCAGAGCCGACCTAGGGGCAAGTTGGGCCTCTTGCTCTCCCTGCTGCCCTGAGGCTGCTGGGCCAAAGAGGTCTTGGGCATCCAGCCCCTTGCTGGTCCCTTCCCTCTGACGAGGCCCTCTGAGCTCCAGCACCTTGCAGTGTGGAGACAGCCCCTGCCAGCAACCTCCTCTCCAAGGAGGCCTCAACCGAGGCCTAGGCACAGGGGAAAGGCACCAGCGGGGATGAGCCAGTGGAGGCGCACGGGCATATCAGGACCCAGTCCCTGCAGCCTGCCCTTGGTGGGGCAGTACCCCCGGAGGCCAGGAAGGTCTGGGCAAGGCTGGCCAGGGGCAGGGTCCCTGCTGGGTCCTGCCCCTGGCCTGTGGGGCCTCTGAGCACAACCGGCCCTCTCCCACTGGAAGACCTCCCCGGCTGCCTCCAAAGGCGGGTTTGCCAACACTCCCGCCCGCTGTTCCCGCCAGGCACGCACAACGCTCCCAAGGCCAGGAGAAAAGCGCTTCGGGGTGTTGCTCTCTCCGGGCCCTTGCCCCTGAGCCTGGGGTCCAGGCAGTGGGTCCACACTCCCAGACCAAGGCAGAACCACATGCACACGTCTGTTCCTGACCCCTGCACCGGCAGAGAGCTCGGGGGAGCCAGAGTCTGTCAGGCAGCTGCTGGGTTGGCTGCCTGTGTGGGAAGGGGCAGAGCCGACCTAGGGGCAAGTTGGGCCTCTTGCTCTCCCTGCTGCCCTGAGGCTTCTGGGCCAAAGAGGTCTTGGGCATCCAGCCCCTTGCTGGTCCCTTCCCGCTGACGAGGCCCTCTGAGCTCCAGCACCTTTCAGTGTGGAGACAGCCCCTGCCAGCAACCTCCTCTCCAAGGAGGCCTCAACCGAGGCCTAGGCCCAGGGGAAAGGCACCACTGGGGATGAGCCTGGGGAGGCGCCCGGGCATGTCTGGACCCAGTCCCCGCAGCCTGCCCCTTGGTGGGGCAGTACCCCCGGAGGCCAGGAAGGTCTGGGCAAGGCTGCCAGGGGCAGGGACACTGCTGGGTCCTGCCCCTGGCCTGTGGGGCGTCTGAGCACAACCGGCACTCTCCCGCTGGAAGACCTCCCCGTCTGCCTCGAAAGGCCGGTTTGCAAGCACTCCCGCCCGCTGTTCCCGCCAGGCACGCACAATGCTCCCAAGCCCGGGAGAAAAGCGCTTCGGGGTGGTGCTCTCTCCGGGCCCTTGCCCCTGAGCCTGGGGGCAAGGCATGTGGAACACACTCCCAGGCCAAGGCAGAACCACATGCCCACGTCTGTTCCTGTCCCCTGCACCGGCAGAGAGCTTCGGGGAGCCAGAGTCTGTCAGGCAGCTGCTGGGTTGGCCGCCTGTTTGGGAAGGGGCAGAGCCGCCCTAGGGGCAAGTTGGGCCTCTTGCTCTCCCTGCTGCCCTGAGGCTGCTGGGCCAAAGACGTCTTGGGCATCCAGCCCCTTACTGGTCCCTTCCCTCTGACGAGGCCCTCTGAGCTCCAGCACCTTGCAGTGTGGAGACAGCCCCTGCCAGCAACCTCCTCTCCAAGGAGGCCTCAACCGAGGCCTAGGCCCAGGGGAAAGGCACCAGCGGGGATGAGCCAGGGGAGGCGCCCGAGCATGTCTGGACCCAGTCCCCGCAGCCTGCCCCTTCGTGGGGCAGTACCCCCGGAGGCCAGGAAGGTCTGGGTAAGACTGGCCAGGGGCAGGGGCCCTGCTGGGTCCTGCCCCTGGCCTGTGGGGCCTCTGAGCACAACCGGCCCTCTCCCACTGGAAGACCTCCCCGGCTGCCTCCAAAGGCCGGTTTGCAAGCGCTCCCGGCCACTGTTACCAGCAGGCGGGCACAATGCTCCTAAGCCCGGAAGAAAAGCGCTTCAGGGTGGTGCTCTCTCTGGGCCCTTGCCCCTGAGCCTGGGGGCAAGGCAGGGTGTCCACACTCCCAGGCCAAGGCAGAACCACATGCACACGTCTGACCTGCCCCCTGCACCGGCAGAGAGCTCGGGGGAGCCAGAGTCTGTCAGGCAGCTGCTGGGCTGGCCGCCTGTGTGGGAAGGGGCAGAGCCGACCTAGGGGCAAGTTGGGCCTCTTGCTCTCCCTGCTGCCCTGAGGCTGCTGGGCCATAGAGGTCTTGGGCATCCAGCCCCTTGCTGGTCCCTTCCCTCTGACGAGGCCCTCTGAGCTCCAGCACCTTGCAGTGTGGAGTCAGCCCCTGCCAGCAACCTCCTCTCCAAGGAGGCCTCAACCGAGGCCTAGGCCCAGGGGAAAGGCACCAGCGGGGATGAGCCTGGGGAGGCGCCCGGGCATGTCTGGACCCAGTCCCCGCAGCCTGCCCCTTGGTGGGGCAGTACCCCCGGAGGCCAGGAAGGTCTGGGCAAGGCTGGCCAGGGGCAGGGGCCCTGCTGGGTCCTGCCCCTGGCCTGTGGGTTCTCTGAGCACAACCGGCCCTCTCCCACTGGAAGAACTCCCCGGCTGCCTCCAACGGCCAGTTTGCCAACACTCCCGCCCGCTGTTCCCGCCAGGCACGCACAATGCCCCCCATCCCGGGAGAAAAGCGCTTCGGGGTGGTGCTCTCCTCGGGCCCTTGCCCCTGAGCCTGGGGGCCAGGCAGTTGGTCCACACTCCCAGACCAAGGCAGAACCACATGCACACGTCTGTTCCTGACCCCTGCACCGGCAGAGAGCTCGGGGGAGCCAGAATCTGTCAGGCAGCTGCTGGGCTGGCCGCCTGTGTGGGAAGGGGCAGAGCCGACCTAGGGGCAAGTTGGGCCTCTTCCTCTCCCTGCTGCCCTGAGGCTGCTGGGCCAAAGAGGTCTTGGGCATCCAGCCCCTTGCTGGTCCCTTCCCTCTGACGAGGCCCTCTGAGCTCCAGCACCTTGCAGTGTGGAGACAGCCCCTGCCAGCAACCTCCTCTCCAAGGAGGCATCAACCGAGGCCTATGCCCAGGGGAAAGGCACCAGCGGGGATGAGCCTGGGGAGGTGCCCGGGCATGTCTGGATCCAGTCCCCGCAGCCTGCCCCTTGGTGGGGCAGTACCCCCGGAGGCCAGGAAGGTCTGGGCAAGGCTGGCCAGGGGCAGGGGCCCTGCTGGGTCCTGCCCCTGGCCTGTGGGGCCTCTGAGCACAACCGGCCCTCTCCCACTGGAAGAACTCCCCGGCTGACTCCAAGGGCCAGTTTGCCAACACTCCCGCCCGCTGTTCCCGCCAGGCACGCACAATGCTCCCAAGCCCGGGAGAAAAGCACTTCGGGGTGGTGCTCTCCTCGGGCCCTTGCCCCTGAGCCTGGGGGCCAGGCAGTTGGTCCACACTCCCAGACCAAGGCAGAACCACATGCACACGTCTGTTCCTGACCCCTGCACCGGCAGAGAGCTCGGGGGAGCCAGAGTCTGTCAGGCAGCTGCTGGGCTGGCCGCCTGTGTGGGAAGGGGCAGAGCCGACCTAGGGGCAAGTTGGGCCTCTTGCTCTCCCTGCTGCCCTGAGGCTGCTGGGCCAAAGAGGTCTTGGGCATCCAGCCCCTTGCTGGTCCCTTCCCTCTGACGAGGCCCTCTGAGCTCCAGCACCTTGCAGTGTGGAGACAGCCCCTGCCAGCAACATCCTCTCCAAGGAGGCCTCAACCGAGGCCTAGGCCCAGGGGAAAGGCACCAGCGGGGATGAGCCTGGGGAGGCGCCCGGGCATGTCTGGACCCAGTCCCCGCAGCCTGCCCCTTGGTGGGGCAGTACCCCCGGAGGCCAGGAAGATCTGGGCAAGGCTGGCCAGGGGCAGGGGCCCTGCTGGGTCCTCCCCATGGCCTGTGGGGCCTCTGAGCACAACCGGCCCTCTCCCACTGGAAGACCTCCCCGGCTGCCTCCAAAGGCCAGTTTGCCAACACTCCTGCCCGCTCTTCCCGCCAGGCACGCACAATGCTCCCAAGCCCGGGAGAAAAGCGCTTCGGGGTGGTGGTCTCTCCGGGCCCTTGCCCCTGAGCCTGTGGGCAAGGCAGGGGGAACACACTCCCAGACCAAGGCAGAAACACATGCACACGTCTGTTCCTGTCCCCTGCACCGGCAGAGAGCTCGGGGGAGCCAGAGTCTCTCAGGCAGGTGCTGGGCTGGCCGCCTGTGTGGGAAGGGGCAGAGCCTACCTAGGGGCAAGTTGGGCCTCTTGCTCTCCCTGCTGCCCTGAGGCTGCAGGGCCAAAGACGTCTTGGGCATCCAGCCCCTTACTGGTCCCTTCCCTCTGACGAGGCCCTCTGAGCTCCAGCACCTTGCAGTGTGGAGACAGCCCCTGCCAGCAATCTCCTCTCCAAGGAGGCCTCAACCGAGGCCTAGGCCCAGGGGAAAGGCACCAGCGGGGTTGAGCCAGGGGAGGCGCCCGGGCATGTCTGGACCCTGTCCCCGCAGCCTGCCCCTTGGTGGGGCAGTACCCCCGGAGGCCAGGAAGGTCTGGGCAAGGCTGGCCAGGGGCAGGGGCCCTGCTGGGTCCTGCCCCTGGCCTGTGGGGCCTCTGAGCACAACCGGCCCTCTCCCACTGGAAGACCTCCCCGGCTGCCTCCAAAGTCCTGTTTGCAAGCACTCCCGCCCACTGTTCCCGCCAGGCGCGCACAATGCTCCCAAGCCCGGGAGAAAAGCGCTTCGGGGTGGTGGTCTCTCCGGGCCCTTGCCCCTGAGCCTGGGGGCCAGGCAGGGGATCCACAGTCCCAGGCCAAGGCACAACAACATGCACACGTCTGTTCCTGCCCCCTCCACCGGCAGAGAGCTGGGGGGAGCCAGAGTCTGTCAGGCAGCTGCTGGGCTGGCCGCCTGTGTGGGAAGGGGCAGAGCCGACCTAGGGGCAAGTTGGGCCTCTTGCTCTCCCTGCTGCCCTGAGGCTGCTGGGCCAAAGAGGTCTTGGGCATCCAGCCCCTTGCTGGTCCCTTCCCTCTGACGAGGCCCTCTGAGCTCCAGCACCTTGCAGTGTGGAGACAGCCCCTGCCAGCAACCTCCTCTCCAAGGAGGCCTCAACCGAGGCCTAGGCACAGGGGAAAGGCACCAGCGGGGATGAGCCAGTGGAGGCGCACGGGCATATCAGGACCCAGTCCCTGCAGCCTGCCCCTTGGTGGGGCAGTACCCCCGGAGGCCAGGAAGGTCTGGGCAAGGCTGGCCAGGGGCAGGGTCCCTGCTGGGTCCTGCCCCTGGCCTGTGGGGCCTCTGAGCACAACCGGCCCTCTCCCACTGGAAGACCTCCCCGGCTGCCTCCAAAGGCGGGTTTACCAACACTCCCGCCCGCTGTTCCGCCAGGCACGCACAACGCTCCCAAGGCCAGGAGAAAAGCGCTTCGGGGTGTTGCTCTCTCCGGGCCCTTGCCCCTGAGCCTGGGGTCCAGGCAGTGGGTCCACACTCCCAGACCAAGGCAGAACCACATGCACACGTCTGTTCCTGACCCCTGCACCGGCAGAGAGCTCGGGGGAGCCAGAGTCTGTCAGGCAGCTGCTGGGTTGGCCGCCTGTGTGGGAAGGGGCAGAGCCGCCCTAGGGGCAAGTTGGGCCTCTTGCTCTCCCTGCTGCCCTGAGGCTGCTGGGCCAAAGAGGTCTTGGGCATCCAGCCCCTTACTGGTCCCTTCCCTCTGACGAGGCCCTCTGAGCTCCAGCACCTTGCAGTGTGGAGACAGCCCCTGCCAGCAACCTCCACTCCAAGGAGGCCTCAACCGAGGCCTAGGCCCAGGGGAAAGGCACCAGCGGGGATGAGCCAGGGTAGGCGCCCGAGCATGTCTGGACCCAGTCCCCGCAGCCTGCCCCTTGGTGGGGCAGTACCCCCGGAGGCCAGGAAGGTCTGGGTAAGACTGGCCAGGGGCAGGGGCCCTGCTGGGTCCTGCCCCTGGCCTGTGGGGCCTCTGAGCACAACCGGCCCTCTCCCACTGGAAGACCTCCCCGGCTGCCTCCAAAGGCCGGTTTGCAAGCGCTCCCGGCCACTGTTACCAGCAGGCGGGCACAATGCTCCTAAGCCCGGAAGAAAAGCGCTTCAGGGTGGTGCTCTCTCTGGGCCCTTGCCCCTGAGCCTGGGGGCAAGGCAGGGTGTCCACACTCCCAAGCCAAGGCATAACCACATGCACACGTCTGACCTGCCCCCTGCACCGGCAGAGAGCTCGGGGGAGCCAGAGTCTGTCAGGCAGCTGCTGGGCTGGCCGCCTGTGTGGGAAGTGGCAGAGCCGACCTAGGGGCAAGTTGGGCCTCTTGCTCTCCCTGCTGCCCTGAGGCTGCTGGGCCAAAGAGGTCTTGGGCATCCAGCCCCTTGCTGGTCCCTTCCCTCTGACGAGGCCCTCTGAGCTCCAGCACCTTGCAGTGTGGAGACAGCCCCTGCCAGCAACCTCCTTTCCAAGGAGGCCTCAACCGAGGCCTAGGCCCAGGGGAAAGGCACCAGCGGGGATGAGCCTGGGGAGGCGCCCGGGCATGTCTGGACCCAGTCCCCGCAGCCTGCCCCTTGGTGGGGCAGTACCCCCGGAGGCCAGGAAGGTCTGGGCAAGGCTGCGAGGGGCAGGGGCCCTGCTGGGTCGTGCCCCTGGCCTGTGGGGCGTCTGAGCACAACCGGCACTCTCCCGCTGGTAGACCTCCCCGTCTGCCTCCAAAGGCCGGTTTGCAAGCACTCCCGCCCGCTGTTCCCGCCAGGCAGGCACAATGCTCCCAAGCCCGGGAGAAAAGCGCTTCGGGGTGGTGCTCTCCTCGGGCCCTTGCCCCTGAGCCTGGGGGCCAGGGAGTTGGAACACACTCCCAGGCCAAGCAGAACGACATGCACACGTCTGTTCCTGCCCCCTACACCGGCAGAGAGCTCGGGCGAGCCAGAGACTGCCAGGCTGCTACTGGGCTGGCTGCCTGTGTGGGACGGGGCAGAGCCGACCTAGGGGCAAGTTGGGCTTCTTGCTCTCCCTGCTGCCCTGAGGCTGCTGGGTCAAAGAGGTCTTGGGCATCCAGCCCTTTGCTGGTCCCTTCCCTCTGACGAGGCCCTCTGAGCTCCAGCACCTTGCAGTGTGGAGACAGCCCCTGCCAGCAACCTCCTCTCCAAGGAGGCATCAACCGAGGCCTATGCCCAGGGGAAAGGCACCAGCGGGGATGAGCCTGGGGAGGCGCACAGGCATGTCTGGACCCAGTCCCCGCAGCCTGCCCCTTGGTGGGGCAGTACCCCCGGAGGCCAGGAAGGTCTGGGCAAGGCTGGCCAGGGGCAGGGGCCCTGCTGGGTCCTGCCCCTGGCCTGTGGGGCCTCTGAGCACAACCGGCCCTCTCCCACTGGAAGAACTCCCCGGCTGACTCCAAAGGCCAGTTTGCCAACACTCCCGCCCGCTGTTCCCGCCAGGCACGCACAATGCTCCCAAGCCCGGGAGAAAAGCACTTCGGGGTGGTGCTCTCCTCGGGCCCTTGCCCCTGAGCCTGGGGGCCAGGCAGTTGGTCCACACTCCCAGACCAAGGCAGAACCACATGCACACGTCTGTTCCTGACCCCTGCACCGGCAGAGAGCTCGGGGGAGCCAGAGTCTGTCAGGCAGCTGCTGGGCTGGCCGCCTGTGTGGGAAGGGGCAGAGCCGACCTAGGGGCAAGTTGGGCCTCTTGCTCTCCCTGCTGCCCTGAGGCTGCTGGGCCAAAGAGGTCTTGGGCATCCAGCCCCTTGCTGGTCCCTTCCCTCTGACGAGGCCCTCTGAGCTCTAGCACCTTGCAGTGTGGAGACAGCCCCTGCCAGCAACATCCTCTCCAAGGAGGCCTCAACCGAGGCCTAGGCCCAGGGGAAAGGCACCAGCGGGGATGAGCCTGGGGAGGCGCCCGGGCATGTCTGGACCCAGTCCCCGCAGCCTGCCCCTTGGTGGGGCAGTACCCCCGGAGGCCAGGAAGATCTGGGCAAGGCTGGCCAGGGGCAGGGGCCCTGCTGGGTCCTCCCCATGGCCTGTGGGGCCTCTGAGCACAACCGGCCCTCTCCCACTGAAAGACCTCCCCGGCTGCCTCCAAAGGCCAGTTTGCCAACACTCCTGCCCGCTCTTCCCGCCAGGCACGCACAATGCTCCCAAGCCCGGGAGAAAAGCGCTTCGGGGTGGTGCTCTCTCCGGGCCCTTGCCCCTGAGCCTGTGGGCAAGGCAGGGGGAACACACTCCCAGACCAAGGCAGAAACACATGCACACGTCTGGTCCTGTCCCCTGCACCGGCAGAGAGCTCGGGGGAGCCAGAGTCTCTCAGGCAGGTGCTGGGCTGGCCGCCTGTGTGGGAAGGGGCAGAGCCGCCCTAGGGGCAAGTTGGGCCTCTTGCTCTCCCTGCTGCCCTGAGGCTGCAGGGCCAAAGACGTCTTGGGCATCCAGCCCCTTACTGGTCCCTTCCCTCTGACGAGGCCCTCTGAGCTCCAGCACCTTGCAGTGTGGAGACAGCCCCTGCCAGCAATCTCCTCTCCAAGGAGGCCTCAACCGAGGCCTAGGCCCAGGGGAAAGGCACCAGCGGGGTTGAGCCAGGGGAGGCGCCCGTGCATGTCTGGACCCTGTCCCCGCAGCCTGCCCCTTGGTGGGGCAGTACCCCCGGAGGCCAGGAAGGTCTGGGCAAGGCTGGCCAGGGGCAGGGGCCCTGCTGGGTCCTGCCCCTGGCCTGTGGGGCCTCTGAGCACAACCGGCCCTCTCCCACTGGAAGACCTCCCCGGCTGCCTCCAAAGGCCGGTTTGCAAGCACTCCCGCCCACTGTTCCCGCCAGGCGCGCACAATGCTCCCAAGCCCGGGAGAAAAGCGCTTCGGGGTGGTGCTCTCTCCCGGCCCTTGGAAGACCTCCCCGGCTGCCTCCAAAGGCCGGTTTGCAAGCACTCAATCCCGCTGTTCCCGCCAGCCGCGCACAATGCTCCCAAGCCCTGGAGAAAAGCGCTTCGGGGTGGTGCTCTCTCCCGGCCCTTGGAAGACCTCCCCGGCTGCCTCCAAAGGCTGGTTTTCAAGAACTCCCTCCCGCTGACCCGCCAGCCGCACACAATGCTCCCAAGCCCGGGAGAAAAGCATTTTGAGGTGGTCTCTCTCCGGGCCCTTGGAAGACTCCCCGGCTGCCTCTAAAGGCCGGTTTGCAAGCACTCATGTCCTCTGTTCCCGACAGCCGCGAATAATGCTCCCAATTCCGTGAGAAAAGTGCTTCGGGATGGTGCTCTCTCCGGGCCCTTGGAAGACCTCCCAAGCTGCCTCCAAAGGCCGGTTTGCAAGCACTCCCGCCCGCTGTTCCCGCCAGCCTCGCACAATGCTCCCAAGCCCGGGAGAAAAGCGCTTCGGGGTGGTGTTCTCTCCGTGCCAATGGAGGACCTCCCTGGCTGCCCCCAAAGGCCGGTTTGCAAGCACTCCCACTCGCTGTTCCCGCCAGCCACGCACAATCCTCCAAAACCCCGGAGAAAAGCGCTTCGGGGTGGTGTTCTCTCCTTGCCCATGGAAGACCTCCCGGGGTGCCCCCAAAGGCCGGTTTGGAAGCACTCCCACTCGCTGTTCCCGCCATCCGCGCATTATGCTCCCAAGCCCGGGAGAAAAGCATTTTGGGGTGGTGCTCACACCGGGCCCTGGAAGACCTCCCCGGCTGCCTCCAAAGGCCGTTTTTCAAGCACTCCTGCCTGCTGTTCCCGCCACCCGCGCAGAATGCTCCCAAGCGCGGGAGAAAAGCGCTTCGGGGTGGTGCTCTCTACAGGCCCTTGGAAGACCTCCCCGGCTGCCTCCAAAGGCCGGTTTGCAAGGACTCCTTCCTGCTGTTCCCGCCAGCCACGCACAATGCTCCCAAGCCCGGGAGAAAAGCATTTTGGGGTGGTGCTCACTGCGGGCCCTTGGAAGACCTCCCCGGCTGCCTCCAATGGCCAGTTTGCAAGCACTCATGTCCGCTGTTCCCACCAGCCGCGCACAATGCTCCCAAGCCCGGGAGAAAAGCTTTTTGGGGTGGTGCTCACTCCGGGCCCTGGAAGACCTCCCCGGCTGCCTCCAAAGGCCAGTTTTCAAGCACTCCTGCCTGCTGTTCCCGCCACCTGCGCACAATGCTCCCAAGCCCGGGAGAAAAGCGCTTCGGGGTGGTGCTCTCTACAGGCCCTTGGAAGACCTCCCCGGCTGCCTCCAAAGGCCGGTTTGCAAGGACTCCTTCCTGCTGTTCCCGCCAGCCACGCACAATGCTCCCAAGCCCGGGAGAGAAGCATTTTGGGGTGGTGCTCTCTACAGGCCCTTGGAAGACCTCCCCGGCTGCCTCCAGTGGCCAGTTTGCAAGCACTCATGCCCGCTGTTCCCACCAGCCGCGCACAATGCTCCCAAGCCCGGGAGAAAAGCTTTTTGGGGTGGTGCTCACACCGGGCCCTGGAAGACCTCCCCGGCTGCCTGCAAAGGCCGGTTTTCAAGCACTCCTGCCTGCTGTTCCTGCCACCCGCGCACAATACTCCCAAGCCCGGGAGAAAAGCGCTTCGGGGTGGTGCTCTCTACAGGCCCTTGGAAGACCTCCCCCGCTGCCTCCAAAGGCCGGTTTGCAAGGACTCCTTCCTGCTGTTCCCGCCAGCCACGCACAATGCTCCCAAGCCCGGGAGAAAAGTGCTTCGGGATGGTGATCTCTCCGGGCCCTTGGAAGTCGTCCCCGGCTGCCTCCAAAGGCCGGTTTGCAAGCACTCATGCCCGTTGTTCCCACCAGCCGCGCACAATGCTCCCAAGCCCGGGAGAAAAGCATTTTGGGGTGGTGCTCACTCCGGGCCCTTGGAAGACCTCCCCGGCTGCCTCCAAAGGCTAGTTTGCAAGCAGTCCTGCCTGCTGTTCCCGCCAGCCGCGCACAATGCTCCCAAGCCCGGGAGAAAAGCGCTTCGGGGTGGTGCTCTCTCCGGGCCCTTGGAAGACGTCCCCGGCTGCCTCCAAAGGCCGGTTTGCAAGCACTCATGCCCGTTGTTCCCACCAGCCACGCACAATGCTCCCAAGCCCGGGAGAAAAGCATTTTGGGGTGGTGCTCACTCCGGGCCCTTGGAAGACCTCCCCGGCTGCCTCCAAAGGCCAGTTTGCAAGCAGTCCTGCCTGCTGTTCCCGCCAGCCGCGCACAATGTTCCCAAGCCCGGGAGAAAAGCGCTTCGGGGTGGTGCTCTCTCCGGGCACTTTCAAGACCTCCCCGGCTGCCTCCAAAGGCCGGTTTGTAAGTACTCATTCCCGCTGCTTCCGCCAGCCACGCACAATGCTCCCAAGCCCGGGAGAAAAGCATTTTGGGGTGGTGCTCTCTCCGGGCCCTTGGAAGACCTCCCGGGCTGCCTCCAAAGGCCGGTTTGCAAGCATTCATGTCCGTTGTTCCCGACAGCCGCGCACAATGCTCCCAAGCCCGAGAGAAAAGCATTTTGGGGTGGTGATCAGTCCGACCCTTGGAAGACCTCCCCGGCTGCCTCCAAAGGACAGTTTGCAAGCACTCATGCCCGCTGTTCCCGCCAGCCGCGCACAATGCTCCCAAGACCGTGAGAAAAGCGCTTCGGGGTGGTGTTCTCTCAGGGACCATGGAGGACCTCCCCGGCTGCCCCCAAAGGCCGGTTTGCAAGCATTCCCACTCGCTGTTCCCGCCAGGCACACACAATGTTCCAAAACCCCGGAGAAAAGCGCTTCGGGGTGGTGGTCTCTCCGGGCCCATGCCCCTGAGCCTGGGGGCCAGGCAGGGGATCCACAGTCCCAGGCCAAGGCAGAACCACATGCACACGTCTGTTCCTGCCCCCTCCACCGGCAGAGAGCTGGGGGGAGCCAGAGTCTGTCAGGCAGCTGCTGGGCTGGCCGCCTGTGTGGGAAGGGGCAGAGCCGACCTAGGGGCAAGTTGGGCCTCTTGCTCTCCCTGCTGCCCTGAGGCTGCTGGGCCAAAGAGGTCTTGGGCATCCAGCCCCTTGCTGGTCCCTTCCCTCTGACGAGGCCCTCTGAGCTCCAGCACCTTGCAGTGTGGAGACAGCCCCTGCCAGCAACCTCCTCTCCAAGGAGGCCTCAACCGAGGCCTAGGCCCAGGGGAAAGGCACCAGCGGAGATGAGCCAGTGGAGGCGCACGGGCATGTCTGGACCCAGTCCCCGCAGCCTGCCCCTTGGTGGGGCAGTACCCCCGGAGGCCAGGAAGGTCTGGGCAAGGCTGCGAGGGGCAGGGGCCCTGCTGGGTCGTGCCCCTGGCCTGTGGGGCGTCTGAGCACAACCGGCACTCTCCCGCTGGAAGACCTCCCCGTCTGCCTCCAAAGGCCGGTTTGCAAGCACTCCCGCCCGCTGTTCCCGCCAGGCACGCACAATGCTCCCAAGCCCAGGAGAAAAGCGATTCGCGGTGGTGCTCTCTCCGGGCCCTTGCCCCTGAGCCTGGGGGCCAGGCAGTTGGAACACACTCCCAGGCCAATGCAGAACGACATGCACACGTCTGTTCCTGCCCCCTACACCGGCAGAGAGCTCGGGGGAGCCAGAGACTGCCAGGCTGCTGTTGGGCTGGCTGCCAGTGTGGGACGGGGCAGAGCCGACCTAGGGGCAAGTTGGGCCTCTTGCTCTCCCTGCTGCCCTGAGGCTGCTGGGTCAAAGAGGTCTTGGGCATCCAACCCTTTGCTGGTCCCTTCCCTCTGACGAGGCCCTCTGAGCTCCAGCACCTTGCAGTGTGGAGACAGCCCCTGCCAGCAACATCCTCTCCAAGGAGGCCTCAACCGAGGCCTAGGCCCAGGGGAACGGCACCAGCGGGGATGAGCCTGGGGAGGCGCCCGGGCATGTCTGGACCCAGTCCCCGCAGCCTGCCCCTTGGTGGGGCAGTACCCCCGGAGGCCAGGAAGATCTGGGCAAGGCTGGCCAGGGGCAGGGGCCCTGCTGGGTCCTCCCCATGGCCTGTGGGGCCTCTGAGCACAACCGGCCCTCTCCCACTGGAAGACCTCCCCGGCTGCCTCCAAAGGCCGGTTTGCAAGCACTCCCGCCCACTGTTCCCGCCAGGCGCGCACAATGCTCCCAAGCCCGGGAGAAAAGCGCTTCGGGGTGGTGCTCTCTCCGGGCCCTTGCCCCTGAGCCTGTGGGCAAGGCAGGGGGAACACACTCCCAGACCAAGGCAGAAACACATGCACACGTCTGTTCCTGTCCCCTGCACCGGCAGAGAGCTCGGGGGAGCCAGAGTCTGTCAGGCAGCTGCTGGGCTGGCCGCCTGTGTGGGAAGGGGCAGAGCCGACCTAGGGGCAAGTTGGGCCTCTTGCTCTCCCTGCTGCCCTGAGGCTGCAGGGCCAAAGACGTCTTGGGCATCCAGCCCCTTACTGGTCCCTTCCCTCTGACGAGGCCCTCTGAGCTCCAGCACCTTGCAGTGTGGAGACAGCCCCTGCCAGCAATCTCCTCTCCAAGGAGGCCTCAACCGAGGCCTAGGCCCAGGGGAAAGGCACCAGCGGGGTTGAGCCAGGGGAGGCGCCCGGGCATGTCTGGACCCTGTCCCCGCAGCCTGCCCCTTGGTGGGGCAGTACCCCCGGAGGCCAGGAAGTTCTGGGCAAGGCTGGCCAGGGGCAGGGGCCCTGCTGGGTCCTGCCCCTGGCCTGTGGGGCCTCTGAGCACAACCGGCCCTCTCCCACTGGAAGACCTCCCCGGCTGCCTCCAAAGGCCGGTTTGCAAGCACTCCCGCCCACTGTTCCCGCCAGGCGCGCACAATGCTCCCAAGCCCGGGAGAAAAGCGCTTCGGTGTGGTGGTCTCTCCGGGCCCTTGCCCCTGACCCTGGGGGCCAGGCAGGGGATCCACAGTCCCAGGCCAAGGCACAACAACATGCACACGTCTGTTCCTGCCCCCTCCACCGGCAGAGAGCTGGGGGGAGCCAGAGTCTGTCAGGCAGCTGCTGGGCTGGCCGCCTGTGTGGGAAGGGGCAGAGCCGACCTAGGGGCAAGTTGGGCCTCTTGCTCTCCCTGCTGCCCTGAGGCTGCTGTGCCAAAGAGGTCTTGGGCATCCAGCCCCTTGCTGGTCCCTTCCCTCTGACGAGGCCCTCTGAGCTCCAGCACCTTGCAGTGTGGAGACAGACCCTGCCAGCAACCTCCTCTCCAAGGAGGCCTCAACCGAGGCCTAGGCCCAGGGGAAAGGCACCAGCGGGGATGAGCCTGGGGAGGCGCCCAGGCATGTCTGGACCCAGTCCCCGCAGCCTGCCCCTTGGTGGGGCAGTACCCCCGGAGGCCAGGAAGGTCTGCGCAAGGCTGGCCAGGGGCAGGGGACCTGCTGGGTCCTGCCCCTGGCCTGTGAGGCCTCTGAGCACAACCGGCCCTCTCCCACTGGAAGACCTCCACGGCTACCTCCAAAGTCCTGTTTGCAAACACTCCTGCCCGCTGTTCACGCCAGGCTCGCACAATGCTCCCAAGCCCGGGAGAAAAGCGCTTCGGGGTGGTGCTCTCTCCGGGCCCTTGCCCCTGAGCCTGGGGGCAAGGCAGGGGGAACACACTCCCAGGCCAAGGCAGAACGACATGCACACGTCTGTTCCTGCCCCCTACACCGGCAGAGAGTTCGGGGGAGCCAGAGACTGCCAGGCTGCTGCTGGGCTGGCTGCCTGTGTGGGACGGGGTAGAGCCGACCTAGGGGCAAGTTGGGCCTCTTGCTCTCCCTGCTGCCCTGAGGCTGCTGGGTCAAAGAGGTCTTGGGCATCCAGCCCTTTGCTGGTCCTTTCCCTCTGACGAGGCCCTCTGAGCTCCAGCACCTTGCAGTGTGCAGACAGCCCCTGCCGGCAACCTCCTCTCCAAGGAGGCCTCAACCGAGGCCTAGGCCCAGGGGAAAGGCACCAGCGGGGATGAGCCTGGGGAGGCGCCCGGGCATGTCTGGACCTAGGCCCCGCAGCCTGCCCCTTGGTGGGGTAGTACCCCCGGAGGCCAGGAAGGTCTGGGCAAGGCTGCCAGAGGCAGGGACACTGCTGGGTCCTGCCCCTGGCCTGTGGGGCCTCTGAGAACAACTGGCACTCTCCCGCTGGAAGACCTCCCCGGCTGCCTCCAAAGGCTGGTTTGCAAGCACTCAATCCCGCTGTTCACGCCAGCTGCGCACAATGCTCCCAAGCCCGGGAGAAAAGCATTTTGGGGTGGTGCTCACTCCGGGCTTTGGAAGACCTCCCCGGCTGCCTCCAAGGCCGGTTTGCAAGCACTTCTGCCTGCTGTTCCCGCCACCCGCGCACAATGCTCCCAAGCCCGGGAGAAAAGCGTTTCGGGGTGGTGTTCTCTCTGGACCCAAGAAAGACCTCCCGGGCTGCCCCCAAATGCCGGTTTGCAAGCACTCCCACTCACTGTTCCCGCCATCCGTGCAAATGCTCCAAGCCCAGGAGAAAAGCCCTTCAGGGTGGTGCTCTCTCCCGGCCCTTGGAAGACCTCCCCGGCTGCCTCCAAAGGCTGGATTTCAAGTACTCCCTCCCGCTGTCCCGCCAGCCGCACACAATGCTCCCAATCACGGGAGAAAAGTGCTTCGGGGTGGTGCTCTCTACGGGCCCTTGGAAGACCTCCCCGTTTGTCTCCAAAGGCCGGTTTGCAAGCACTCATGCCCGCTGTTCCCGCCAGCCGCGCACAATGCTCCCAAGCCTAGGAGAAAAGCGCTTCGGGGTGGTGCTCTCTCCCGGCCCTTGGAAGACCTCCCCGGCTGCCTCCAAGGGCTGGTTTTCAAGAACTCCCTCCCGCTGACCCGCCAGCCGCACACAATGCTCCCAAGCCCGGGAGAAAAGCATTTTGAGGTGGTCTCTCTCCGGGCCCTTGGAAGACTCCCCGGCTGCCTCTAAAGGCCGGTTTGCAAGCACTCATGTCCTCTGTTCCCGACAGCCGCGAACAATGCTCCCAATTCCGTGAGAAAAGTGCTTCGGGATGGTGCTCTCTCCGGGCCCTTGGAAGACCTCCCAAGCTGCCTCCAAAGGCCGGTTTGCAAGCACTCCCGCCCGCTGTTCCCGCCAGCCTCGCACAATGCTCCCAAGCCCGGGAGAAAAGCGCTTCAGGGTGGTGTTCTCTCCGTGCCAATGGAGGACCTCCCTGGCTGCCCCCAAAGGCCGGTTTGCAAGCACTCCCACTCGCTGTTCCCGCCAGCCACGCACAATCCTCCAAAACCCCGGAGAAAAGCGCTTCGGGGTGGTGTTCTCTCCGTGCCCATGGAAGACCTCCCGGGGTGCCCCCAAAGGCCGGTTTGGAAGCACTCCCACTCGCTGTTCCCGCCATCCGCGCATTATGCTCCCAAGCCCGGGAGAAAAGCATTTTGGGGTGGTGCTCACACCGGGCCCTGGAAGACCTCCCCGGCTGCCTCCAAAGGACGGTTTTCAAGCACTCCTGCCTGCTGTTCCCGCCACCCGCGCAGAATGCTCCCAAGCGCGGGAGAAAAGCGCTTCGGGGTGGTGCTCTCTACAGGCCCTTGGAAGACCTCCCCGGCTGCCTCCAAAGGCCGGTTTGCAAGGACTCCTTCCTGCTGTTCCCGCCAGCCACGCACAATGCTCCCAAGCCCGGGAGAAAAGTGCTTCGGGGTGGTGATCTCTCCGGGCCCTTGGAAGTCGTCCCCGGCTGCCTCCAAAGGCCGGTTTGCAAGCACTCATGCCCGTTGTTCCCACCAGCCGCGCACAATGCTCCCAAGCCCGGGAGAAAAGCATTTTGGGGTGGTGCTCACTCCGGGCCCTTGGAAGACCTCCCCGGCTGCCTCCAAAGGCTAGTTTGCAAGCAGTCCTGCCTGCTGTTCCCGCCAGCCGCGCACAATGCTCCCAAGCCCGGGAGAAAAGCGCTTCGGGGTGGTGCTCTCTCCGGGCCCTTGGAAGACGTCCCCGGCTGCCTCCAAAGGCCGGTTTGCAAGCACTCATGCCCGTTGTTCCCACCAGCCGCGCACAATGCTCCCAAGCCCGGGAGAAAAGCATTTTGGGGTGGTGCTCACTCCGGGCCCTTGGAAGACCTCCCCGGCTGCCTCCAAAGGCCAGTTTGCAAGCAGTCCTGCCTGCTGTTCCCGCCAGCCGCGCACAATGTTCCCAAGCCCGGGAGAAAAGCGCTTCGGGGTGGTGCTCTCTCCGGGCACTTTCAAGACCTCCCCGGCTGCCTCCAAAGGCCGGTTTGTAAGTACTCATTCCCGCTGCTTCCACCAGCCACGCACAATGCTCCCAAGCCCGGGAGAAAAGCATTTTGGGGTGGTGCTCTCTCCGGGCCCTTGGAAGACCTCCCGGGCTGCCTCCAAAGGCCGGTTTGCAAGCATTCATGTCCGTTGTTCCCGACAGCCGCGCACAATGCTCCCAAGCCCGAGAGAAAAGCATTTTGGGGTGGTGATCAGTCCGGCCCTTGGAAGACCTCCCCGGCTGCCTCCAAAGGACAGTTTGCAAGCCCTCATGGCCGCTGTTCCCGCCAGCCGCGCACAATGCTCCCAAGACCGTGAGAAAAGCGCTTCGGGGTGGTGTTCTCTCAGGGACCATGGAGGACCTCCCCGGCTGCCCCCAAAGGCCGGTTTGCAAGCATTCCCACTCGCTGTTCCCGCCAGGCACACACAATGTTCCAAAACCCCGGAGAAAAGCGCTTCGGGGTGGTGGTCTCTCCGGGCCCCTGCCCCTGAGCCTGGGGGCCAGGCAGGGGATCCACAGTCCCAGGCCAAGGCAGAACCACATGCACACGTCTGTTCCTGCCCCCTCCACCGGCAGAGAGCTGGGGGGAGCCAGACTCTGTCAGGCAGCTGCTGGGCTGGCCGCCTGTGTGGGAAGGGGCAGACCGACCTAGGGGCAAGTTGTGCCTCTTGCTCTCCCTGCTGCCCTGAGGCTGCTGGGCCAAAGAGGTCTTGGGCATCCAGCCCCTTGCTGGTCCCTTCCCTCTGACGAGGCCCTCTGAGCTGCAGCACCTTGCAGTGTGGAGACAGCCCCTGCCAGCAACCTCCTCTCCAAGGAGGCCTCAACCGAGGCCTAGGCCCAGGGGAAAGGCACCAGCGGAGATGAGCCAGTGGAGGCGCACGGGCATGTCTGGACCCAGTCCCCGCAGCCTGCCCCTTGGTGGGGCAGTACCCCCGGAGGCCAGGAAGGTCTGGGCAAGGCTGCGAGGGGCAGGGGCCCTGCTGGGTCGTGCCCCTGGCCTGTGGGGCGTCTGAGCACAACCGGCACTCTCCCGCTGGAAGACCTCCCCGTCTGCCTCCAAAGGCAGGTTTGCAAGCACTCCCGCCCGCTGTTCCCGCCAGGCACGCACAATGCTCCCAAGCCCAGGAGAAAAGCGCTTCGGGGTGGTGCTCTCTCCGGGCCCTTGCCCCTGAGCCTGGGGGCCAGGCAGTTGGAACACACTCCCAGGCCAATGCAGAACGACATGCACACGTCTGTTCCTGCCCCCTACACCGGCAGAGAGCTCGGGGGAGCCAGAGACTGCCAGGCTGCTGTTGGGCTGGCTGCCAGTGTGGGACGGGGCAGAGCCGACCTAGGGGCAAGTTGGGCCTCTTGCTCTCCCTGCTGCCCTGAGGCTGCTGGGTCAAAGAGGTCTTGGGCATCCAACCCTTTGCTGGTCCCTTCCCTCTGACGAGGCCCTCTGAGCTCCAGCACCTTGCAGTGTGGAGACAGCCCCTGCCAGCAACCTCCTCTCCAAAGAGGCCTCAACCGAGGCCTACGCCCAGGGGAAAAGCACCAGCGGGGATGATCCTGGGGAGGCGCACGGACATGTCTGGACCCAGTCCCCGCAGCCTGCCCCTTGGTGGGGCAGTACCCCCGGAGGCCAGGAAGGTCTGGGCAAGGCTGGCCAGGGGCAGGGTCCCTGCTGGGTCCTGCCCCTGGCCTGTGAGGCCTCTGAGCACAACCGGCCCTCTCCCACTGGAAGACCTCCCCAGCTGCCTCCAAAGTCCTGTTTGCAAACACTCCCGCCCGCTGTTCACGCCAGGCTCGCACAATGCTCCCAAGCCCGGGAGAGAAGCGCTTCGGGGTGGTGCTCTCTCCGGGCCCTTGCCCCTGAGCCTGGGGGCCAGGCAGGGGGAACACACTCCCAGGCCAAGACAGAACGACATGAACACGTCTGTTCCTGCCCCCTACACCGGCAGAGAGCTCGGGGGAGCCAGAGTCTCTCAGGCAGGTGCTGGGCTGGCCGCCTGTGTGGGAAGGGGCAGAGCCGACCTAGGGGCAAGTTGGGCCTCTTGCTCTCCCTGTTGCCCTGAGGCTGCTGGGCCAAAGACGTCTTGGGCATCCAGCCCTTTGCTGGTCCCTTCCCTCTGACGAGGCCCTCTGATCTCCAGCACCTTGCAGTGTGGAGACAGCCCCTGCCAGCAACCTTCTCTCCAAGGAGGCCTCAACCGAGGCCTAGGCCCAGGGGAAAGGCACCAGCGGGGATGAGCCTGGGGAGGCGCCCGGGAATGTCTGGACCCAGTCCCCGCAGCCTGCCCCTTGGTGGGGCAGTACCCCTGGAGGCCAGGAAGGTCTGGGCAAGTCTGACCAGGGGCAGGGGACCTGCTGGGTCCTGCCCCTGGCCTGTGGGGCCTCTGAGCACAACCGGCCCTCTCCCACTGGAAGACCTCCCTGGCTGCCTCCAAAGGCCGTTTTGCACGCACTCCCGCCCACTGTTCCCACCAAGCGCGCACAATGCTCCCAAGCCTGGGAGAAAAGCGCTTCGGGGTGGTGCTCTCTCCGGGCCCTTGCCCCTGAGCCTGGGGGCCAGGCAGGGGGTCCACAGTCCCAGGACAAGGCAGAAGCACATGCACACGTCTGTTCCTGACCCCTGCACCGGCAGAGAGTTCGGGGGAGCCAGAATCTGTCAGGCAGCTGCTGGGCTGGCCGCCTTTTTGGGAAGGGGCAGAGCCGACCTAGGGGCAAGTTGGGCCTCTTGCTCTCCCTGCTGCCCTGAGGCTGCTGGGCCAAAGAGGTCTTGGGCATCCAGCCCTTTGCTTGTCCCTTCACTCTGACGAGGCCCTCTGAGCTCCAGCACCTTGCAGTGTGGAGACAGCCCCTGCCAGCAACCTCCTCTCCAAGGAGGCCTCAACCGAGACCTAGGACCAGGGGAAAGGCACCAGCGGGGATGAGCCTGGGGAGGCGCCCGGGCATGTCTGGACCCAGTCCCCGCAGCCTGCCCCTTGGTGGGGCAGTACCCCCGGAGGCCAGGAAGGTCTGGGAAAGGCTGGCCAGGGGCAGGGGACCTGCTGGGTCCTGCCCCTGGCCTGTGGGGCCTCTGAGCACAACCGGCCCTCTCCCACTGGAAGACCTCCCCGGCTGCCTCCAAAGTCCTGTTTGCCAACACTCCCACCCGCTGTTCACGCCAGACTTGCACAATGCTCCCAAGCCCGGGAGAAAAGCGCTTCGGGGTGGTGCTCTCTCTGGGCCCTTGCCCCTGAGCCTGGGGGCAAGGCAGGGTGTCCACACTCCCAGGCCAAGGCAGAACCACATGCACACGTCTGATCTGCCCCCTGCACCGGCAGACAGCTCGGGGGAGCCAGAGTCTGTCAGGCAGCTGCTGGGCTGGCCGCCTGTGTGGGAAGTGGCAGAGCCGACCTAGGGGCAAGTAGGGCCTCTTGCTCTCCCTGCTGCCCTGAGGCTGCTGGGCCATAGAGGTCTTGGGCATCCAGCCCCTTGCTGGTCCCTTCCCTCTGACGAGGCCCTCTGAGCTCCAGCACCTTGCAGTGTGGAGACAGCCCCTGCCAGCAACCTCCTCTCCAAGGAGGCCTCAACCGAGGCCTAGGCCCAGGGGAAAGGCACCAGCGGGGATGAGCCTGGGGAGGCGCCCGGGCATGTCTGGACCCAGTCCCCGCAGCCTGCCCCTTGGTGGGGCAGTACCCCCGGAGGCCAGGAAGGTCTGGGCAAGGCTGGCCAGGGGCAGGGGCCCTGCTGGGTCCTGCCCCTGGCCTGTGGGGCCTCTGAGCACAACCGGCCCTCTCCCACTGGAAGAACTCCCCGGCTCCCTCCAAAGGCCAGTTTGCCAACACTCCCGCCCGCTGTTCCCGCCAGGCACGCACAATGCTCCCAAGCCCGGGAGAAAAGCGCTTCGGGGTGGTGCTCTCCTCGGGCCCTTGCCCCTGAGCCTGGGGTCCAGGCAGTTGGTCCACACTCCCAGACCAAGGCAGAACCACATGCACACGTCTGTTCCTGACCCCTGCACCGGCAGAGAGTTCGGGGGAGCCAGAGTCTGTCAGGCAGCTGCTGGGCTCGCCGCCTATGTGGGAAGGGGCAGAGCCGACCTAGGGGAAAGTTGGGCCTCTTCCTCTCCCTGCTGCCCTGAGGCTGCTGGGCCAAAGAGGTCTTGGGCATCCAGCCCCTTGCTGGTCCCTTCCCTCTGACGAGGCCCTCTGAGCTCCAGCACCTTGCAGTGTGGAGACAGCCCCTGCCAGCAACATCCTCTGCAAGGAGGCCTCAACCGAGGCCTAGGCCCAGGGGAACGGCACCAGCGGGGATGAGCCTGGGGAGGCGCCCGGGCATGTCTGGACCCAGTCCCCGCAGCCTGCCCCTTGGTGGGGCAGTACCCCCGGAGGCCAGGAAGATCTGGGCAAGGCTGGCCAGGGGCAGGGGCCCTGCTGGGTCCTCCCCATGGCCTGTGGGGCCTCTGAGCACAACCGGCCCTCTCCCACTGGAAGACCTCCCCGGCTGCCTCCAAAGGCCGGTTTGCAAGCACTCCCGCCCACTCTTCCCGCCAGGCGCGCACAATGCTCCCAAGCCCGGGAGAAAAGCGCTTCGGGGTGGTGCTCTCTCCGGGCCCTTGCCCCTGAGCGTGTGGGCAAGGCAGGGGGAACACACTCCCAGACCAAGGCAGAAACACATGCACACGTCTGTTCCTGTCCCCTGCACCGGCAGAGAGCTCGGGGGAGCCAGAGTCTGTCAGGCAGCTGCTGGGCTGGCCGCCTGTGTGGGAAGGGGCAGAGCCGACCTAGGGGCAAGTTGGGCCTCTTGCTCTCCCTGCTGCCCTGAGGCTGCAGGGCCAAAGACGTCTTGGGCATCCAGCCCCTTACTGGTCCCTTCCCTCTGACGAGGCCCTCTGAGCTCCAGCACCTTGCAGTGTGGAGACAGCCCCTGCCAGCAATCTCCTCTCCAAGGAGGCCTCAACCGAGGCCTAGGCCCAGGGAAAAGGCACCAGCGGGGTTGAGCCAGGGGAGGCGCCCGGGCATGTCTGGACCCTGTCCCCGCAGCCTGCCCCTTGGTGGGGCAGTACCCCCGGAGGCCAGGAAGGTCTGGGCAAGGCTGGCCAGGGGCAGGGGCCCTGCTGGGTCCTGCCCCTGGCCTGTGGGGCCTCTGAGCACAACCGGCCCTCTCCCACTGGAAGACCTCCCCGGCTGCCTCCAAAGGCCGGTTTGCAAGCACTCCCGCCCACTGTTCCCGCCAGGCGCGCACAATGCTCCCAAGCCCGGGAGGAAAGCGCTTCGGTGTGGTGGTCTCTCCGGGCCCTTGCCCCTGACCCTGGGGGCCAGGCAGGGGATCCACAGTCCCAGGCCAAGGCACAACAACATGCACACGTCTGTTCCTGCCCCCTCCACCGGCAGAGAGCTGGGGGAAGCCAGAGTCTGTCAGGCAGCTGCTGGGCTGGCCGCCTGTGTGGGAAGGGGCAGAGCCGACCTAGGGGCAAGTTGGGCCTCTTGCTCTCCCTGCTGCCCTGAGGCTGCTGTGCCAAAGAGGTCTTGGGCATCCAGCCCCTTGCTGGTCCCTTCCCTCTGACGAGGCCCTCTGAGCTCCAGCACCTTGCAGTGTGGAGACAGACCCTGCCAGCAACCTCCTCTCCAAGGAGGCCTCAACCGAAGCCTAGGCCCAGGGGAAAGGCACCAGCGGGGATGAGCCAGTGGAGGCGCACGGGCATATCAGGACCCAGTCCCCGCAGCCTGCCCCTTGGTGGGGCAGTACCCCCGGAGGCCAGGAAGGTCTGGGCAAGGCTGGCCAGGGGCAGGGTCCCTGCTGGGTCCTGCCCCTGGCCTGTGGGGCCTCTGAGCACAACCGGCCCTCTCCCACTGGAAGACCTCCCCGGCTGCCTTCAAAGGCGGGTTTGCCAACACTCCCGCCCGCTGTTCCCGCCAGGCATGCACAACGCTCGCAAGGCCAGGAGAAAAGCGCTTCGGGGTGTTGCTCTCTCCGGGCCCTTGCCCCTGAGCCTGGGGTCCAGGCAGTGGGTCCACACTCCCAGACCAAGGCAGAACCACATGCACACGTGTGTTCCTGACCCCTGAACCGGCAGAGAGCTCGGGGGAGCCAGAGTCTATCAGGCAGCTGCTGGGTTGGCTGCCTGTGTGGGAAGGGGCAGAGCCGACCTAGGGGCAAGTTGGGCCTCTTGCTCTCCCTGCTGCCCTGACGCTGCTGGGCCAAAGAGGTCTTGGGCATCCAGCCCCTTGCTGGTCCCTTCCCGCTGACGAGGCCCTCTGAGCTCCAGCACCTTGCAGTGTGGAGACAGCCCCTGCCAGCAACCTCCTCTCCAAGGAGGCATCAACCGAGGCCTATGCCCAGGGGAAAGGCACCAGCGGGGATGAGCCTGGGGAGGCGCCCAGGCATGTCTGGACCCAGTCCCCGCAGCCTGCCCCTTGGTGGGGCAGTACCCCCGGAGGCCAGGAAGGTCTGGGCAAGGCTGGCCAGGGGCAGGGGACCTGCTGGGTCCTGCCCCTGGCCTGTGAGTCCTCTGAGCACAACCGGCCCTCTCCCACTGGAAGACCTCCACGGCTGCCTCCAAAGTCCTGTTTGCAAACACTCCTGCCCGCTGTTCACGCCAGGCTCGCACAATGCTCCCAAGCCCGGGAGAAAAGCGCTTCGGGGTGGTGCTCTCTCCGGGCCCTTGCCCCTGAGCCTGGGGGCAAGGCAGGGGGAACACACTCCCAGGCCAAGGCAGAACCACATGCCCACGTCTGTTCCTGTCCCCTGCACCGGCAGAGAGCTTGGGGGAGCCAGAGTCTGTGAGGCAGCTGCTGAGTTGGCCGCCTGTGTGGGAAGGGGCAGAGCCGCCCTAGGGGCAAGTTGGGCCTCTTGCTCTCCCTGCTGCCCTGAGGCTGCTGGGCCAAAGACGTCTTGGGCATCCAGCCCCTTACTGGTCCCTTCCCTCTGACGAGGCCCTCTGAGCTCCAGCACCTTGCAGTGTGGAGACAGCCCCTGCCAGCAACCTCCTCTCCAAGGAGGCCTCAACCGAGGCCTAGGCCCAGGGGAAAGGCACCAGCGGGGATGAGCCTGGGGAGGCGCCCGGGCATATCAGGACCCAGGCCCCGCAGCCTGCCCCTTGGTGGGGCAGTACCCCCGGAGGCCAGGAAGGTCTGGGCAAGGCTGGCCAGGGGCAGGGGCCCTGCTGCGTCCTGCCCCTGGCCTGTGGGGCCTCTGAGCACAACCGGCCCTCTCCCACTGGAAGACCTCCCCGGCTGCCTCCAAAGGCCGGTTTGCAAGCGCTCCCGCCCACTGTTCCCAGCAGGCATGCACAATGCTCCCAAGCCCGGGAGAAAAGCGCTTCAGGGTGGTGCTCTCTCCGGGCCCTTGCCCCTGAGCCTGGGGCAAGGCAGGGTGTCCACACTCAAAGGACAAGGCAGAACCACATGCCCACGTCTGTTCCTGTCCCCTGCACCGGCAGAGAGCTTGGGGGAGCCAGAGTCTGTCAGGCAGCTGCTGGGCTGGCCGCCTGTGTGGGAAGGGGCAGAGCCGCCCTAGGGGCAAGTTGGGCCTCTTGCTCTCCCTGCTGCCCTGAGGCTGCTGGGCCAAAGACGTCTTGGGCATCCAGCCCCTTGCTGGTCCCTTCCCTCTGACGAGGCCCTCTGAGCTCCAGCACCTTGCAGTGTGCAGACAGCCCCTGCCGGCAACCTCCTCTCCAAGGAGGCCTCAACCGAGGCCTAGGCCCAGGGGAAAGGCACCAGCGGGGATGAGCCTGGGGAGGCGCCCGGGCATGTCTGGACCCAGTCCCCGCAGCCTGCCCCTTGGTGGGGTAGTACCCCCGGAGGCCAGGAAGGTCTGGGCAAGGCTGCCAGAGGCAGGGACACTGCTGGGTCCTTCCCCTGGCCTGTGGGGCCTCTGAGAACAACTGGCACTCTCCCGCTGGAAGACCTTCCCGGCTGCCTCCAAAGGCTGGTTTGCAAGCACTCAATCCCGCTGTTCACGCCAGCTGCGCACAATGCTCCCAAGCCCGGGAGAAAAGCATTTTGGGGTGGTGCTCACTCCGGGCTTTGGAAGACCTCCCCGGCTGCCTCCAAGGCCGGTTTGCAAGCACTTCTGCCTGCTGTTCCCGCCACCCGCGCACAATGCTCCCAAGCCCGGGAGAAAAGCGTTTCGGGGTGGTGTTCTCTCTGGACCCAAGAAAGACCTCCCGGGCTGCCCCCAAATGCCGGTTTGCAAGCACTCCCACTCACTGTTCCCGCCATCCGTGCAAATGCTCCAAGCCCAGGAGAAAAGCCCTTCAGGGTGGTGCTCTCTCCCGGCCCTTGGAAGACCTCCCCGGCTGCCTCCAAAGGCTGGATTTCAAGTACTCCCTCCCGCTGTCCCGCCAGCCGCACACAATGCTCCCAATCACGGGAGAAAAGCGCTTCGGGGTGGTGCTCTCTACGGGCCCTTGGAAGACTTCCCCGTTTGTCTCCAAAGGCCGGTTTGCAAGCACTCATGCCCGCTGTTCCCGCCAGCCGCGCACAATGCTCCCAAGCCTAGGAGAAAAGCGCTTCGGGGTGGTGCTCTCTCCCGGCCCTTGGAAGACCTCCCCGGCTGCCTCCAAAGGCCGGTTTGCAAGCACTCAATCCCGCTGTTCCCGCCAGCCGCGCACAATGCTCCCAAGCCCGGGAGAAAAGCGCTTCGGGGTGGTGCTCTCTCCCGGCCCTTGGAAGACCTCCCCGGCTGCCTCCAAAGGCTGGTTTTCAAGAACTCCCTCCCGCTGACCCGCCAGCCGCACACAATGCTCCCAAGCCCGGGAGAAAAGCATTTTGAGGTGGTCTCTCTCCGGGCCCTTGGAAGACTCCCCGGCTGCCTCTAAAGGCCGGTTTGCAAGCACTCATGTCCTCTGTTCCCGACAGCCGCGAACAATGCTCCCAATTCCGTGAGAAAAGTGCTTCGGGATGGTGCTCTCTCCGGGCCCTTGGAAGACCTCCCAAGCTGCCTCCAAAGGCCGGTTTGCAAGCACTCCCGCCCGCTGTTCCCGCCAGCCTCGCACAATGCTCCCAAGCCCGGGAGAAAAGCGCTTCGGGGTGGTGTTCTCTCCGTGCCAATGGAGGACCTCCCTGGCTGCCCCCAAAGGCCGGTTTGCAAGCACTCCCACTCGCTGTTCCCGCCAGCCACGCACAATCCTCCAAAACCCCGGAGAAAAGCGCTTCGGGGTGGTGTTCTCTCCGTGCCCATGGAAGACCTCCCGGGGTGCCCCCAAAGGCCGGTTTGGAAGCAATCCCACTCGCTGTTCCCGCCATCCGCGCACAATGCTCCCAAGCCCGGGAGAAAAGCATTTTGGGGTGGTGCTCACACCGGGCCCTGGAAGACCTCCCCGGCTGCCTCCAAAGGACGGTTTTCAAGCACTCCTGCCTGCTGTTCCCGCCACCCGCGCAGAATGCTCCCAAGCGCGGGAGAAAAGCGCTTCGGGGTGGTGCTCTCTACAGGCCCTTGGAAGACCTCCCCGGCTGCCTCCAAAGGCCGGTTTGCAAGGACTCCTTCCTGCTGTACCCGCCAGCCACGCACAATGCTCCCAAGCCCGGGAGAAAAGCATTTTGGGGTGGTGCTCACTCCGGGCCCTTGGAAGACCTCCCCGGCTGCCTCCAATGGCCAGTTTGCAAGCACTCATGTCCGCTGTTCCCACCAGCCGCGCACAATGCTCCCAAGCCCGGGAGAAAAGCTTTTTGGGGTGGTGCTCACACCGGGCCCTGGAAGACCTCCCCAGCTGCCTGCAAAGGCCGGTTTTCAAGCACTCCTGCCTGCTGTTCCCGCCAGCCGCGCACAATGCTCCCAAGCCCGGGAGAAAAGCTTTTTGGGGTGGTGCTCACACCGGGCCCTGGAAGACCTCCCCGGCTGCCTCCAAAGGACGGTTTTCAAGCACTCCTGCCTGCTGTTCCCGCCACCTGCGCACAATGCTCCCAAGCCCGGGAGAAAAGCGCTTCGGGGTGGTGCTCTCTACAGGCCCTTGGAAGACCTCCCCGGCTGCCTCCAAAGGCCGGTTTGCAAGGACTCCTTCCTGCTGTTCCCGCCAGCCACGCACAATGCTCCCAAGCCCGGGAGAGAAGCATTTTGGGGTGGTGCTCTCTACAGGCCCTTGGAAGACCTCCCCGGCTGCCTCCAGTGGCCAGTTTGCAAGCACTCATGCCCGCTGTTCCCACCAGCCGTGCACAATGCTCCCAAGCCCGGGAGAAAAGCTTTTTGGGGTGGTGCTCACACCGGGCCCTGGAAGACCTCCCCGGCTGCCTGCAAAGGCCGGTTTTCAAGCACTCCTGCCTGCTGTTCCTGCCACCCGCGCACAATACTCCCAAGCCCGGGAGAAAAGCGCTTCGGGGTGGTGCTCTCTACAGGCCCTTGGAAGACCTCCCCCGCTGCCTCCAAAGGCCGGTTTGCAAGGACTCCTTCCTGCTGTTCCCGCCAGCCACGCACAATGCTCCCAAGCCCGGGAGAAAAGTGCTTCGGGGTGGTGATCTCTCCGGGCCCTTGGAAGTCGTCCCCGGCTGCCTCCAAAGGCCGGTTTGCAAGCACTCATGCCCGTTGTTCCCACCAGCCGCGCACAATGCTCCCAAGCCCGGGAGAAAAGCATTTTGGGGTGGTGCTCTCTCCGGGCCCTTGGAAGACGTCCCCGGCTGCCTCCAAAGGCCGGTTTGCAAGCACTCATGCCCGTTGTTCCCACCAGCCGCGCACAATGCTCCCAAGCCCGGGAGAAAAGCGCTTTGGGGTGGTGCTCTCTCCGGGCCCTTGGAAGACGTCCCCGGCTGCCTCCAAAGGCCGGTTTGCAAGCACTCATGCCCGTTGTTCCCACCAGCCGCGCACAATGCTCCCAAGCCCGGGAGAAAAGCATTTTGGGGTGGTGCTCACTCCGGGCCCTTGGAAGACCTCCCGGGCTGCCTCCAAAGGCCAGTTTGCAAGCAGTCCTGCCTGCTGTTCCCGCCAGCCGCGCACAATGTTCCCAAGCCCGGGAGAAAAGCGCTTCGGGGTGGTGCTCTCTCCGGGCACTTTCAAGACCTCCCCGGCTGCCTCCAAAGGCCGGTTTGTAAGTACTCATTCCCGCTACTTCCGCCAGCCACGCACAATGCTCCCAAGCCCGGGAGAAAAGCATTTTGGGGTGGTGCTCTCTCCGGGCCCTTGGAAGACCTCCCGGGCTGCCTCCAAAGGCCAGTTTGCAAGCATTCATGTCCGTTGTTCCCGACAGCCGCGCACAATGCTCCCAAGCCCGAGAGAAAAGCATTTTGGGGTGGTGATCAGTCCGGCCCTTGGAAGACCTCCCCGGCTGCCTCCAAAGGACAGTTTGCAAGCACTCATGCCCGCTGTTCCCGCCAGCCGCGCACAATGCTCCCAAGACCGTGAGAAAAGCGCTTCGGGGTGGTGTTCTCTCAGGGACCATGGAGGACCTCCCCGGCTGCCCCCAAAGGCCGGTTTGCAAGCATTCCCACTCGCTGTTCCCGCCAGGCACACACAATGTTCCAAAACCCCGGAGAAAAGCGCTTCGGGGTGGTGGTCTCTCCGGGCCCCTGCCCCTGAGCCTGGGGGCCAGGCAGGGGATCCACAGTCCCAGGCCAAGGCAGAACCACATGCACACGTCTGTTCCTGCCCCCTCCACCGGCAGAGAGCTGGGGGGAGCCAGACTCTGTCAGGCAGCTGCTGGGCTGGCCGCCTGTGTGGGAAGGGGCAGACCCGACCTAGGGGCAAGTTGGGCCTCTTGCTCTCCCTGCTGCCCTGAGGCTGCTGGGCCAAAGAGGTCTTGGGCATCCAGCCCCTTGCTGGTCCCTTCCCTCTGACGAGGCCCTCTGAGCTCCAGCACCTTGCAGTGTGGAGACAGCCCCTGCCAGCAACCTCCTCTCCAAGGAGGCCTCAACCGAGGCCTAGGCCCAGGGGAAAGGCACCAGCGGAGATGAGCCAGTGGAGGCGCACGGGCATGTCTGGACCCAGTCCCCGCAGCCTGCCCCTTGGTGGGGCAGTACCCCCGGAGGCCAGTAAGGTCTGGGCAAGGCTGCGAGGGGCAGGGGCCCTGCTGGGTCGTGCCCCTGGCCTGTGGGGCGTCTGAGCACAACCGGCACTCTCCCGCTGGAAGACCTCCCCGTCTGCCTCCAAAGGCCGGTTTGCAAGCACTCCCGCCCGCTGTTCCCGCCAGGCACGCACAATGCTCCCAAGCCCGGGAGAAAAGCGCTTCGGGGTGGTGCTCTCTCCGGGCCCTTGCCCCTGAGCCTGGGGGCCAGGCAGTTGGAACACACTCCCAGGCCAATGCAGAACGACATGCACACGTCTGTTCCTGCCCCCTACACCGGTAGAGAGCTCGGGGGAGCCAGAGACTGCCAGGCTGCTGCTGGGCTGGCTGCCTGTGTGGGACGGGGCAGAGCCGACCTAGGGGCAAGTTGGGCCTCTTGCTCTCCCTGCTGCCCTGAGGCTGCTGGGTCAAAGAGGTCTTGGGCATCCAGCCCTTTGCTGGTCCCTTCCCTCTGACGAGGCCCTCTGAGCTCCAGCACCTTGCAGTGTGGAGACAGCCCCTGCCAGCAACCTCCTCTCCAAAGAGGCCTCAACCGAGGCCTACGCCCAGGGGAAAAGCACCAGCGGGGATGATCCTGGGGAGGCGCACGGACATGTCTGGACCCAGTCCCAGCAGCCTGCCCCTTGGTGGGGCAGTGCCCCCGGAGGCCAGGAAGGTCTGGGCAAGGCTGGCCAGGGTCAGGGGCCCTGCTGGGTCCTGCCCCTGGCCTGTGAGGCCTCTGAGCACAACCGGCCCTCTCCCACTGGAAGACCTCCCCAGCTGCCTCCAAAGTCCTGTTTGCAAACACTCCCGCCCGCTGTTCACGCCAGGCTCGCACAATGCTCCCAAGCCCGGGAGAAAAGCGCTTCGGGGTGGTGCTCTCTCCGGGCCCTTGCCCCTGAGCCTGGGGGCCAGGCAGTGGGTCCACACTCCCAGACCAAGGCAGAACCACATGCACACGTCTGTTCCTGACCCCTGCACCGGCAGAGAGCTCTGGGGAGCCAGAGTCTGTCAGGCAGGTGCTGGGCTGGCCGCCTGTGTGGGAAGGGGCAGAGCCGACCTAGGGGCAAGTTGGGCCTCTTCCTCTCCCTGCTGCCATGAGGCTGCTGGGCCAAAGAGGTCTTGGGCATCCAGCCCCTTGCTGGTCCCTTCCCTCTGACGAGGCCCTCTGAGCTCCAGCACCTTGCAGTGTGGAGACAGCCCCTGCCAGCAACCTCCTCTCCAATGAGGCCTCAACCGAGGCCTAGGCCTAGGGGAAAGACACCAGCGGGGATGAGCCTGGGGAGGCGCCCGGGCATGTCTGGACCCAGTCCCTGCAGCCTGCCCCTTGGTGGGGCAGTACCCCCGGAGGCCATGAAGGTCTGTGCAAGGCTGCCAGGGGCAGGGACAGTGCTGGGTCCTGCCCCTGGCCTGTTGGACGTCTGAGCACAACCGGCACTCTCGCGCTGGAAGACCTCCCCGTCTGCCTCCAAAGGCCGGTTTGCAAGCACTCCCGCCCGCTGTTCCCGCCAGGCACGCACAATGCTCCCAAGCCCGGGAGAAAAGCGCTTCGGGGTGGTGCTCTCTCCGGGCCCTTGCCCCTAAGCCTGCGGGCCAGGCAGGGGGAACACACTCCCAGGCCAAGACAGAACGACATGAACACGTCTGTTCCTGCCCCCTACACCGGCAGAGAGCTCGGGGGAGCCAGAGTCTCTCAGGCAGGTGCTGGGCTGGCCGCCTGTGTGGGAAGGGGCAGAGCCGACCTAGGGGCAACTTGGGCCTCTTGCTCTCCCTGCTGCCCTGAGGCTGCTGGGCCAAAGAGGTCTTGGGCATCCAGCCCCTTGCTGGTCCCTCCCCGCTGACGAGGCCCTCTGAGCTCCAGCACCTTGCAGTGTGGAGACAGCCCCTGCCAGCAACCTCCTCTCCAAGGAGGCAACAACCGAGGCCTATGCCCAGAGGAAAGGCACCAGCGGGGATGAGCCTGGGGAGGCGCCCAGGCATGTCTGGACCCAGTCCCCGCAGCCTGCCCCTTGGTGGGGCAGTACCCCCGGAGGCCAGGAAGGTCTGGGCAAGGCTGGCCAGGGGCAGGGGACCTGCTGGGTCCTGCCCCTGGCTTGTGAGGCCTCTGAGCACAACCGGCCCTCTCCCACTGGAAGACCTCCACGGCTGCCTCCAAAGTCCTGTTTGCAAACACTCCCGCCCGCTGTTCACGCCAGGCTCGCACAATGCTCCCAAGCCCGGGAGAAAAGCGCTTCGGGGTGGTGCTCTCTCCGGGCCCTTGCCCCTGAGCCTGGGGGCAAGGCAGGGGGAACACACTCCCAGGCCAAGGCAGAACCACATGCACACGTCTGTTCCTGTCCCCTGCACTGGCAGAGAGCTTGGGGGAGCGAGAGTCTGTCAGGCAGCTGCTGAGTTGGCCGCCTGTGTGGGAAGGGGCAGAGCCGCCCTAGGGGCAAGTTGGGCCTCTTGCTCTCCCTGCTGCCCTGAGGCTGCTGGGCCAAAGACGTCTTGGGCATCCAGCCCCTTACTGGTCCCTTCCCTCTGACGAGGCCCTCTGAGCTCCAGCACCTTGCAGTGTGGAGACAGCCCCTGCCAGCAACCTCCTCTCCAAGGAGGCCTCAACCGAGGCCTAGGCCCAGGGGAAAGGCACCAGCGGGGATGAGCCTGGGGAGGCGCCCGGGCATGTCTGGACACAGGCCCCGCAGCCTGCCCCTTGGTGGGGCAGTACCCCCGGAGGCCAGGAAGGTCTGGGCAAGGCTGGCCAGGGGCAGGGGCCGTGCTGCGTCCTGCCCCTGGCCTGTGGGGCCTCTGAGCACAACTGGCCCTCTCCCACTGGAAGACCTCCCCGGCTGCCTCCAAAGGCCGGTTTGCAAGCGCTCCCGCCCACTGTTCCCAGCAGGCGTGCACAATGCTCCCAAGCCCGGGAGAAAAGCGCTTCAGGGTGGTGCACTTTCCGGGCCCTTGCCCCTGAGCCTGGGGGCAAGGCAGGGTGTCCACACTCCCAGGACAAGGCAGAACCACATGCACACGTCTGATCTGCCCCCTGCACCGGCAGAGAGCTCGGGGGAGCCAGAGTCTGTCAGGCAGCTGCTGGGCTGGCCGCCTGTGTGGGAAGGGGCAGAGCCGACCTAGGGGCAAGTTGGGCCTCTTGCTCTCCCTGCTGCCCTGAGGCTGCTGGGCCAAAGAGGTCTTGGGAATCCAGCCCCTTGCTGGTCCCTTCCCTCGGACGAGGCCCGCTGAGCTCCAGCACCTTGCAGTGTGGAGACAGCCCCTGCCAGCAACCTCCTCTCCAAGGAGTCCTCAACCGAGGCCTAGGCCCAGGGGAATGGCACCAGCGGGGATGAGCCTGGGGAGGCGCCCGGGCATGTCTGGACCCAGTACCCGCAGCCTGCCCCTTGGTGGGGCAGTACCCCCGGAGGCGAGGAAGGTCTGGGCAAGGCTGCCAGGGGCAGGGACACTGCTGGGTCCTGCCCCTGGCCTGTGGGGCGTCTGAGCACAACCGGCACTCTCCCGCTGGAAGACCTCCCCGTCTGCCTCGAAAGGCTGGTTTGCAAGCACTCCCGCCCGCTGTTCCCGCCAGGCACGCACAATGCTCCCAAGCCCGGGAGAAAAGCGCTTCGGGGTGGTGCTCTCACCGGGCCCTTGCCCCTGAGCCTGGGGGCCAGGCAGGGGGAACACACTCCCAGGCCAAGGCAGAACGACATGCACACGTCTGTTCCTGCCCCCTACACCGGCAGAGAGCTCGGGGGAGCCAGAGACTGCCAGGCTGCTGCTGGGCTGGCCGCCTGTGTGGGACGGGGCAGAGCCGACCTAGGGGCAAGTTGGGCCTCTTGCCCTCCCTGCTGCCCTGAGGCTGCTTGGCCAAAGAGGTCTTGGGCATCCAACCCCTTGCTGGTCCCTTCCCTCTGACGAGGCCCTCTGAGCTCCAGCACCTTGCAGTGTGGAGACAGCCCCTGCCAGCAACCTCCTCTCCAAGGAGGCCTAAACCGAGGCCTAGGCACAGGGGAAAGGCACCAGCGGGGATGAGCCTGGGGAGGCGCCCGGGCATGTATGGACCCAGTCCCCGCAGCCTGCCCCTTGGTGGGGCAGTACCCCCGGAGGCGAGGAAGGTCTGGGAAAGGCTGGCCAGGGGCAGGGGACCTGCTGGGTCCTGCCCCTGGCCTGTGGGGCCTCTGAGCAAAACCGGCCCTCTCCCACTGGGAGACGTCCCCGGCTGCCTCCAAAGGCCGGTTTGCAAGCACTCCCGCCCACTGTTCCAACCAAGGGCGCACAACGCTCCCAAGCCCGGGAGAAAATCGCCTCGGGGTGGTGCTCTCTCCGGGCCCTTTCCCCTGAGCCTGGGGGCCAGGCAGGGTGTCCACACTCCCAGGCCAAGGCAGAACGACATGCACACGTCTGTTCCTGCCCCATGCACCGGCAGAGAGCTCGGGGGAGCCAAAGTCTGTCAGGCAGCTGCTGGGCTGGCCGCCTGTGTGGGAAGGGGCAGAGCCGACCTAGGGGCAAGTTGGGCCTCTTGCTCTCCCTGCTGCCCTGAGGCTGCTGGGTCAAAGAGGTCTTGGGCATCCAGCCCTTTGCTGGTCCCTTCCCTCTGACGAGGCCCTCTGAGCTCCAGCACCTTGCAGTGTGGAGACAGCCCCTGCCAGCAACCTCCTCTCCAAAGAGGCCTCAACCGAGGCCTACGCCCAGGGGAAAAGCACCAGCGGGGATGATCCTGGGGAGGCGCACGGACATGTCTGGACCCAGTCCCCGCAGCCTGCCCCTTGGTGGGGCAGTACCCCCGGAGGCCAGGAAGGTCTGGGCAAGGCTGGCCAGGGGCAGGGGCCCTGATGGGTCCTGCCCCTGGCCTGTGGGGCCTCTGAGCACAACCGGCCCTCTCCCACTGGAAGACCTCCCCGGCTGCCTCCAAAGGCCAGTTTGCAAGCAGTCCTGCCTGCTGTTCCCGCCAGCCGCGCACAATGTTCCCAAGCCCGGGAGAAAAGCGCTTCGGGGTGGTGCTCTCTCCGGGCACTTTCAAGACCTCCCCGGCTGCCTCCAAAGGCCGGTTTGTAAGTACTCATTCCCGCTGCTTCCGCCAGCCACGCACAATGCTCCCAAGCCCGGGAGAAAAGCATTTTGGGGTGGTGCTCTCTCCGGGCCCTTGGAAGACCTCCCGGGCTGCCTCCAAAGGCCAGTTTGCAAGCATTCATGTCCGTTGTTCCCGACAGCCGCCCACAATGCTCCCAAGCCCGAGAGAAAAGCATTTTGGGGTGGTGATCAGTCCGGCCCTTGGAAGACCTCCCCGGCTGCCTCCAAAGGACAGTTTGCAAGCACTCATGCCCGCTGTTCCCGCCAGCCGCGCACAATGCTCCCAAGACCGTGAGAAAAGCGCTTCGGGGTGGTGTTCTCTCAGGGACCATGGAGGACCTCCCCGGCTGCCCCCAAAGGCCGGTTTGCAAGCATTCCCACTCGCTGTTCCCGCCAGGCACACACAATGTTCCAAAACCCCGGAGAAAAGCGCTTCGGGGTGGTGGTCTCTCCGGGCCCCTGCCCCTGAGCCTGGGGGCCAGGCAGGGGATCCACAGTCCCAGGCCAAGGCAGAACCACATGCACACGTCTGTTCCTGCCCCCTCCACCGGCAGAGAGCTGGGGGGAGCCAGAGTCTGTCAGGCAGCTGCTGGGCTGGCCGCCTGTGTGGGAAGGGGTAGAGCCGACCTAGGGGCAAGTTGGGCCTCTTGCTCTCCCTGCTGCCCTGAGGCTGCTGGGCCAAAGAGGTCTTGGGCATCCAGCCCCTTGCTGGTCCCTTCCCTCTGACGAGGCCCTCTGAGCTCCAGCACCTTGCAGTGTGGAGACAGCCCCTGCCAGCAACCTCCTCTCCAAGGAGGCCTCAACCGAGGCCTAGGCCCAGGGGAAAGGCACCAGCGGAGATGAGCCAGTGGAGGCGCACGGGCATGTCTGGACCAAGTCCCCGCAGCCTGCCCCTTGGTGGGGCAGTACCCCCGGAGGCCAGGAAGGTCTGGGCAAGGCTGCGAGGGGCAGGGGCCCTGCTGGGTCGTGCCCCTGGCCTGTGGGGCGTCTGAGCACAACCGGCACTCTCCCGCTGGAAGACCTCCCCGTCTGCCTCCAAAGGCCGGTTTGCAAGCACTCCCGCCCGCTGTTCCCGCCAGGCACGCACAATGCTCCCAAGCCCGGGAGAAAAGCGCTTCGGGGTGGTGCTCTCTCCGGGCCCTTGCCCCTGAGCCTGGGGGCCAGGCAGTTGGAACACACTCCCAGGCCAATGCAGAACGACATGCACACGTCTGTTCCTGCCCCCTACACCGGTAGAGAGCTCGGGGGAGCCAGAGACTGCCAGGCTGCTGCTGGGCTGGCTGCCTGTGTGGGACGGGGCAGAGCCGACCTAGGGGCAAGTTGGGCCTCTTGCTCTCCCTGCTGCCCTGAGGCTGCTGGGTCAAAGAGGTCTTGGGCATCCAGCCCTTTGCTGGTCCCTTCCCTCTGACGAGGCCCTCTGAGCTCCAGCACCTTGCAGTGTGGAGACAGCCCCTGCCAGCAACCTCCTCTCCAAAGAGGCCTCAACCGAGGCCTACGCCCAGGGGAAAAGCACCAGCGGGGATGATCCTGGGGAGGCGCACGGACATGTCTGGACCCAGTCCCAGCAGCCTGCCCCTTGGTGGGGCAGTGCCCCCGGAGGCCAGGAAGGTCTGGGCAAGGCTGGCCAGGGGCAGGGGCCCTGCTGGGTCCTGCCCCTGGCCTGTGAGGCCTCTGAGCACAACCGGCCCTCTCCCACTGGAAGACCTCCCCAGCTGCCTCCAAAGTCCTGTTTGCAAACACTCCCGCCCGCTGTTCACGCCAGGCTCGCACAATGCTCCCAAGCCCGGGAGAAAAGCGCTTCGGGGTGGTGCTCTCTCCGGGCCCTTGCCCCTGAGCCTGGGGGCCAGGCAGTGGGTCCACACTCCCAGACCAAGGCAGAACCACATGCACACGTCTGTTCCTGACCCCTGCACCGGCAGAGAGCTCTGGGGAGCCAGAGTCTGTCAGGCAGGTGCTGGGCTGGCCGCCTGTGTGGGAAGGGGCAGAGCCGACCTAGGGGCAAGTTGGGCCTCTTCCTCTCCCTGCTGCCATGAGGCTGCTGGGCCAAAGAGGTCTTGGGCATCCAGCCCCTTGCTGGTCCCTTCCCTCTGACGAGGCCCTCTGAGCTCCAGCACCTTGCAGTGTGGAGACAGCCCCTGCCAGCAACCTCCTCTCCAATGAGGCCTCAACCGAGGCCTAGGCCTAGGGGAAAGACACCAGCGGGGATGAGCCTGGGGAGGCGCCCGGGCATGTCTGGACCCAGTCCCCGCAGCCTGCCCCTTGGTGGGGCAGTACCCCCGGAGGCCATGAAGGTCTGTGCAAGGCTGCCAGGGGCAGGGACAGTGCTGGGTCCTGCCCCTGGCCTGTTGGACGTCTGAGCACAACCGGCACTCTCGCGCTGGAAGACCTCCCCGTCTGCCTCCAAAGGACGGTTTGCAAGCACTCCCGCCCGCTGTTCCCGCCAGGCACGCACAATGCTCCCAAGCCCGGGAGAAAAGCGCTTCGGGGTGGTGCTCTCTCCGGGCCCTTGCCCCTAAGCCTGCGGGCCAGGCAGGGGGAACACACTCCCAGGCCAAGACAGAACGACATGAACACGTCTGTTCCTGCCCCCTACACCGGCAGAGAGCTCGGGGGAGCCAGAGTCTCTCAGGCAGGTGCTGGGCTGGCCGCCTGTGTGGGAAGGGGCAGAGCCGACCTAGGGGCAAGTTGGGCCTCTTGCTCTCCCTGCTGCCCTGAGGCTGCTGGGCCAAAGACGTCTTGGGCATCCAGCCCTTTGCTGGTCCCTTCCCTCTGACGAGGCCCTCTGAGCTCCAGCACCTTGCAGTGTGGAGACAGCACCTGCCAGCAATCTCCTCTCCAAGGAGGCCTCAACCGAGGCCTAGGAGCAGGGGAAAAGCACCAGCGGGGTTGAGCCTGGGGAGGCGCCCGGGCATGTCTGGACCCAGTCCCCGCAGCCTGCCCCTTGGTGGGGCAGTACCCCCGGAGGCCAGGAAGGTCTGGGAAAGGCTGGCCAGGGGCAGGGGCCCTGCTGGGTCCTGCCCCTGGCCTGTGGGGCCTCTGAGCACAACCGGCCCTCTCCCACTGGAAGACCTCCCCGGCTGCCTCCAAAGTCCTGTTTGCCAACACTCCCACCCGCTGTTCACGCCAGACTTGCACAATGCTCCCAAGCCCGGGAGAAAAGCGCTTCGGGGTGGTGCTCTCTCCGGGCCCTTGCCCCTGAGCCTGGGGGCAAGGCATGGGGAACACACTCCCAGGCCAAGGCAGAACCACATGCCCACGTCTGTTCCTGTCCCCTGCACCGGCAGAGAGCTTGGGGGAGCCAGAGTCTGTCAGGCAGCTGCTGGGTTGGCCGCCTGTGTGGGAAGGGGCAGAGCCGCCCTAGGGGCAAGTTGGGCCTCTTGCTCTCCCTGCTGCCCTGAGGCTGCTGGGCCAAAGACGTCTTGGGCATCCAGCCCCTTACTGGTCCCTTCCCTCTGACGAGGCCCTCTGAGCTCCAGCACCTTGCAGTGTGGAGACAGCCCCTGCCAGCAACCTCCTCTCCAAGGAGGCCTCAACCGAGGCCTAGGCCCAGGGGAAAGACACCAGCGGGGATGAGCCAGGGGAGGCGCCCGAGCATGTCTGGACCCAGTCCCCGCAGCCTGCCCCTTGGTGGGGCAGTACCCCCGGAGGCCAGGAAGGTCTGGGTAAGGCTGGCCAGGGGCAGGGGTCCTGCTGGGTCCTGCCCCTGGCCTGTGGGGCCTCTGAGCACAACCGGCCCTCTCCCACTGGAAGACCTCCCCGGCTGCCTCCAAAGGCCGGTTTGAAGCGCTCCCGGCCACTGTTACCAGCAGGCGGGCACAATGCGCCTAAGCCCGGAAGAAAAGCGGTTCAGGGTGGTGCTCTCTCTGGGCCCTTGCCCCTGAGCCTGGGGGAAAGGCAGGGTGTCCACACTAACAGGCCAAGGCAGAACCACATGCACACGTCTGACCTGCCCCCTGCACCGGCAGAGAGCTCGGGGGAGCCAGAGACTGTCAGGCAGCTGCTGGGCTGGCCGCCTGTGTAGGAAGTGGCAGAGCCGACCTAGGGGCAAGTTGGGCCTCTTGCTCTCCCTGCTGCCCTGAGGCTGCTGGGCCATAGAGGTCTTGGGCATCCAGCCCCTTGCTGGTCCCTTCCCTCTGACGAGGCCCTCTGAGCTCCAGCACCTTGCAGTGTGGAGACAGCCCCTGCCAGCAACCTCCTCTCCAAGGAGGCCTCAACCGAGGCCTAGGCCCAGGGGAAAGGCACCAGCGGGGATGAGCCTGGGGAGGCGCCCGGGCATGTCTGGACCCAGTCCCCGCAGCCTGCCCCTTGGTGGGGCAGTACCCCCGGAGGCCAGGAAGGTCTGGGCAAGGCTGTCCAGGGGCAGGGGCCCTGCTGGGTCCTGCCCCTGGCCTGTGGGGCCTCTGAGCACAACCGGCCCTCTCCCACTGGAAGAACTCCCCGGCTGCCTCCAAAGGCCAGTTTGCCAACACTCCCGCCCGCTGTTCCCGCCAGGCACGCACAATGCTCCCAAGCCCGGGAGAAAAGCGCTTCGGGGTGGTGCTCTCCTCGGGCCCTTGCCCCTGAGCCTGGGGGCCAGGCAGTTGGTCCACACTCCCAGACCAAGGCAGAACCACATGCACACGTCTGTTCCTGACCCCTGCACCGGCAGAGAGTTCGGGGGAGCCAGAGTCTGTCAGGCAGCTGCTGGGCTGGCCGCCTGTGTGGGAAGGGGCAGAGCCGACCTAGGGGCAAGTTGGGCCTCTTCCTCTCCCTGCTGCCCTGAGGCTGCTGGGCCAAAGAGGTCTTGGGCATCCAGCCCCTTGCTGGTCCCTTCCCTCTGACGAGGCCCTCTGAGCTCCAGCACCTTGCAGTGTGGAGACAGCCCCTGCCAGCAACCTCCTCTCCAAGGAGGCCTCAACCGAGGCCTAGGCCCAGGGGAAAGACACCAGCGGGGATGAGCCAGGGGAGGCGCCCGAGCATGTCTGGACCCAGTCCCCGCAGCCTGCCCCTTGGTGGGGCAGTACCCCCGGAGGCCAGGAAGGTCTGGGTAAGGCTGGCCAGGGGCAGGGGTCCTGCTGGGTCCTGCCCCTGGCCTGTGGGGCCTCTGAGCACAACCGGCCCTCTCCCACTGGAAGACCTCCCCGGCTGCCTCCAAAGGCCGGTTTGCAAGCACTCCCGCCCACTGTTCCCACCAGGCGCGCACAATGCTCCCAAGCCCGGGAGAAAAGCGCTTCGGGGTGGTGCTCTCTCCGGGCCCTTGCCCCTGAGCCTGTGGGCAAGGCAGGGGGAACACACTCCCAGACCAAGGCAGAAACACATGCACACGTCTGTTCCTGTCCCCTGCACCGGCAGAGAGCTCGGGGGAGCCAGAGTCTCTCAGGCAGGTGCTGGGCTGGACGCCTGTGTGGGAAGGGGCAGAGCCGACCTAGGGGCAAGTTGGGCCTCTTGCTCTCCCTGCTGCCCTGAGGCTGCTGGGCCAAAGAGGTCTTGAGCATCCAGCCCCTTGCTGGTCCCTTCCCTCTGACGAGGCCCTCTGAGCTCCAGCACCTTGCAGTGTGGAGACAGACCCTGCCAGCAACCTCCTCTCCAAGGAGGCCTCAACCGAGGCCTAGGCCCAGGGGAAAGGCACCAGCGGGGATGAGCCAGTGGAGGGGCCCGGGCATGTCTGGACCCAGTCCCCGCAGCCTGCCCCTTGGTGGGGCAGTACCCCCGGAGGCCAGGAAGGTCTGGGCAAGGCTGGCCAGGGGCAGGGTCCCTGCTGGGTCCTGCCCCTGGCCTGTGGGGCCTCTGAGCACAACCGGCCCTCTCCCACTGGAAGACCTCCCCGGCTGCCTTCAAAGGCGGGTTTGCCAACACTCCCGCCCGCTGTTCCCGCCAGGCACGCACAACGCTCCCAAGGCCAGGAGAAAAGCGCTTCGGGGTGTTGCTCTCTCCGGGCCCTTGCCCCTGAGCCTGGGGTCCAGGCAGTGGGTCCACACTCCCAGACCAAGGCAGAACCACATGCACACGTCTGTTCCTGACCCCTGAACCGGCAGAGAGCTCGGGGGAGCCAGAGTCTATCAGGCAGCTGCTGGGTTGGCTGCCTGTGTGGGAAGGGGCAGAGCCGACCTAGGGGCAAGTTGGGCCTCTTGCTCTCCCTGCTGCCCTGAGGCTGCTGGGCCAAAGAGGTCTTGGGCATCCAGCCCCTTGCTGGTCCCTCCCCGCTGACGAGGCCCTCTGAGCTCCAGCACCTTGCAGTGTGGAGACAGCCCCTGCCAGCAACCTCCTCTCCAAGGAGGCAACAACCGAGGCCTATGCCCAGGGGAAAGGCACCAGCGGGGATGAGCCTGGGGAGGCGCCCAGGCATGTCTGGACCCAGTCCCCGCAGCCTGCCCCTTGGTGGGGCAGTACCCCCGGAGGCCAGGAAGGTCTGGGCAAGGCTGGCCAGGGGCAGGGGACCTGCTGGGTCCTGCCCCTGGCTTGTGAGGCCTCTGAGCACAACCGGCCCTCTCCCACTGGAAGACCTCCACGGCTGCCTCCAAAGTCCTGTTTGCAAACACTCCCGCCCGCTGTTCACGCCAGGCTCGCACAATGCTCCCAAGCCCGGGAGAAAAGCGCTTCGGGGTGGTGCTCTCTCCGGGCCCTTGCCCCTGAGCCTGGGGGCAAGGCAGGGGGAACACACTCCCAGGCCAAGGCAGAACCACATGCCCACGTCTGTTCCTGTCCCCTGCACTGGCAGAGAGCTTGGGGGAGCCAGAGTCTGTCAGGCAGCTGCTGAGTTGGCCGCCTGTGTGGGAAGGGGCAGAGCCGCCCTAGGGGCAAGTTGGGCCTCTTGCTCTCCCTGCTGCCCTGAGGCTGCTGGGCCAAAGACGTCTTGGGCATCCAGCCCCTTACTGGTCCCTTCCCTCTGACGAGGCCCTCTGAGCTCCAGCACCTTGCAGTGTGGAGACAGCCCCTGCCAGCAACCTCCTCTCCAAGGAGGCCTCAACCGAGGCCTAGGCCCAGGGGAAAGGCACCAGCGGGGATGAGCCTGGGGAGGCGCCCGGGCATGTCTGGACACAGGCCCCGCAGCCTGCCCCTTGGTGGGGCAGTACCCCCGGAGGCCAGGAAGGTCTGGGCAAGGCTGGCCAGGGGCAGGGGCCCTGCTGCGTCCTGCCCCTGGCCTGTGGGGCCTCTGAGCACAACTGGCCCTCTCCCACTGGAAGACCTCCCCGGCTGCCTCCAAAGGCCGGTTTGCAAGCGCTCCCGCCCACTGTTCCCAGCAGGCGTGCACAATGCTCCCAAGCCCGGGAGAAAAGCGCTTCAGGGTGGTGCTCTCTCCGGGCCCTTGCCCCTGAGCCTGGGGGCAAGGCAGGGTGTCCACACTCCCAGGACAAGGCAGAACCACATGCACACGTCTGATCTGCCCCCTGCACCGGCAGAGAGCTCGGGGGAGCCAGAGTCTGTCAGGCAGCTGCTGGGCTGGCCGCCTGTGTGGGAAGGGGCAGAGCCGACCTAGGGGCAAGTTGGGCCTCTTGCTCTCCCTGCTGCCCTGAGGCTGCTGGGCCAAAGAGGTCTTGGGAATCCAGCCCCTTGCTGGTCCCTTCCCTCGGACGAGGCCCTCTGAGCTCCAGCACCTTGCAGTGTGGAGACAGCCCCTGCCAGCAACCTCCTCTCCAAGGAGTCCTCAACCGAGGCCTAGGCCCAGGGGAATGGCACCAGCGGGGATGAGCCTGGGGAGGCGCCCGGGCATGTCTGGACCCAGTCCCCGCAGCCTGCCCCTTGGTGGGGCAGTACCCCCGGAGGCGAAGAAGGTCTGGGCAAGGCTGCCAGGGGCAGGGACACTGCTGGGTCCTGCCCCTGGCCTGTGGGGCGTCTGAGCACAACCGGCACTCTCCCGCTGGAAGACCTCCCCGTCTGCCTCGAAAGGCTGGTTTGCAAGCACTCCCGCCCGCTGTTCCCGCCAGGCACGCACAATGCTCCCAAGCCCGGGAGAAAAGCGCTTCGGGGTGGTGCTCTCACCGGGCCCTTGCCCCTGAGCCTGGGGGCCAGGCAGGGGGAACACACTCCCAGGCCAAGGCAGAACGACATGCACACGTCTGTTCCTGCCCCCTACACCGGCAGAGAGCTCGGGGGAGCCAGAGACTGCCAGGCTGCTGCTGGGCTGGCCGCCTGTGTGGGACGGGGCAGAGCCGACCTAGGGGCAAGTTGGGCCTCTTGCCCTCCCTGCTGCCCTGAGGCTGCTTGGCCAAAGAGGTCTTGGGCATCCAACCCCTTGCTGGTCCCTTCCCTCTGACGAGGCCCTCTGAGCTCCAGCACCTTGCAGTGTGGAGACAGCCCCTGCCAGCAACCTCCTCTCCAAGGAGGCCTAAACCGAGGCCTAGGCACAGGGGAAAGGCACCAGCGGGGATGAGCCTGGGGAGGCGCCCGGGGATGTATGGACCCAGTCCCCGCAGCCTGCCCCTTGGTGGGGCAGTACCCCCGGAGGCGAGGAAGGTCTGGGAAAGGCTGGCCAGGGGCAGGGGACCTGCTGGGTCCTGCCCCTGGCCTGTGGGGCCTCTGAGCAAAACCGGCCCTCTCCCACTGGAAGACGTCCCCGGCTGCCTCCAAAGGCCGGTTTGCAAGCACTCCCGCCCACTGTTCCAACCAAGGGCGCACAACGCTCCCAAGCCCGGGAGAAAATCGCCTCGGGGTGGTGCTCTCTCCGGGCCCTTTCCCCTGAGCCTGGGGGCCAGGCAGGGTGTCCACACTCCCAGGCCAAGGCAGAACGACATGCACACGTCTGTTCCTGCCCCATGCACCGGCAGAGAGCTCGGGGGAGCCAAAGTCTGTCAGGCAGCTGCTGGGCTGGCCGCCTGTGTGGGAAGGGGCAGAGCCGACCTAGGGACAAGTTGGGCCTCTTGCTCTCCCTGCTGCCCTGAGGCTGCTGGGTCAAAGAGGTCTTGGGCATCCAGCCCTTTGCTGGTCCCTTCCCTCTGACGAGGCCCTCTGAGCTCCAGCACCTTGCAGTGTGGAGACAGCCCCTGCCAGCAACCTCCTCTCCAAAGAGGCCTCAACCGAGGCCTACGCCCAGGGGAAAAGCACCAGCGGGGATGATCCTGGGGAGGCGCACGGACATGTCTGGACCCAGTCCCCGCAGCCTGCCCCTTGGTGGGGCAGTACCCCCGGAGGCCAGGAAGGTCTGGGCAAGGCTGGCCAGGGGCAGGGGCCCTGCTGGGTCCTGCCCCTGGCCTGTGAGGCCTCTGAGCACAACCGGCCCTCTCCCACTGGAAGACCTCCCCAGCTGCCTCCAAAGTCCTGTTTGCAAACACTCCCGCCCGCTGTTCACGCCAGGCTCGCACAATGCTCCCAAGCCCGGGAGAAAAGCGCTTCGGGGTGGTGCTCTCTCCGGGCCCTTGCCCCTGAGCCTGGGGGCCAGGCAGTGGGTCCACACTCCCAGACCAAGGCAGAACCACATGCACACGTCTGTTCCTGACCCCTGCACCGGCAGAGAGCTCTGGGGAGCCAGAGTCTGTCAGGCAGGTGCTGGGCTGGCCGCCTGTGTGGGAAGGGTTAGAGCCGACCTAGGGGCAATTTGGGCCTCTTCCTCTCCCTGCTGCCCTGAGGCTGCTGGGCCAAAGAGGTCTTGGGCATCCAGACCCTTGCTGGTCCCTTCCCTCTGACGAGGCCCTCTGAGCTCCAGCACCTTGCAGTGTGGAGACAGCCCCTGCCAGCAACCTCCTCTCCAATGAGGCCTCAACCGAGGCCTAGGCCTAGGGGAAAGACACCAGCGGGGATGAGCCTGGGGAGGCGCCCGGGCATGTCTGGACCCAGTCCCCGCAGCCTGCCCCTTGGTGGGGCAGTACCCCCGGAGGCCATGAAGGTCTGTTCAAGGCTGCCAGGGGCAGGGACAGTGCTGGGTCCTGCCCCTGGCCTGTTGGACGTCTGAGCACAACCGGCACTCTCGCGCTGGAAGACCTCCACGGCTGCCTCCAAAGGCCGGTTTGCAAGCACTCCCGCCCGCTGTTCCCGCCAGGCACGCACAATGCTCCCAAGCCCGGGAGAAAAGCGCTTCGGGGTGGTGCTCTCTCCGGGCCCTTGCCCCTAAGCCTGCGGGCCAGGCAGGGGGAACACACTCCCAGGCCAAGACAGAACGACATGAACACGTCTGTTCCTGCCCCCTACACCGGCAGAGAGCTCGGGGGAGCCAGAGTCTCTCAGGCAGGTGCTGGGCTGGCCGCCTGTGTGGGAAGGGGCAGAGCCGACCTAGGGGCAAGTTGGGCCTCTTGCTCTCCCTGCTGCCCTGAGGCTGCTGGGCCAAAGACGTCTTGGGCATCCAGCCCTTTGCTGGTCCCTTCCCTCGGACGAGGCCCTCTGAGCTCCAGCACCTTGCAGTGTGGAGACAGCACCTGCCAGCAATCTCCTCTCCAAGGAGGCCTCAACCGAGGCCTAGGCCCAGGGGAAAAGCACCAGCGGGGATGAGCCTGGGGAGGCGCCCGGGCATGTCTGGACCCAGTCCCCGCAGCCTGCCCCTTGGTGGGGCAGTACCCCTGGAGGCCAGGAAGGTCTGGGCAACTCTGACCAGGGGCAGGGGACCTGCTGGGTCCTGCCCCTGGCCTGTGGGGCCTCTGAGCACAACCGGCCCTCTCCCACTGGAAGACCTCCCCGGCTGCTTCCAAAGGCCGTTTTGCACGCACTCCCGCCCACTGTTCCCACCAAGTGCGCACAATGCTCCCAAGCCCGGGAGAAAAGCGCTTCGGGGTGGTGCTCTTTCCGGGTCCTTGCCCCTGAGCCTGGGGGCCAGGCAGGGGGAACACACTCCCAGGCCAAGGCAGAACCACATGCACACGTCTGTTCCTGACCCCTGCACCGGCAGAGAGCTCGGGGGAGCCAGAGTCTGTCAGGCAGCTGCTGGGCTGGCCGCCTTTGTGGGAAGGGGCAGAGCCGACCTAGGGGCAACTTGGGCCTCTTGCTCTCCCTGCTGCCCTGAGGCTGCTGGGCCAAAGAGGTCTTGGACATCCAGCCCTTTGCTTGTCCCTTCCCTCTGACGAGGCCCTCTGAGCTCCAGCACCTTGCAGTGTGGAGACAGCCCCTGCCAGCAACCTCCTCTCCAAGGAGGCCTCAACCGAGACCTAGGACCAGGGGAAAGGCACCAGCGGGGATGAGCCTGGGGAGGCGCCCGGGCATGTCTGGACCCAGTCCCCGCAGCCTGCCCCTTGGTGGGGCAGTACCCCCGGAGGCCAGGAAGGTCTGGGAAAGGCTGGCCAGGGGCAGGGGACCTACTGGGTCCTGCCCCTGGCCTGTGGGGCCTCTGAGCACAACCGGCCCTCTCCCACTGGAAGACCTCCCCGGCTACCTCCAAAGTCCTGTTTGCCAACACTCCCACCCGCTGTTCACGCCAGACTTGCACAATGCTCCCAAGCCCGGGAGAAAAGCGCTTCGGGGTGGTGCTCTCTCCGGGCCCTTGCCCCTGAGCCTGGGGGCAAGGCACGGTGTCCACACTCCCAGGCCAAGTCAGAACCACATGCACACGTCTGTTCCTGCCCCCTGCACCGGCAGAGAGCTCGGGGGAGCCAGAGTGTGTCAGGCAGCTGCTGGGCTGGCCGCCTGTGTGGGAAGGGGCAGAGCCGACCTAGGGGCAAGTTGGGCCTCTTGCTCTCCCTGCTGCCCTGAGGCTGCTGGGTCAAAGAGGTCTTGGGCATCCAGCCCTTTGCTGGTCCCTTCCCTCTGACGAGGCCCTCTGAGCTCCAGCACCTTGCAGTGTGGAGACAGCCCCTGCCAGCAACCTCCTCTCCAAAGAGGCCTCAACCGAGGCCTACGCCCAGGGGAAAAGCACCAGCGGGGATGATCCTGGGGAGGCGCACGGACATGTCTGGACCCAGTCCCCGCAGCCTGCCCCTTGGTGGGGCAGTACCCCCGGAGGCCAGGAAGGTCTGGGCAAGGCTGCCAGGGGCAGGGACAGTGCTGGGTCCTGCCCCTGGCCTGTTGGACGTCTGAGCACAACCGGCACTCTCGCGCTGGAAGACCTCCCCGTCTGCCTCCAAAGGCCGGTTTGCAAGCACTCCCGCCCGCTGTTCCCGCCAGGCACGCACAATGCTCCCAAGCCCGGGAGAAAAGCGCTTCGGGGTGGTGCTCTCTCCGGGCCCTTGCCCCTAAGCCTGCGGGCCAGGCAGGGGGAACACACTCCCAGGCCAAGACAGAACGACATGAACACGTCTGTTCCTGCCCCCTACACCGGCAGAGAGCTCGGGGGAGCCAGAGTCTCTCAGGCAGGTGCTGGGCTGGCCGCCTGTGTGGGAAGGGGCAGAGCCGACCTAGGGGCAAGTTGGGCCTCTTGCTCTCCCTGCTGCCCTGAGGCTGCTGGGCCAAAGACGTCTTGGGCATCCAGCCCTTTGCTGGTCCCTTCCCTCTGACGAGGCCCTCTGAGCTCCAGCACCTTGCAGTGTGGAGACAGCACCTGCCAGCAATCTCCTCTCCAAGGAGGCCTCAACCGAGGCCTAGGCCCAGGGGAAAAGCACCAGCGGGGATGAGCCTGGGGAGGCGCCCGGGCATGTCTGGACCCAGTCCCCGCAGCCTGCCCCTTGGTGGGGCAGTACGCCTGGAGGCCAGGAAGGTCTGGGCAAGTCTGACCAGGGGCAGGGGACCTGCTGGGTCCTGCCCCTGGCCTGTGGGGCCTCTGAGCACAACCGGCCCTCTCCCACTGGAAGACCTCCCCGGCTGCCTCCAAAGGCCGTTTTGCACGCACTCCCGCCCACTGTTCCCACCAAGTGCGCACAATGCTCCCAAGCCCGGGAGAAAAGCGCTTCGGGGTGGTGCTCTTTCCGGGTCCTTGCCCCTGAGCCTGGGGGCCAGGCAGGGGGAACACACTCCCAGGCCAAGGCAGAACCACATGCACACGTCTGTTCCTGACCCCTGCACCGGCAGAGAGCTCGGGGGAGCCAGAGTCTGTCAGGCAGCTGCTGGGCTGGCCGCCTGTGTGGGAAGGGGCAGAGCCGACCTAGGGGCAAGTTGGGCCTCTTGCTCTCCCTGCTGCCCTGAGGCTGCTGGGCCAAAGAGGTCTTGGACATCCAGCCCTTTGCTTGTCCCTTCCCTCTGACGAGGTCCTCTGAGCTCCAGCACCTTGCAGTGTGGAGACAGCCCCTGCCAGCAACCTCCTCTCCAAGGAGGCCTCAACCGAGACCTAGGACCAGGGGAAAGGCACCAGCGGGGATGAGCCTGGGGAGGCGCCCGGGCATGTCTGGACCCAGTCCCCGCAGCCTGCCCCTTGGTGGGGCAGTACCCCCGGAGGCCAGGAAGGTCTGGGCAAGGCTGGCCAGGGGCAGGGGACCTACTGGGTCCTGCCCCTGGCCTGTGGGGCCTCTGAGCACAACCGGCCCTCTCCCACTGGAAGACCTCCCCGGCTGCCTCCAAAGTCCTGTTTGCCAACACTCCCACCCGCTGTTCACGCCAGACTTGCACAATGCTCCCAAGCCCGGGAGAAAAGCGCTTCGGGGTGGTGCTCTCTCCGGGCCCTTGCCCCTGAGCCTGGGGGCAAGGCATGGGGAACACACTCCCATGCCAAGGCAGAACCACATGCCCACGTCTGTTCCTGTCCCCTGCACCGGCAGAGAGCTTGGGGGAGCCAGAGTCTGTCAGGCAGCTGCTGGGTTGGCCGCCTGTGTGGGAAGGGGCAGAGCCGCCCTAGGGGCAAGTTGGGCCTCTTGCTCTCCCTGCTGCCCTGAGGCTGCTGGGCCAAAGACGTCTTGGGCATCCAGCCCCTTACTGGTCCCTTCCCTCTGACGAGGCCCTCTGAGCTCCAGCACCTTGCAGTGTGGAGACAGCCCCTGCCAGCAACCTCCTCTCCAAGGAGGCCTCAACCGAGGCCTAGGCCCAGGGGAAAGGCACCAGCGGGGATGAGCCAGGGGAGGCGCCCGAGCATGTCTGGACCCAGTCCCCGCAGCCTGCCCCTTGTTGGGCAGTACCCCCGGAGGCCAGGAAGGTCTGGGTAAGGCTGGCCAGGGGCAGGGGCCCTGCTGGGTCCTGCCCCTGGCCTGTGGGGCCTCTGAGCACAACCGGCCCTCTCCCACTGGAAGACCTCCCCGGCTGCCTCCAAAGGCCGGTTTGCAAGCGCTCCCGGCCACTGTTACCAGCAGGCGGGCACAATGCGCCTAAGCCCGGAAGAAAAGCGCTTCAGGGTGGTGCTCTCTCTGGGCCCTTGCCCCTGAGCCTGGGGGCAAGGCAGGGTGTCCACACTCCCAGGCCAAGGCAGAACGACATGCACACGTCTGATCTGCCCCCTGCACCGGCAGAGAGCTCGGGGGAGCCAGAGTCTGTCAGGCAGCTGCTGGGCTGGCCGCCTGTGTGGGAAGTGGCAGAGCCGACCTAGGGGCAAGTTGGGCCTCTTGCTCTCCCTGCTGCCCTGAGGCTGCTGGGCCATAGAGGTCTTGGGCATCCAGCCCCTTGCTGGTCCCTTCCCTCTGACGAGGCCCTCTGAGCTCCAGCACCTTGCACTGTGGAGACAGCCCCTGCCAGCAACCTCCTCTCCAAGGAGGCCTCAACCGAGGCCTAGGCCCAGGGGAAAGGCACCAGCGGGGATGAGCCTGGGGAGGCGCCCGGGCATGTCTGGACCCAGTCCCCGCAGCCTGCCCCTTGGTGGGGCAGTACCCCCGGAGGCCAGGAAGGTCTGGGCAAGGCTGGCCAGGGGCAGGGGCCCTGCTGGGTCCTGCCCCTGGCCTGTGGGGCCTCTGAGCACAACCGGCCCTCTCCCACTGGAAGACCTCCCCGGCTGCCTCCAAAGGCCGTTTTGCACGCACTCCCGCCCACTGTTCCCACCAAGTGCGCACAATGCTCCCAAGCCCGGGAGAAAAGCGCTTCGGGGTGGTGCTCTCCTCGGGCCCTTGCCCCTGAGCCTGGGGTCCAGGCAGTTGGTCCACACTCCCAGACCAAGGCAGAACCACATGCACACGTCTGTTCCTGACCCCTGCACCGGCAGAGAGTTCGGGGGAGCCAGAGTCTGTCAGGCAGCTGCTGGGCTGGCCGCCTGTGTGGGAAGGGGCAGAGCCGACCTAGGGGCAATTTGGGCCTCTTCCTCTCCCTGCTGCCCTGAGGCTGCTGGGCCAAAGAGGTCTTGGGCATCCAGCCCCTTGCTGGTCCCTTCCCTCTGACGAGGCCCTCTGAGCTCCAGCACCTTGCAGTGTGGAGACAGCCCCTGCCAGCAACATCCTCTCCAAGGAGGCCTCAACCGAGGCCTAGGCCCAGGGGAAAGGCACCAGCGGGGATGAGCCTGGGGAGGCGCCCGGGCATGTCTGGACCCAGTCCCCGCAGCCTGCCCCTTGGTGGGGCAGTACCCCCGGAGGCCAGGAAGATCTGGGCAAGGCTGGCCAGGGGCAGGGGCCCTGCTGGGTCCTCCCCATGGCCTGTGGGGCCTCTGAGCACAACCGGCCCTCTCCCACTGGAAGACCTCCCCGGCTGCCTCCAAAGGCCGGTTTGCAAGCACTCCCGCCCACTGTTCCCGCCAGGCGCGCACAATGCTCCCAAGCCCGGGAGAAAAGCGCTTCGGGGTGGTTCTCTCTCCGGGCCCTTGCCCCTGAGCCTGGGGGCAAGGCACGGGGAACACACTCCCTGGCCAAGGCAGAACCACATGCCCACTTCTGTTCCTGTCCCCTGCACCGGCAGAGAGCTTGGGGGAGCCAGAGTCTGACAGGCAGCTGCTGGGTTGGCCGCCTGTGTGGGAAGGGGCAGAGCCGACCTAGGGGCAAGTTGGGCCTCTTGCTCTCCCTGCTGCCCTGAGGCTGCTGGGCCAAAGACGTCTTGGGCATCCAGCCCCTTACTGGTCCCTTCCCTCTGACGAGGCCCTCTGAGCTCCAGCACCTTGCAGTGTGGAGACAGCCCCTGCCAGCAACCTCCTCTCCAAGGAGGCCTCAACCGAGGCCTAGGCCCAGGGGAAAGGCACCAGCGGGGATGAGCCAGGGGAGGCGCCCGAGCATGTCTGGACCCAGTCCCCGCAGCCTGCCCCTTGGTGGGGCAGTACCCCCGGAGGCCAGGAAGGTCTGGGCAAGGCTGGCCAGGGGCAGGGGCCCTGCTGCGTCCTGCCCCTGGCCTGTGGGGCCTCTGAGCACAACCGGCCCTCTCCCACTGGAAGACCTCCCCGGCTGCCTCCAAAGGCCGGTTTGCAAGCGCTCCCGCCCACTGTTCCCAGCAGGCGTGCACAATGCTCCCAAGCCCGGGAGAAAAGCGCTTCAGGGTGGTGCTCTCTCCGGGCCCTTGCCCCTGAGCCTGGGGTCAAGGCACGGTGTCCACACTCCCAGGCCAAGTCAGAACCACATGCACACGTCTGTTCCTGCCCCCTGCACCGGCAGAGAGCTCGGGGGAGCCAGAGTCTGTCAGGCAGCTGCTGGGCTGGCCGCCTGTGTGGTAAGTGGCAGAGCCGACCTAGGGGCAAGTTGGGCCTCTTGCCCTCCCTGCTGCCCTGAGGCTGCTGGGCCAAAGAGGTCTTGGGCATCCAACCCCTTGCTGGTCCCTTCCCTCTGACGAGGCCCTCTGAGCTCCAGCACCTTGCAGTGTGGAGACAGCCCCTGCCAGCAACCTCCTCTCCAAGGAGGCCTAAACCGAGGCCTAGGCACAGGGGAAAGGCACCAGCGGGGATGAGCCTGGGGAGGCGCCCGGGCATGTCTGGACCCAGTCCCCGCAGCCTGCCCCTTGGTGGGGCAGTACCCCCGGAGGCGAGGAAGGTCTGGGAAAGGCTGGCCAGGGGCAGGGGACCTGCTGGGTCCTGCCCCTGGCCTGTGGGGCCTCTGAGCACAACCGGCCCTCTCCCACTGGAAGACGTCCCCGGCTGCCTCCAAAGGCCGGTTTGCAAGCACTCCCGCCCACTGTTCCAACCAAGGGCGCACAATGCTCCCAAGCCCGGGAGAAAATCGCCTCGGGGTGGTGCTCTCTCCGGGCCCTTTCCCCTGAGCCTGAGGACCAGGCAGGGTGTCCACACTCCCAGGCCAAGGCAGAACGACATGCACACGTCTGTTCCTGCCCCATGCACCGGCAGAGAGCTCGGGGGAGCCAAAGTCTGTCAGGCAGCTGCTGGGCTGGCCGCCTGTGTGGGAAGGGGCAGAGCCGACCTAGGGGCAAGTTGGGCCTCTTGCTCTCCCTGATGCCCTGAGGCTGCTGGGTCAAAGAGATCTTGGGCATCCAGCCCCTTGCTTGTCCCTTCCCTCTGACGAGGCCCTCTGAGCTCCAGCACCTTGCAGTGTGGAGACAGCCCCTGCCAGCAACCTCCTCTCCAAGGAGGCCTCAACCGAGGCCTAGGCCCAGGGGAAAGGCACCAGCGGGGATGAGCCTGGGGAGGCGCCCGGGCATGTCTGGACCCAGTCCACGCAGCCTGCCCCTTGGTGGGGCAGTAGCCCCGGAAGCCAGGAAGGTCTGGGCAAGGCTGGCCACGGGCAGGGGCCCTGCTGGGTCCTGCCCCTGGCCTGTGGGGCCTCTGAGCACAACCGGCCCTCTCCCACTGGAAGACTTCCCCGGCTGCCTCCAAAGGCCGGTTTGCCAACACTCCCGCCCGCTGTTCCCGCCAGGCACGCACAATTCTCCCAAGCCCGGGAGAAAAGCGCTTCGGGGTGGTGCTCTCTCCGGGCCCTTGCCCCTGAGCGTGGGGGCGAAGCAGTGGGTCCACACTCCCAGACCAACGCAGAACCACATGCACACGTCTGTTCCTGACCCCTGCACCGGCAGAGAGCTCGGGGGAGCCAGAGTCTGTCAGGCAGCTGCTGGGCTGGCCGCCTGTGTGGGAAGGGGCAGAGCCGACCTAGGGGCAAGTTGGGCCTCTTCCTCTCCCTGCTGCCCTGAGGCTGCTGGGCCAAAGAGGTCTTGGGCATCCAGCCCCTTGCTGGTCCCTTCACTCTGACGAGGCCCTCTGAGCTCCAGCACCTTGCAGTGTGGAGACAGCCCCTGCCAGCAACCTCCTCTCCAAGGAGGCCTCAACCGAGGCCTAGGCCCAGGGGAAAGGCACCAGCGGGGATGAGCCTGGGGAGGCGCCCGGCCATGTCTGGACCCAGTCCCCGCAGCCTGCCCCTTGGTGGGGCAGTACCCCCGGAGGCCAGGAGGGTCTGGGCAAGGCTGCCAGGGGCAGGGACACTGCTGGGTCCTGCCCCTGGCCTGTGGGGCGTCTGAGCACAACCGGCACTCTCCCGCTGGAAGACCTCCCCGTCTGCCTCCAAAGGCCGGTTTGCAAGCACTCCCGCCCGCTGTTCCCGCCAGGCACGCACAATGCTCCCAAGCCCGGGAGAAAAGCACTTCGGGGTGGTGCTCTCTCCGGGCCCTTGCCCCTGAGCCTGTGGGACAGGCAGGGGGAACACACTCCCAGGCCAAGGCAGAACGACATGCACACGTCTGTTCCTGCCCCCTACACCGGCAGAGAGTTCGGGGGAGCCAGAGACTGCCAGGCTGCTGCTGGGCTGGCTGCCTGTGTGGGACGGGGTAGAGCCGACCTAGGGGCAAGTTGGGCCTCTTGCTCTCCCTGCTGCCCTGAGGCTGCTGGGTCAAAGAGGTCTTGGGCATCCAGCCCTTTGCTGGTCCTTTCCCTCTGACGAGGCCCTCTGAGCTCCAGCACCTTGCAGTGTGCAGACAGCCCCTGCCGGCAACCTCCTCTCCAAGGAGGCCTCAACCGAGGCCTAGGCCCAGGGGAAAGGCACCAGCGGGGTTGAGCCAGGGGAGGCGCCCGGGCATGTCTGGACCCTGTCCCCGCAGCCTGCCCCTTGGTGGGGCAGTACCCCCGGAGGCCAGGAAGGTCTGGGCAAGGCTGGCCAGGGTCAGGGGCCCTGCTGGGTCCTGCCCCTGGCCTGTGGGGCCTCTGAGCACAACCGGCCCTCTCCCACTGGAAGACCTCCCCGGCTGCCTCCAAAGGCCGGTTTGCAAGCACTCCCGCCCACTGTTCCCGCCAGGCGCGCACAATGCTCCCAAGACCGGGAGAAAAGCGCTTCGGTGTGGTGGTCTCTCCGGGCCCTTGCCCCTGAGCCTGGGGGCCAGGCAGGGGATCCACAGTCCCAGGCCAAGGCACAACAACATGCACACGTCTGTTCCTGCCCCCTCCACCGGCATAGAGCTGGGGGGAGCCAGAGTCTGTCAGGCAGCTGCTGGACTGGCCGCCTGTGTGGGAAGGGGCAGAGCCGCCCTAGGGGCAAGTTGGGCCTCTTGCTCTCCCTGCTGCCCAGAGGCTGCTGTGCCAAAGAGGTCTTGGGCATCCAGCCCCTTGCTGGTCCCTTCCCTCTGACGAGGCCCTCTGAGCTCCAGCACCTTGCAGTGTGGAGACAGACCCTGCCAGCAACCTCCTCTCCAAGGAGGCCTCAACCGAAGCCTAGGCCCAGGGGAAAGGCACCAGCGGGGATGAGCCAGTGGAGGCGCACGGGCATATCAGGACCCAGTCCCCGCAGCCTGCCCCTTGGTGGGGCAGTACCCCCGGAGGCCAGGAAGGTCTGGGCAAGGCTGGCCAGGGGCAGGGTCCCTGCTGGGTCCTGCCCCTGGCCTGTGGGGCCTCTGAGCACAACCGGCCCTCTCCCACTGGAAGACCTCCCCGGCTGCCTTCAAAGGCGGGTTTGCCAACACTCCCGCCCGCTGTTCCCGCCAGGCACGCACAACGCTCGCAAGGCCAGGAGAAAAGCGCTTCGGGGTGTTGCTCTCTCCGGGCCCTTGCCCCTGAGCCTGGGGTCCAGGCAGTGGGTCCACACTCCCAGACCAAGGCAGAACCACATGCACACGTGTGTTCCTGACCCCTGAACCGGCAGAGAGCTCGGGGGAGCCAGAGTCTATCAGGCAGCTGCTGGGTTGGCTGCCTGTGTGGGAAGGGGCAGAGCCGACCTAGGGGCAAGTTGGGCCTCTTGCTCTCCCTGCTGCCCTGAGGCTGCTGGGCCAAAGAGGTCTTGGGCATCCAGCCCCTTGCTGGTCCCTTCCCGCTGACGAGGCCCTCTGAGCTCCAGCACCTTGCAGTGTGGAGACAGCCCCTGCCAGCAACCTCCTCTCCAAGGAGGCATCAACCGAGGCCTATGCCCAGGGGAAAGGCACCAGCGGGGATGAGCCTGGGGAGGCGCCCAGGCATGTCTGGACCCAGTCCCCGCAGCCTGCCCCTTGGTGGGGCAGTACCCCCGGAGGCCAGGAAGGTCTGGGCAAGGCTGGCCAGGGGCAGGGGACCTGCTGGGTCCTGCCCCTGGCTTGTGAGGCCTCTGAGCACAACCGGCCCTCTCCCACTGGAAGACCTCCACGGCTGCCTCCAAAGTCCTGTTTGCAAACACTCCCGCCCGCTGTTCACGCCAGGCTCGCACAATGCTCCCAAGCCCGGGAGAAAAGCGCTTCGGGGTGGTGCTCTCTCCGGGCCCTTGCCCCTGAGCCTGGGGGCAAGGCAGGGGGAACACACTCCCAGGCCAAGGCAGAACCACATGCCCACGTCTGTTCCTGTCCCCTGCACCGGCAGAGAGCTTGGGGGAGCCAGAGTCTGTCAGGGAGCTGCTGAGTTGGCCGCCTGTGTGGGAAGGGGCAGAGCCGCCCTAGGGGCAAGTTGGGCCTCTTGCTCTCCCTGCTGCCCTGAGGCTGCTGGGCCAAAGACGTCTTGGGCATCCAGCCCCTTACTGGTCCCTTCCCTCTGACGAGGCCCTCTGAGCTCCAGCACCTTGCAGTGTGGAGACAGCCCCTGCCAGCAACCTCCTCTCCAAGGAGGCCTCAACCGAGGCCTAGGCCCAGGGGAAAGGCACCAGCGGGGATGAGCCTGGGGAGGCGCCCGGGCATGTCTTGACCCAGGCCCCGCAGCCTGCCCCTTGGTGGGGCAGTACCCCCGGAGGCCAGGAAGGTCTGGGCAAGGCTGGCCAGGGGCAGGGGCCGTGCTGCGTCCTGCCCCTGGCCTGTGGGGCCTCTGAGCACAACCGGCCCTCTCCCACTGGAAGACCTCCCCGGCTGCCTCCAAAGGCCGGTTTGCAAGCGCTCCCGCCCACTGTTCCCAGCAGGCGTGCACAATGCTCCCAAGCCCGGGAGAAAAGCGCTTCAGGGTGGTGCTCTCTCCGGGCCCTTGCCCCTGAGCCTGGGGCAAGGCAGGGTGTCCACACTCCCAGGACAAGGCAGAACCACATGCACACGTCTGATCTGCCCCCTGCACCAGCAGAGAGCTCGGGGGAGCCAGAGTCTGTCAGGCAGCTGCTGGGCTGGCCGCCTGTGTGGGAAGGGGCAGAGCCGACCTAGGGGCAAGTTGGGCCTCTTGCTCTCCCTGCTGCCCTGAGGCTGCTGGGCCAAAGAGGTCTTGGGCATCCAGCCCCTTGCTGGTCCCTTCCCTCTGACGAGGCCCTCTGAGCTCCAGCACCTTGCAGTGTGGAGACAGCCCCTGCCAGCAACCTCCTCTCCAAGGAGGCCTCAACTGAGGCCTAGGCCCAGGGGAAAGGCACCAGCGGGGATGAGCCTGGGGAGGTGCCCGGCCATGTCTGGACCCAGTCCCCGCAGCCTGCCCCTTGGTGGGGCAGTACCCCCGGAGGCCAGGAGGGTCTGGGCAAGGCTGCCAGGGGCAGGGACACTGCTGGGTCCTGCCCCTGGCCTGTGGGGCGTCTGAGCACAACCGGCACTCTCCCACTGGAAGACCTCCCCGGCTGCCTCCAAAGGCCGGTTTGCAAGCACTCCCGCCCGCTGTTCCCGCCAGGCACGCACAATGCTCCCAAGCCCGGGAGAAAAGCGCTTCGGGGTGGTGCTCTCTCCGGGCCCTTGCCCCTGAGCCTGGGGACAGGCAGGGGGAACACACTCCCAGGCCAAGGCAGAACGACATGCACACGTCTGTTCCTGCCCCCTACACCGGCAGAGAGTTCGGGGGAGCCAGAGACTGCCAGGCTGCTGCTGGGCTGGCTGCCTGTGTGGGACGGGGTAGAGCCGACCTAGGGGCAAGTTGGGCCTCCTGCTCTCCCTGCTGCCCTGAGGCTGCTGGGTCGAAGAGGTCTTGGGCATCCAGCCCTTTGCTGGTCCTTTCCCTCTGACGAGGCCCTCTGAGCTCCAGCACCTTGCAGTGTGCAGACAGCCCCTGCCGGCAACCTCCTCTCCAAGGAGGCCTCAACCGAGGCCTAGGCCCAGGGGAAAGGCACCAGCGGGTATGAGCCTGGGGAGGCGCCCGGGCATGTCTGGACCCAGGCCCCGCAGCCTGCCCCTTGGTGGGGTAGTACCCCCGGAGGCCAGGAAGGTCTGGGCAAGGCTGCCAGAGGCAGGGACACTGCTGGGTCCTGCCCCTGGCCTGTGGGGCCTCTGAGAACAACTGGCACTCTCCCGCTGGAAGACCTCCCCGGCTGCCTCCAAAGGCTGGTTTGCAAGCACTCAATCCCGCTGTTCACGCCAGCTGCGCACAATGCTCCCAAGCCCGGGAGAAAAGCATTTTGGGGTGTTGCTCACTCCGGGCTTTGGAAGACCTCCCCGGCTGCCTCCAAGGCCGGTTTGCAAGCACTTCTGCCTGCTGTTCCCGCCACCCGCGCACAATGCTCCCAAGCCCGGGAGAAAAGCGTTTCGGGGTGGTGTTCTCTCTGGACCCAAGAAAGACCTCCCGGGCTGCCCCCAAATGCCGGTTTGCAAGCACTCCCACTCACTGTTCCCGCCATCCGTGCAAATGCTCCAAGCCCAGGAGAAAAGCCCTTCAGGGTGGTGCTCTCTCCCGGCCCTTGGAAGACCTCCCCGGCTGCCTCCAAAGGCTGGATTTCAAGTACTCCCTCCCGCTGTCCCGCCAGCCGCACACAATGCTCCCAATCACGGGAGAAAAGCGCTTCGGGGTGGTGCTCTCTACGGGCCCTTGGAAGACCTCCCCGTTTGTCTCCAAAGGCCGGTTTGCAAGCACTCATGCCCGCTGTTCCCGCCAGCCGCGCACAATGCTCCCAAGCCTAGGAGAAAAGCGCTTCGGGGTGGTGCTCTCTCCCGGCCCTTGGAAGACCTCCCCGGCTGCCTCCAAAGGCCGGTTTGCAAGCACTCAATCCCGCTGTTCCCGCCAGCCGCGCACAATGCTCCCAAGCCCGGGAGAAAAGCGCTTCGGGGTGGTGCTCTCTCCCGGCCCTTGGAAGACCTCCCCGGCTGCCTCCAAAGGCTGGTTTTCAAGAACTCCCTCCCGCTGACCCGCCAGCCGCACACAATGCTCCCAAGCCCGGGAGAAAAGCATTTTGAGGTGGTCTCTCTCCGGGCCCTTGGAAGACTCCCCGGCTGCCTCTAAAGGCCGGTTTGCAAGCACTCATGTCCTCTTTTCCCGACAGCCGCGAACAATGCTCCCAATTCCGTGAGAAAAGTGCTTCGGGATGGTGCTCTCTCCGGGCCCTTGGAAGACCTCCCAAGCTGCCTCCAAAGGCCGGTTTGCAAGCACTCCCGCCCGCTGTTCCCGCCAGCCTCGCACAATGCTCCCAAGCCCGGGAGAAAAGCGCTTCGGGGTGGTGCTCTCTCCGGGCCCTTGCCCCTGAGAGTGGGGGCGAAGCAGTGGGTCCACACTCCCAGACCAACGCAGAACCACATGCACACGTCTGTTCCTGACCCCTGCACCGGCAGAGAGCTCGGGGGAGCCAGAGTCTGTCAGGCAGCTGCTGGGCTGGCCGCCTGTGTGGGAAGGGGCAGAGCCGACCTAGGGGCAAGTTGGGCCTCTTCCTCTCCCTGCTGCCCTGAGGCTGCTGGGCCAAAGAGGTCTTGGGCATCCAGCCCCTTGCTGGTCCCTTCCCTCTGACGAGGCCCTCTGAGCTCCAGCACCTTGCAGTGTGGAGACAGCCCCTGCCAGCAACCTCCTCTCCAAGGAGGCCTCAACCGAGGCCTAGGCCCAGGGGAAAGGCACCAGCGGGGATGAGCCTGGGGAGGCGCCCGGCCATGTCTGGACCCAGTCCCCGCAGCCTGCCCCTTGGTGGGGCAGTACCCCCGGAGGCCAGGAGGGTCTGGGCAAGGCTGCCAGGGGCAGGGACACTGCTGGGTCCTGCCCCTGGCCTGTGGGGCGTCTGAGCACAACCGGCACTCTCCCGCTGGAAGACTTCCCCGGCTGCCTCCAAAGGCCGGTTTGCAAGCACTCCCGCCCGCTGTTCCCGCCAGGCACGCACAATGCTCCCAAGCCCGGGAGAAAAGCGCTTCGGGGTGGTGCTCTCTCCGGGCCCTTGCCCCTGAGCCTGTGGGACAGGCAGGGGGAACACACTCCCAGGCCAAGGCAGAACGACATGCACACGTCTGTTCCTGCCCCCTACACCGGCAGAGAGTTCGGGGGAGCCAGAGACTGCCAGGCTGCTGCTGGGCTGGCTGCCTGTGTGGGACGGGGTAGAGCCGACCTAGGGGCAAGTTGGGCCTCTTGCTCTCCCTGCTGCCCTGAGGCTGCTGGGTCAAAGAGGTCTTGGGCATCCAGCCCTTTGCTGGTCCTTTCCCTCTGACGAGGCCCTCTGAGCTCCAGCACCTTGCAGTGTGCAGACAGCCCCTGCCGGCAACCTCCTCTCCAAGGAGGCCTCAACCGAGGCCTAGGCCCAGGGGAAAGGCACCAGCGGGGTTGAGCCAGGGGAGGCGCCCGGGCATGTCTGGACCCTGTCCCCGCAGCCTGCCCCTTGGTGGGGCAGTACCCCCGGAGGCCAGGAAGGTCTGGGCAAGGCTGGCCAGGGTCAGGGGCCCTGCTGGGTCCTGCCCCTGGCCTGTGGGGCCTCTGAGCACAACCGGCCCTCTCCCACTGGAAGACCTCCCCGGCTGCCTCCAAAGGCCGGTTTGCAAGCACTCCCGCCCACTGTTCCCGCCAGGCGCGCACAATGCTCCCAAGACCGGGAGAAAAGCGCTTCGGTGTGGTGGTCTCTCCGGGCCCTTGCCCCTGAGCCTGGGGGCCAGGCAGGGGATCCACAGTCCCAGGCCAAGGCACAACAACATGCACACGTCTGTTCCTGCCCCCTCCACCGGCATAGAGCTGGGGGGAGCCAGAGTCTGTCAGGCAGCTGCTGGACTGGCCGCCTGTGTGGGAAGGGGCAGAGCCGACCTAGGGGCAAGTTGGGCCTCTTGCTCTCCCTGCTGCCCTGAGGCTGCTGTGCCAAAGAGGTCTTGGGCATCCAGCCCCTTGCTGGTCCCTTCCCTCTGACGAGGCCCTCTGAGCTCCAGCACCTTGCAGTGTGGAGACAGACCCTGCCAGCAACCTCCTCTCCAAGGAGGCCTCAACCGAAGCCTAGGCCCAGGGGAAAGGCACCAGCGGGGATGAGCCAGTGGAGGCGCACGGGCATATCAGGACCCAGTCCCCGCAGCCTGCCCCTTGGTGGGGCAGTACCCCCGGAGGCCAGGAAGGTCTGGGCAAGGCTGGCCAGGGGCAGGGTCCCTGCTGGGTCCTGCCCCTGGCCTGTGGGGCCTCTGAGCACAACCGGCCCTCTCCCACTGGAAGACCTCCCCGGCTGCCTTCAAAGGCGGGTTTGCCAACACTCCCGCCCGCTGTTCCCGCCAGGCACGCACAACGCTCGCAAGGCCAGGAGAAAAGCGCTTCGGGGTGTTGCTCTCTCCGGGCCCTTGCCCCTGAGCCTGGGGTCCAGGCAGTGGGTCCACACTCCCAGACCAAGGCAGAACCACATGCACACGTGTGTTCCTGACCCCTGAACCGGCAGAGAGCTCGGGGGAGCCAGAGTCTATCAGGCAGCTGCTGGGTTGGCTGCCTGTGTGGGAAGGGGCAGAGCCGACCTAGGGGCAAGTTGGGCCTCTTGCTCTCCCTGCTGCCCTGAGGCTGCTGGGCCAAAGAGGTCTTGGGCATCCAGCCCCTTGCTGGTCCCTTCCCGCTGACGAGGCCCTCTGAGCTCCAGCACCTTGCAGTGTGGAGACAGCCCCTGCCAGCAACCTCCTCTCCAAGGAGGCATCAACCGAGGCCTATGCCCAGGGGAAAGGCACCAGCGGGGATGAGCCTGGGGAGGCGCCCAGGCATGTCTGGACCCAGTCCCCGCAGCCTGCCCCTTGGTGGGGCAGTACCCCCGGAGGCCAGGAAGGTCTGGGCAAGGCTGGCCAGGGGCAGGGGACCTGCTGGGTCCTGCCCCTGGCCTGTGAGGCCTCTGAGCACAACCGGCCCTCTCCCACTGGAAGACCTCCACGGCTGCCTCCAAAGTCCTGTTTGCAAACACTCCCGCCCGCTGTTCACGCCAGGCTCGCACAATGCTCCCAAGCCCGGGAGAAAAGCGCTTCGGGGTGGTGCTCTCTCCGGGCCCTTGCCCCTGAGCCTGGGGGCAAGGCAGGGGGAACACACTCCCAGGCCAAGGCAGAACCACATGCCCACGTCTGTTCCTGTCCCCTGCACCGGCAGAGAGCTTGGGGGAGCCAGAGTCTGTCAGGGAGCTGCTGAGTTGGCCGCCTGTGTGGGAAGGGGCAGAGCCGCCCTAGGGGCAAGTTGGGCCTCTTGCTCTCCCTGCTGCCCTGAGGCTGCTGGGCCAAAGACGTCTTGGGCATCCAGCCCCTTACTGGTCCCTTCCCTCTGACGAGGCCCTCTGAGCTCCAGCACCTTGCAGTGTGGAGACAGCCCCTGCCAGCAACTTCCTCTCCAAGGAGGCCTCAACCGAGGCCTAGGCCCAGGGGAAAGGCACCAGCGGGGATGAGCCTGGGGAGGCGCCCGGGCATGTCTGGACCCAGGCCCCGCAGCCTGCCCCTTGGTGGGGCAGTACCCCCGGAGGCCAGGAAGGTCTGGGCAAGGCTGGCCAGGGGCAGGGGCCGTGCTGCGTCCTGCCCCTGGCCTGTGGGGCCTCTGAGCACAACCGGCCCTCTCCCACTGGAAGACCTCCCCGGCTGCCTCCAAAGGCCGGTTTGCAAGCGCTCCCGCCCACTGTTCCCAGCAGGCGTGCACAATGCTCCCAAGCCCGGGAGAAAAGCGCTTCAGGGTGGTGCTCTCTCCGGGCCCTTGCCCCTGAGCCTGGGGCAAGGCAGGGTGTCCACACTCCCAGGACAAGGCAGAACCACATGCACACGTCTGATCTGCCCCCTGCACCAGCAGAGAGCTCGGGGGAGCCAGAGTCTGTCAGGCAGCTGCTGGGCTGGCCGCCTGTGTGGGAAGGGGCAGAGCCGACCTAGGGGCAAGTTGGGCCTCTTGCTCTCCCTGCTGCCCTGAGGCTGCTGGGCCAAAGAGGTCTTGGGCATCCAGCCCCTTGCTGGTCCCTTCCCTCTGACGAGGCCCTCTGAGCTCCAGCACCTTGCAGTGTGGAGACAGCCCCTGCCAGCAACCTCCTCTCCAAGGAGGCCTCAACTGAGGCCTAGGCCCAGGGGAAAGGCACCAGCGGGGATGAGCCTGGGGAGGTGCCCGGCCATGTCTGGACCCAGTCCCCGCAGCCTGCCCCTTGGTGGGGCAGTACCCCCGGAGGCCAGGAGGGTCTGGGCAAGGCTGCCAGGGGCAGGGACACTGCTGGGTCCTGCCCCTGGCCTGTGGGGCGTCTGAGCACAACCGGCACTCTCCCACTGGAAGACCTCCCCGGCTGCCTCCAAAGGCCGGTTTGCAAGCACTCCCGCCCGCTGTTCCCGCCAGGCACGCACAATGCTCCCAAGCCCGGGAGAAAAGCGCTTCGGGGTGGCGCTCTCTCCGGGCCCTTGCCCCTGAGCCTGGGGACAGGCAGGGGGAACACACTCCCAGGCCAAGGCAGAACGACATGCACACGTCTGTTCCTGCCCCCTACACCGGCAGAGAGTTCGGGGGAGCCAGAGACTGCCAGGCTGCTGCTGGGCTGGCTGCCTGTGTGGGACGGGGTAGAGCCGACCTAGGGGCAAGTTGGGCCTCCTGCTCTCCCTGCTGCCCTGAGGCTGCTGGGTCGAAGAGGTCTTGGGCATCCAGCCCTTTGCTGGTCCTTTCCCTCTGACGAGGCCCTCTGAGCTCCAGCACCTTGCAGTGTGCAGACAGCCCCTGCCGGCAACCTCCTCTCCAAGGAGGCCTCAACCGAGGCCTAGGCCCAGGGGAAAGGCACCAGCGGGTATGAGCCTGGGGAGGCGCCCGGGCATGTCTGGACCCAGGCCCCGCAGCCTGCCCCTTGGTGGGGTAGTACCCCCGGAGGCCAGGAAGGTCTGGGCAAGGCTGCCAGAGGCAGGGACACTGCTGGGTCCTGCCCCTGGCCTGTGGGGCCTCTGAGAACAACTGGCACTCTCCCGCTGGAAGACCTCCCCGGCTGCCTCCAAAGGCTGGTTTGCAAGCACTCAATCCCGCTGTTCACGCCAGCTGCGCACAATGCTCCCAAGCCCGGGAGAAAAGCATTTTGGGGTGGTGCTCACTCCGGTCTTTGGAAGACCTCCCCGGCTGCCTCCAAGGCCGGTTTGCAAGCACTTCTGCCTGCTGTTCCCGCCACCCGCGCACAATGCTCCCAAGCCCGGGAGAAAAGCGTTTCGGGGTGGTGTTCTCTCTGGACCCAAGAAAGACCTCCCGGGCTGCCCCCAAATGCCGGTTTGCAAGCACTCCCACTCACTGTTCCCGCCATCCGTGCAAATGCTCCAAGCCCAGGAGAAAAGCCCTTCAGGGTGGTGCTCTCTCCCGGCCCTTGGAAGACCTCCCCGGCTGCCTCCAAAGGCTGGATTTCAAGTACTCCCTCCCGCTGTCCCGCCAGCCGCACACAATGCTCCCAATCACGGGAGAAAAGCGCTTCGGGGTGGTGCTCTCTACGGGCCCTTGGAAGACCTCCCCGTTTGTCTCCAAAGGCCGGTTTGCAAGCACTCATGCCCGCTGTTCCCGCCAGCCGCGCACAATGCTCCCAAGCCTAGGAGAAAAGCGCTTCGGGGTGGTGCTCTCTCCCGGCCCTTGGAAGACCTCCCCGGCTGCCTCCAAAGGCCGGTTTGCAAGCACTCAATCCCGCTGTTCCCGCCAGCCGCGCACAATGCTCCCAAGCCCGGGAGAAAAGCGCTTCGGGGTGGTGCTCTCTCCCGGCCCTTGGAAGACCTCCCCGGCTGCCTCCAAAGGCTGGTTTTCAAGAACTCCCTCCCGCTGACCCGCCAGCCGCACACAATGCTCCCAAGCCCGGGAGAAAAGCATTTTGAGGTGGTCTCTCTCCGGGCCCTTGGAAGACTCCCCGGCTGCCTCTAAAGGCCGGTTTGCAAGCACTCATGTCCTCTGTTCCCGACAGCCGCGAACAATGCTCCCAATTCCGTGAGAAAAGTGCTTCGGGATGGTGCTCTCTCCGGGCCCTTGGAAGACCTCCCAAGCTGCCTCCAAAGGCCGGTTTGCAAGCACTCCCGCCCGCTGTTCCCGCCAGCCTCGCACAATGCTCCCAAGCCCGGGAGAAAAGCGCTTCGGGGTGGTGTTCTCTCCGTGACAATGGAGGACCTCCCTGGCTGCCCCCAAAGGCCGGTTTGCAAGCACTCCCACTCGCTGTTCCCGCCAGCCACGCACAATCCTCCAAAACCCCGGAGAAAAGCGCTTCGGGGTGGTGTTCTCTCCGTGCCCATGGAAGACCTCCCGGGGTGCCCCCAAAGGCCGGTTTGGAAGCACTCCGACTCGCTGTCCCCGCCATCCGCGCACAATGCTCCCAAGCCCGGGAGAAAAGCATTTTGGGGTGGTGCTCACACCGGGCCCTGGAAGACCTCCCCGGCTGCCTCCAAAGGACGGTTTTCAAGCACTCCTGCCTGCTGTTCCCGCCACCCGCGCACAATGCTCCCAAGCCCGGGAGAAAAGCGCTTCGGGGTGGTGCTCTCTACAGGCCCTTGGAAGACCTCCCCGGCTGCCTCCAAAGGCCGGTTTGCAAGGACTCCTTCCTGCTGTTCCCGCCATCCGCGCACAATGCTCCCAAGCCCGGGAGAAAAGCATTTTGGGGTGGTGCTCACACCGGGCCCTGGAAGACCTCCCCGGCTGCCTCCAAAGGACGGTTTTCAAGCACTCCTGCCTGCTGTTCCCGCCACCCGCGCAGAATGCTCCCAAGCGCGGGAGAAAAGCGCTTCGGGGTGGTGCTCTCTACAGGCCCTTGGAAGACCTCCCCGGCTGCCTCCAAAGGCCGGTTTGCAAGGACTCCTTCCTGCTGTTCCCGCCAGCCACGCACAATGCTCCCAAGCCCGGGAGAAAAGCATTTTGGGGTGGTGCTCACTCCGGGCCCTTGGAAGACCTCCCCGGCTGCCTCCAATGGCCAGTTTGCAAGCACTCATGTCCGCTGTTCCCACCAGCCGCGCACAATGCTCCCAAGCCCGGGAGAAAAGCTTTTTGGGGTGGTGCTCACACCGGGCCCTGGAAGACCTCCCCAGCTGCCTGCAAAGGCCGGTTTTCAAGCACTCCTGCCTTCTGTTCCCGCCAGCCGCGCACAATGCTCCCAAGCCCGGGAGAAAAGCTTTTTGGGGTGGTGCTCACACCGGGCCCTGGAAGACCTCCCCGGCTGCCTCCAAAGGACGGTTTTCAAGCACTCCTGCCTGCTGTTCCCGCCACCTGCGCACAATGCTCCCAAGCCCGGGAGAAAAGCGCTTCGGGGTGGTGCTCTCTACAGGCCCTTGGAAGACCTCCCCGGCTGCCTCCAAAGGCCGGTTTGCAAGGACTCCTTCCTGCTGTTCCCGCCAGCCACGCACAATGCTCCCAAGCCCGGGAGAAAAGCATTTTGGGGTGGTGCTCACTCCGGGCCCTTGGAAGACCTCCCCGGCTGCCTCCAATGGCCAGTTTGCAAGCACTCATGTCCGCTGTTCCCACCAGCCGCGCACAATGCTCCCAAGCCCGGGAGAAAAGCTTTTTGGGGTGGTGCTCACACCGGGCCCTGGAAGACCTCCCCAGCTGCCTGCAAAGGCCGGTTTTCAAGCACTCCTGCCTTCTGTTCCCGCCAGCCGCGCACAATGCTCCCAAGCCCGTGAGAAAAGCTTTTTGGGGTGGTGCTCACACCGGGCCCTGGAAGACCTCCCCGGCTGCCTCCAAAGGACGGTTTTCAAGCACTCCTGCCTGCTGTTCCCGCCACCTGCGCACAATGCTCCCAAGCCCGGGAGAAAAGCGCTTCGGGGTGGTGCTCTCTACAGGCCCTTGGAAGACCTCCCCGGCTGCCTCCAAAGGCCGGTTTGCAAGGACTCCTTCCTGCTGTTCCCGCCAGCCACGCACAATGCTCCCAAGCCCGGGAGAGAAGCATTTTGGGGTGGTGCTCTCTACAGGCCCTTGGAAGACCTCCCCGGCTGCCTCCAGTGGCCAGTTTGCAAGCACTCATGCCCGCTGTTCCCACCAGCCGCGCACAATGCTCCCAAGCCCGGGAGAAAAGCTTTTTGGGGTGGTGCTCACACCGGGCCCTGGAAGACCTCCCCGGCTGCCTGCAAAGGCCGGTTTTCAAGCACTCCTGCCTGCTGTTCCTGCCACCTGCGCACAATACTCCCAAGCCCGGGAGAAAAGCGCTTCGGGGTGGTGCTCTCTACAGGCCCTTGGAAGACCTCCCCCGCTGCCTCCAAAGGCCGGTTTGCAAGGACTCCTTCCTGCTGTTCCCGCCAGCCACGCACAATGCTCCCAAGCCCGGGAGAAAAGTGCTTCGGGGTGGTGATCTCTCCGGGCCCTTGGAAGTCGTCCCCGGCTGCCTCCAAAGGCCGGTTTGCAAGCACTCATGCCCGTTGTTCCCACCAGCCGCGCACAATGCTCCCAAGCCCGGGAGAAAAGCGCTTTGGGGTGGTGCTCTCTCCGGGCCCTTGGAAGACGTCCCCGGCTGCCTCCAAAGGCCGGTTTGCAAGCACTCATGCCCGTTGTTCCCACCAGCCGCGCACAATGCTCCCAAGCCCGGGAGAAAAGCATTTTGGGGTGGTGCTCACTCCGGGCCCTTGGAAGACGTCCCCGGCTGCCTCCAAAGGCCAGTTTGCAAGCAGTCCTGCCTGCTGTTCCCGCCAGCCGCGCACAATGTTCCCAAGCCCGGGAGAAAAGCGCTTCGGGGTGGTGCTCTCTCCGGGCACTTTCAAGACCTCCCCGGCTGCCTCCAAAGGCCGGTTTGTAAGTACTCATTCCCGCTGCTTCCGCCAGCCATGCACAATGCTCCCAAGCCCGGGAGAAAAGCATTTTGGGGTGGTGCTCTCTCCGGGCCCTTGGAAGACCTCCCGGGCTGCCTCCAAAGGCCAGTTTGCAAGCATTCATGTCCGTTGTTCCCGACAGCCGCGCACAATGCTCCCAAGCCCGAGAGAAAAGCATTTTGGGGTGGTGATCAGTCCGGCCCTTGGAAGACCTCCCCGGCTGCCTCCAAAGGACAGTTTGCAAGCACTCATGCCCGCTGTTCCCGCCAGCCGCGCACAATGCTCCCAAGACCGTGAGAAAAGCGCTTCGGGGTGGTGTTCTCTCAGGGACCATGGAGGACCTCCCCGGCTGCCCCCAAAGGCCGGTTTGCAAGCATTCCCACTCGCTGTTCCCGCCAGGCACACACAATGTTCCAAAACCCCGGAGAAAAGCGCTTCGGGGTGGTGGTCTCTCCGGGCCCCTGCCCCTGAGCCTGGGGGCCAGGCAGGGGATCCACAGTCCCAGGCCAAGGCAGAACCACATGCACACGTCTGTTCCTGCCCCCTCCACCGGCAGAGAGCTGGGGGGAGCCAGAGTCTGTCAGGCAGCTGCTGGGCTGGCCGCCTGTGTGGGAAGGGGCAGAGCCGACCTAGGGGCAAGTTGGGCCTCTTGCTCTCCCTGCTGCCCTGAGGCTGCTGGGCCAAAGAGGTCTTGGGCATCCAGCCCCTTGCTGGTCCCTTCCCGCTGACGAGGCCCTCTGAGCTCCAGCACCTTGCAGTGTGGAGACAGCCCCTGCTAGCAACCTCCTCTCCAAGGAGGCCTCAACCGAGGCCTAGGCCCAGGGGAAAGGCACCAGTGGAGATGAGCCAGTGGAGGCGCACGGGCATGTCTGGACCCAGTCCCCGCAGCCTGCCCCTTGGTGGGGCAGTACCCCCGGAGGCCAGGAAGGTCTGGGCAAGGCTGCGAGGGGCAGGGGCCCTGCTGGGTCGTGCCCCTGGCCTGTGGGGCGTCTGAGCACAACCGGCACTCTCCCGCTGGAAGACCTCCCCGTCTGCCTCCAAAGGCCGGATTGCAAGCACTCCCGCCCGCTGTTCCCGCCAGGCACGCACAATGCTCCCAAGCCCGGGAGAAAAGCGCTTCGGGGTGGTGCTCTCTCCGGGCCCTTGCCCCTGAGCCTGGGGGCCAGGCAGTTGGAACACACTCCCAGGCCAATGCAGAAGGACATGCACACGTCTGTTCCTGCCCCCTACACCGGCAGAGAGCTCGGGGGAGCCAGAGACTGCCAGGCTGCTGCTGGGCTGGCTGCCTGTGTGGGACGGGGCAGAGCCGACCTAGGTGCAAGTTGGGCCTCTTGCTCTCCCTGCTGCCCTGAGGCTGCTGGGTCAAAGAGGTCTTGGGCATCCAGCCCTTTGCTGGTCCCTTCCCTCTGACGAGGCCCTCTGAGCTCCAGCACCTTGCAGTGTGGAGACAGCCCCTGCCAGCAACCTCCTCTCCAAAGAGGCCTCAACCGAGGCCTACGCCCAGGGGAAAAGCACCAGCGGGGATGATCCTGGGGAGGCGCACGGACATGTCTGGACCCAGTCCCCGCAGCCTGCCCCTTGGTGGGGCAGTGCCCCCGGAGGCCAGGAAGGTCTGGGCAAGGCTGGCCAGGGGCAGGGGCCCTGCTGGGTCCTGCCCCTGGCCTGTGAGGCCTCTGAGCACAACCGGCCCTCTCCCACTGGAAGACCTCCCCAGCTGCCTCCAAAGTCCTGTTTGCAAACACTCCCGCCCGCTGTTCACGCCAGGCTCGCACAATGCTCCCAAGCCCGGGAGAAAAGCGCTTCGGGGTGGTGCTCTCTCCGGGCCCTTGCCCCTGAGCCTGGGGGCCAGGCAGTGGGTCCACACTCCCAGACCAAGGCAGAACCACATGCACACGTCTGTTCCTGACCCCTGCACCGGCAGAGAGCTCTGGGGAGCCAGAGTCTGTCAGGCAGGTGCTGGGCTGGCCGCCTGTGTGGGAAGGGGCAGAGCCGACCTAGGGGCAAGTTGGGCCTCTTCCTCTCCCTGCTGCCATGAGGCTGCTGGGCCAAAGAGGTCTTGGGCATCCAGCCCCTTGCTGGTCCCTTCCCTCTGACGAGGCCCTCTGAGCTCCAGCACCTTGCAGTGTGGAGACAGCCCCTGCCAGCAACCTCCTCTCCAATGAGGCCTCAACCGAGGCCTAGGCCTAGGGGAAAGACACCAGCGGGGATGAGCCTGGGGAGGCGCCCGGGCATGTCTGGACCCAGTCCCCGCAGCCTGCCCCTTGGTGGGGCAGTACCCCCGGAGGCCAGGAAGGTCTGTGCAAGGCTGCCAGGGGCAGGGACAGTGCTGGGTCCTGCCCCTGGCCTGTTGGACGTCTGAGCACAACCGGCACTCTCGCGCTGGAAGACCTCCCCGTCTGCCTCCAAAGGCCGGTTTGCAAGCACTCCCGCCCGCTGTTCCCGCCAGGCACGCACAATGCTCCCAAGCCCGGGAGAAAAGCGCTTCAGGGTGGTGCTCTCTCCGGGCCCTTGCCCCTAAGCCTGCGGGCCAGGCAGGGGGAACACACTCCCAGGCCAAGACAGAACGACATGAACACGTCTGTTCCTGCCCCCTACACCGGCAGAGAGCTCGGGGGAGCCAGAGTCTCTCAGGCAGGTGCTGGGCTGGCCGCCTGTGTGGGAAGGGGCAGAGCCGACCTAGGGGCAAGTTGGGCCTCTTGCTCTCCCTGCTGCCCTGAGGCTGCTGTGCCAAAGAGGTCTTGGGCATCCAGCCCCTTGCTGGTCCCTTCCCTCTGACGAGGCCCTCTGAGCTCCAGCACCTTGCAGTGTGGAGACAGACCCTGCCAGCAACCTCCTCTCCAAGGAGGCCTCAACCGAAGCCTAGGCCCAGGGGAAAGGCACCAGCGGGGATGAGCCAGTGGAGGCGCACGGGCATATCAGGACCCAGTCCCCGCAGCCTGCCCCTTGGTGGGGCAGTACCCCCGGAGGCCAGGAAGGTCTGGGCAAGGCTGGCCAGGGGCAGGGTCCCTGCTGGGTCCTGCCCCTGGCCTGTGGGGCCTCTGAGCACAACCGGCCCTCTCCCACTGGAAGACCTCCCCGGCTGCCTTCAAAGGCGGGTTTGCCAACACTCCCGCCCGCTGTTCCCGCCAGGCACGCACAACGCTCGCAAGGCCAGGAGAAAAGCGCTTCGGGGTGTTGCTCTCTCCGGGCCCTTGCCCCTGAGCCTGGGGTCCAGGCAGTGGGTCCACACTCCCAGACCAAGCAGAACCACATGAACACGTGTGTTCCTGACCCCTGAACCGGCAGAGAGCTCGGGGGAGCCAGAGTCTATCAGGCAGCTGCTGGGTTGGCTGCCTGTGTGGGAAGGGGCAGAGCCGACCTAGGGGCAAGTTGGGCCTCTTGCTCTCCCTGCTGCCCTGAGGCTGCTGGGCCAAAGAGGTCTTGGGCATCCAGCCCCTTGCTGGTCCCTTCCCGCTGACGAGGCCCTCTGAGCTCCAGCACCTTGCAGTGTGGAGACAGCCCCTGCCAGCAACCTCCTCTCCAAGGAGGCATCAACCGAGGCCTATGCCCAGGGGAAAGGCACCAGCGGGGATGAGCCTGGGGAGGCGCCCAGGCATGTCTGGACCCAGTCCCCGCAGCCTGCCCCTTGGTGGGGCAGTACCCCCGGAGGCCAGGAAGGTCTGGGCAAGGCTGGCCAGGGGCAGGGGACCTGCTGGGTCCTGCCCCTGGCCTGTGAGGCCTCTGAGCACAACCGGCCCTCTCCCACTGGAAGACCTCCACGGCTGCCTCCAAAGTCCTGTTTGCAAACACTCCCGCCCGCTGTTCACGCCAGGCTCGCACAATGCTCCCAAGCCCGGGAGAAAAGCGCTTCGGGGTGGTGCTCTCTCCGGGCCCTTGCCCCTGAGCCTGGGGGCAAGGCAGGGGGAACACACTCCCAGGCCAAGGCAGAACCACATGCCCACGTCTGTTCCTGTCCCCTGCACCAGCAGAGAGCTTGGGGGAGCCAGAGTCTGTCAGGCAGCTGCTGAGTTGGCCGCCTGTGTGGGAAGGGGCAGAGCCGCCCTAGGGGCAAGTTGGGCCTCTTGCTCTCCCTGCTGCCCTGAGGCTGCTGGGCCAAAGACGTCTTGGGCATCCAGCCCCTTACTGGTCCCTTCCCTCTGACGAGGCCCTCTGAGCTCCAGCACCTTGCAGTGTGGAGACAGCCCCTGCCAGCAACCTCCTCTCCAAGGAGGCCTCAACCGAGGCCTAGGCCCAGGGGAAAGGCACCAGCGGGGATGAGCCTGGGGAGGCGCCCGGGCATGTCTGGACCCAGGCCCCGCAGCCTGCCCCTTGGTGGGGCAGTACCCCCGGAGGCCAGGAAGGTCTGGGCAAGGCTGGCCAGGGGCAGGGGCCGTGCTGCGTCCTGCCCCTGGCCTGTGGGGCCTCTGAGCACAACCGGCCCTCTCCCACTGGAAGACCTCCCCGGCTGCCTCCAAAGGCCGGTTTGCAAGCGCTCCCGCCCACTGTTCCCAGCAGGCGTGCACAATGCTCCCAAGCCCGGGAGAAAAGCGCTTCAGGGTGGTGCTCTCTCCGGGCCCTTGCCCCTGAGCCTGGGGCAAGGCAGGGTGTCCACACTCCCAGGACAAGGCAGAACCACATGCACACGTCTGATCTGCCCCCTGCACCAGCAGAGAGCTCGGGGGAGCCAGAGTCTGTCAGGCAGCTGCTGGGCTGGCCGCCTGTGTGGGAAGGGGCAGAGCCGACCTAGGGGCAAGTTGGGCCTCTTGCTCTCCCTGCTGCCCTGAGGCTGCTGGGCCAAAGAGGTCTTGGGCATCCAGCCCCTTGCTGGTCCCTTCCCTCTGACGAGGCCCTCTGAGCTCCAGCACCTTGCAGTGTGGAGACAGCCCCTGCCAGCAACCTCCTCTCCAAGGAGGCCTCAACTGAGGCCTAGGCCCAGGGGAAAGGCACCAGCGGGGATGAGCCTGGGGAGGTGCCCGGCCATGTCTGGACCCAGTCCCCGCAGCCTGCCCCTTGGTGGGGCAGTACCCCCGGAGGCCAGGAGGGTCTGGGCAAGGCTGCCAGGGGCAGGGACACTGCTGGGTCCTGCCCCTGGCCTGTGGGGCGTCTGAGCACAACCGGCACTCTCCCACTGGAAGACCTCCCCGGCTGCCTCCAAAGGCCGGTTTGCAAGCACTCCCGCCCGCTGTTCCCGCCAGGCACGCACAATGCTCCCAAGCCCGGGAGAAAAGCGCTTCGGGGTGGTGCTCTCTCCGGGCCCTTGCCCCTGAGCCTGGGGGACAGGCAGGGGGAACACACTCCCAGGCCAAGGCAGAACGACATGCACACGTCTGTTCCTGCCCCCTACACCGGCAGAGAGTTCGGGGGAGCCAGAGACTGCCAGGCTGCTGCTGGGCTGGCTGCCTGTGTGGGACGGGGTAGAGCCGACCTAGGGGCAAGTTGGGCCTCCTGCTCTCCCTGCTGCCCTGAGGCTGCTGGGTCGAAGAGGTCTTGGGCATCCAGCCCTTTGCTGGTCCTTTCCCTCTGACGAGGCCCTCTGAGCTCCAGCACCTTGCAGTGTGCAGACAGCCCCTGCCGGCAACCTCCTCTCCAAGGAGGCCTCAACCGAGGCCTAGGCCCAGGGGAAAGGCACCAGCGGGTATGAGCCTGGGGAGGCGCCCGGGCATGTCTGGACCCAGGCCCCGCAGCCTGCCCCTTGGTGGGGTAGTACCCCTGGAGGCCAGGAAGGTCTGGGCAAGGCTGCCAGAGGCAGGGACACTGCTGGGTCCTGCCCCTGGCCTGTGGGGCCTCTGAGAACAACTGGCACTCTCCCGCTGGAAGACCTCCCCGGCTGCCTCCAAAGGCTGGTTTGCAAGCACTCAATCCCGCTGTTCACGCCAGCTGCGCACAATGCTCCCAAGCCCGGGAGAAAAAAATTTTGGGGTGGTGCTCACTCCGGGCTTTGGAAGACCTCCCCGGCTGCCTCCAAGGCCGGTTTGCAAGCACTTCTGCCTGCTGTTCCCGCCACCCGCGCACAATGCTCCCAAGCCCGGGAGAAAAGCGTTTCGGGGTGGTGTTCTCTCTGGACCCAAGAAAGACCTCCCGGGCTGCCCCCAAATGCCGGTTTGCAAGCACTCCCACTCACTGTTCCCGCCATCCGTGCAAATGCTCCAAGCCCAGGAGAAAAGCCCTTCAGGGTGGTGCTCTCTCCCGGCCCTTGGAAGACCTCCCCGGCTGCCTCCAAAGGCTGGATTTCAAGTACTCCCTCCCGCTGTCCCGCCAGCCGCACACAATGCTCCCAATCACGGGAGAAAAGTGCTTCGGGGTGGTGCTCTCTACGGGCCCTTGGAAGACCTCCCCGTTTGTCTCCAAAGGCCGGTTTGCAAGCACTCATGCCCGCTGTTCCCGCCAGCCGCGCACAATGCTCCCAAGCCTAGGAGAAAAGCGCTTCGGGGTGGTGCTCTCTCCCGGCCCTTGGAAGACCTCCCCGGCTGCCTCCAAAGGCCGGTTTGCAAGCACTCAATCCCGCTGTTCCCGCCAGCCGCGCACAATGCTCCCAAGCCCGGGAGAAAAGCGCTTCGGGGTGGTGCTCTCTCCCGGCCCTTGGAAGACCTCCCCGGCTGCCTCCAAAGGCTGGTTTTCAAGAACTCCCTCCCGCTGACCCGCCAGCCGCACACAATGCTCCCAAGCCCGGGAGAAAAGCATTTTGAGGTGGTCTCTCTCCGGGCCCTTGGAAGACTCCCCGGCTGCCTCTAAAGGCCGGTTTGCAAGCACTCATGTCCTCTGTTCCCGACAGCCGCGAACAATGCTCCCAATTCCGTGAGAAAAGTGCTTCGGGATGGTGCTCTCTCCGGGCCCTTGGAAGACCTCCCAAGCTGCCTCCAAAGGCCGGTTTGCAAGCACTCCCGCCCGCTGTTCCCGCCAGCCTCGCACAATGCTCCCAAGCCCGGGAGAAAAGCGCTTCGGGGTGGTGTTCTCTCCGTGCCAATGGAGGACCTCCCTGGCTGCCCCCAAAGGCCGGTTTGCAAGCACTCCCACTCGCTGTTCCCGCCAGCCACGCACAATCCTCCAAAACCCCGGAGAAAAGCGCTTCGGGGTGGTGTTCTCTCCGTGCCCATGGAAGACCTCCCGGGGTGCCCCCAAAGGCCGGTTTGGAAGCACTCCGACTCGCTGTTCCCGCCATCCGCGCACAATGCTCCCAAGCCCGGGAGAAAAGCATTTTGGGGTGGTGCTCACACCGGGCCCTGGAAGACCTCCCCGGCTGCCTCCAAAGGACGGTTTTCAAGCACTCCTGCCTGCTGTTCCCGCCACCCGCGCAGAATGCTCCCAAGCGCGGGAGAAAAGCGCTTCGGGGTGGTGCTCTCTACAGGCCCTTGGAAGACCTCCCCGGCTGCCTCCAAAGGCCGGTTTGCAAGGACTCCTTCCTGCTGTTCCCGCCAGCCACGCACAATGCTCCCAAGCCCGGGAGAAAAGCATTTTGGGGTGGTGCTCACTCCGGGCCCTTGGAAGACCTCCCCGGCTGCCTCCAATGGCCAGTTTGCAAGCACTCATGTCCGCTGTTCCCACCAGCCGCGCACAATGCTCCCAAGCCCGGGAGAAAAGCTTTTTGGGGTGGTGCTCACACCGGGCCCTGGAAGACCTCCCCAGCTGCCTGCAAAGGCCGGTTTTCAAGCACTCCTGCCTGCTGTTCCCGCCAGCCGCGCACAATGCTCCCAAGCCCGGGAGAAAAGCTTTTTGGGGTGGTGCTCACACCGGGCCCTGGAAGACCTCCCCGGCTGCCTCCAAAGGACGGTTTTCAAGCACTCCTGCCTGCTGTTCCCGCCACCTGCGCACAATGCTCCCAAGCCCGGGAGAAAAGTGCTTCGGGGTGGTGCTCTCTACAGGCCCTTGGAAGACCTCCCCGGCTGCCTCCAAAGGCCGGTTTGCAAGGACTCCTTCCTGCTGTTCCCACCAGCCACGCACAATGCTCCCAAGCCCGGGAGAGAAGCATTTTGGGGTGGTGCTCTCTACAGGCCCTTGGAAGACCTCCCCGGCTGCCTCCAGTGGCCAGTTTGCAAGCACTCATGCCCGCTGTTCCCACCAGCCGCGCACAATGCTCCCAAGCCCGGGAGAAAAGCTTTTTGGGGTGGTGCTCACACCGGGCCCTGGAAGACCTCCCCGGCTGCCTGCAAAGGCCGGTTTTCAAGCACTCCTGCCTGCTGTTCCTGCCACCTGCGCACAATACTCCCAAGCCCGGGAGAAAAGCGCTTCGGGGTGGTGCTCTCTACAGGCCCTTGGAAGACCTCCCCCGCTGCCTCCAAAGGCCGGTTTGCAAGGACTCCTTCCTGCTGTTCCCGCCAGCCACGCACAATGCTCCCAAGCCCGGGAGAAAAGTGCTTCGGGGTGGTGATCTCTCCGGGCCCTTGGAAGTCGTCCCCGGCTGCCTCCAAAGGCCGGTTTGCAAGCACTCATGCCCGTTGTTCCCACCAGCCGCGCACAATGCTCCCAAGCCCGGGAGAAAAGCATTTTGGGGTGGTGCTCACTCCGGGCCCTTGGAAGACCTCCCCGGCTGCCTCCAAAGACCAGTTTGCAAGCAGTCCTGCCTGCTGTTCCCGCCAGCCGCGCACAATGTTCCCAAGCCCGGGAGAAAAGCGCTTCGGGGTGGTGCTCTCTCCGGGCACTTTCAAGACCTCCCCGGCTGCCTCCAAAGGCCGGTTTGTAAGTACTCATTCCCGCTGCTTCCGCCAGCCATGCACAATGCTCCCAAGCCCGGGAGAAAAGCATTTTGGGGTGGTGCTCTCTCCGGGCCCTTGGAAGACCTCCCGGGCTGCCTCCAAAGGCCAGTTTGCAAGCATTCATGTCCGTTGTTCCCGACAGCCGCGCACAATGCTCCCAAGCCCGAGAGAAAAGCATTTTGGGGTGGTGATCAGTCCGGCCCTTGGAAGACCTCCCCGGCTGCCTCCAAAGGACAGTTTGCAAGCACTCATGCCCGCTGTTCCCGCCAGCCGCGCACAATGCTCCCAAGACCGTGAGAAAAGCGCTTCGGGGTGGTGTTCTCTCAGGGACCATGGAGGACCTCCCCGGCTGCCCCCAAAGGCCGGTTTGCAAGCATTCCCACTCGCTGTTCCCGCCAGGCACACACAATGTTCCAAAACCCCGGAGAAAAGCGCTTCGGGGTGGTGGTCTCTCCGGGCCCCTGCCCCTGAGCCTGGGGGCCAGGCAGGGGATCCACAGTCCCAGGCCAAGGCAGAACCACATGCACACGTCTGTTCCTGCCCCCTCCACCGGCAGAGAGCTGGGGGGAGCCAGAGTCTGTCAGGCAGCTGCTGGGCTGGCCGCCTGTGTGGGAAGGGGCAGAGCCGACCTAGGGGCAAGTTGGGCCTCTTGCTCTCCCTGCTGCCCTGAGGCTGCTGGGCCAAAGAGGTCTTGGGCATCCAGCCCCTTGCTGGTCCCTTCCCGCTGACGAGGCCCTCTGAGCTCCACCACCTTGCAGTGTGGAGACAGCCCCTGCTAGCAACCTCCTCTCCAAGGAGGCCTCAACCGAGGCCTAGGCCCAGGGGAAAGGCACCAGCGGAGATGAGCCATTGGAGGCGCACGGGCATGTCTGGACCCAGTCCCCGCAGCCTGCCCCTTGGTGGGGCAGTACCCCCGGAGGCCAGGAAGGTCTGGGCAAGGCTGCGAGGGGCAGGGGCCCTGCTGGGTCGTGCCCCTGGCCTGTGGGGCGTCTGAGCACAACCGGCACTCTCCCGCTGGAAGACCTCCCCGTCTGCCTCCAAAGGCCGGATTGCAAGCACTCCCGCCCGCTGTTCCCGCCAGGCACGCACAATGCTCCCAAGCCCGGGAGAAAAGCGCTTCGGGGTGGTGCTCTCTCCGGGCCCTTGCCCCTGAGCCTGGGGGCCAGGCAGTTGGAACACACTCCCAGGCCAATGCAGAAGGACATGCACACGTCTGTTCCTGCCCCCTACACCGGCAGAGAGCTCGGGGGAGCCAGAGACTGCCAGGCTGCTGCTGGGCTGGCTGCCTGTGTGGGACGGGGCAGAGCCGACCTAGGGGCAAGTTGGGCCTCTTGCTCTCCCTGCTGCCCTGAGGCTGCTGGGTCAAAGAGGTCTTGGGCATCCAGCCCTTTGCTGGTCCCTTCCCTCTGACGATGCCCTCTGAGCTCCAGCACCTTGCAGTGTGGAGACAGCCCCTGCCAGCAACCTCCTCTCCAAAGAGGCCTCAACCGAGGCCTACGCCCAGGGGAAAAGCACCAGCGGGGATGATCCTGGGGAGGCGCACGGACATGTCTGGACCCAGTCCCCGCAGCCTGCCCCTTGGTGGGGCAGTGCCCCCGGAGGCCAGGAAGGTCTGGGCAAGGCTGGCCAGGGGCAGGGGCCCTGCTGGGTCCTGCCCCTGGCCTGTGAGGCCTCTGAGCACAACCGGCCCTCTCCCACTGGAAGACCTCCCCAGCTGCCTCCAAAGTCCTGTTTGCAAACACTCCCGCCCGCTGTTCACGCCAGGCTCGCACAATGCTCCCAAGCCCGGGAGAAAAGCGCTTCGGGGTGGTGCTCTCTCCGGGCCCTTGCCCCTGAGCCTGGGGGCCAGGCAGTGGGTCCACACTCCCAGACCAAGGCAGAACCACATGCACACGTCTGTTCCTGACCCCTGCACCGGCAGAGAGCTCTGGGGAGCCAGAGTCTGACAGGCAGGTGCTGGGCTGGCCGCCTGTGTGGGAAGGGGCAGAGCCGACCTAGGGGCAAGTTGGGCCTCTTCCTCTCCCTGCTGCCATCAGGCTGCTGGGCCAAAGAGGTCTTGGGCATCCAGCCCCTTGCTGGTCCCTTCCCTCTGACGAGGCCCTCTGAGCTCCAGCACCTTGCAGTGTGGAGACAGCCCCTGCCAGCAACCTCCTCTCCAATGAGGCCTCAACCGAGGCCTAGGCCTAGGGGAAAGACACCAGCGGGGATGAGCCTGGGGAGGCGCCCGGGCATGTCTGGACCCAGTCCCCGCAGCCTGCCCCTTGGTGGGGCAGTACCCCCGGAGGCCAGGAAGGTCTGTGCAAGGCTGCCAGGGGCAGGGACAGTGCTGGGTCCTGCCCCTGGCCTGTTGGACGTCTGAGCACAACCGGCACTCTCGCGCTGGAAGACCTCCCCGTCTGCCTCCAAAGGCCGGTTTGCAAGCACTCCCGCCCGCTGTTCCCGCCAGGCACGCACAATGCTCCCAAGCCCGGGAGAAAAGCGCTTCGGGGTGGTGCTCTCTCCGGGCCCTTGCCCCTAAGCCTGCGGGCCAGGCAGGGGGAACACACTCCCAGGCCAAGACAGAACGACATGAACACGTCTGTTCCTGCCCCCTACACCGGCAGAGAGCTCGGGGGAGCCAGAGTCTCTCAGGCAGGTGCTGGGCTGGCCGCCTGTGTGGGAAGGGGCAGAGCCGACCTAGGGGCAAGTTGGGCCTCTTGCTCTCCCTGCTGCCCTGAGGCTGCTGGGCCAAAGACGTCTTGGGCATCCAGCCCTTTGCTGGTCCCTTCCCTCTGACGAGGCCCTCTGAGCTCCAGCACCTTGCAGTGTGGAGACAGCACCTGCCAGCAATCTCCTCTCCAAGGAGGCCTCAACCGAGGCCTAGGAGCAGGGGAAAAGCACCAGCGGGGTTGAGCCTGGGGAGGCGCCCGGGCATGTCTGGACCCAGTCCCCGCAGCCTGCCCCTTGGTGGGGCAGTACCCCCGGAGGCCAGGAAGGTCTGGGAAAGGGTGGCCAGGGTCAGGGGCCCTGCTGGGTCCTGCCCCTGGCCTGTGGGGCCTCTGAGCACAACCGGCCCTCTCCCACTGGAAGAACTCCCCGGCTCCCTCCAAAGGCCAGTTTGCCAACACTCCCGCCCGCTGTTCCCGCCAGGCACGCACAATGCTCCCAAGCCCGGGAGAAAAGCGCTTCGGGGTGCTGCTCTCCTCGGGCCCTTGCCCCTGAGCCTGGGGGCCAGGCAGTTGGTCCACACTCCCAGACCAAGGCAGAACCACATGCACACGTCTGTTCCTGACCCCTGCACCGGCAGAGAGTTCGGGGGAGCCAGAGTCTGTCAGGCAGCTGCTGGGCTGGCCGCCTGTGTGGGAAGGGGCAGAGCCGACCTAGGGGCAAGTTGGGCCTCTTCCTCTCCCTGCTGCCCTGAGGCTGCTGGGCCAAAGAGGTCTTGGGCATCCAGCCCCTTGCTGGTCCCTTCCCTCTGACGAGGCCCTCTGAGCTCCAGCACCTTGCAGTGTGGAGACAGCCCCTGCCAGCAACATCCTCTCCAAGGAGGCCTCAACCGAGGCCTAGGCCCAGGGGAAAGGCACCAGCGGGGATGAGCCTGGGGAGGCGCCCGGGCATGTCTGGACCCAGTCCCCGCAGCCTGCCCCTTGGTTGGGCAGTACCCCCGGAGGCCAGGAAGATCTGGGCAAGGCTGGCCAGGGGCAGGGGCCCTGCTGGGTCCTCCCCATGGCCTGTGGGGCCTCTGAGCACAACCGGCCCTCTCCCACTGGAAGACCTCCCCGGCTGCCTCCAAAGGCCGGTTTGCAAGCACTCCCGCCCACTGTTCCCGCCAGGCGCGCACAATGCTCCCAAGCCCGGGAGAAAAGCGCTTTGGGGTGGTTCTCTCTCCGGGCCCTTGCCCCTGAGCCTGGGGGCAAGGCACGGGGAACACACTCCCTGGCCAAGGCAGAACCACATGCCCACGTCTGTTCCTGTCCCCTGCACCGGCAGAGAGCTTGGGGGAGCCAGAGTCTGGCAGGCAGCTGCTGGGTTGGCCGCCTGTGTGGGAAGGGGCAGAGCCGACCTAGGGGCAAGTTGGGCCTCTTGCTCTCCCTGCTGCCCTGAGGCTGCTGGGCCAAAGACGTCTTGGGCATCCAGCCCTTTGCTGGTCCCTTCCCTCTGACGAGGCCCTCTGAGCTCCAGCACCTTGCAGTGTGGAGACAGCCCCTGCCAGCAACCTCCTCTCCAAGGAGGCCTCAACCGAGGCCTAGGCCCAGGGGAAAGGCACCAGCGGGGATGAGCCAGGGGAGGCGCCCGAGCATGTCTGGACCCAGTCCCCGCAGCCTGCCCCTTGGTGGGGCAGTACCCCCGGAGGCCAGGAAGGTCTGGGCAAGGCTGGCCAGGGGCAGGGGCCCTGCTGCGTCCTGCCCCTGGCCTGTGGGGCCTCTGAGCACAACTGGCCCTCTCCCACTGGAAGACATCCCCGGCTGCCTCCAAAGGCCGGTTTGCAAGCGCTCCCGCCCACTGTTCCCAGCAGGCGTGCACAATGCTCCCAAGCCCGGGAGAAAAGCGCTTCAGGGTGGTGCTCTCTCCGGGCCCTTGCCCCTGAGCCTGGGGGCAAGGCACGGTGTCCACACTCCCAGGCCAAGTCAGAACCACATGCACACGTCTGTTCCTGCCCCCTGCACCGGCGGAGAGCTCGGGGGAGCCAGAGTCTGTCAGGCAGCTGCTGGGCTGGCCGCCTGTGTGGGAAGTGGCAGAGCCGACCTAGGGGCAAGTTGGGCCTCTTGCCCTCCCTGCTGCCCTGAGGCTGCTTGGCCAAAGAGGTCTTGGGCATCCAACCCCTTGCTGGTCCCTTCCCTCTGACGAGGCCCTCTGAGCTCCAGCACCTTGCAGTGTGGAGACAGCCCCTGCCAGCAACCTCCTCTCCAAGGAGGCCTAAACCGAGGCCTAGGCACAGGGGAAAGGCACCAGCGGGGATGAGCCTGGGGAGGCGCCCGGGCATGTATGGACCCAGTCCCCGCAGCCTGCCCCTTGGTGGGGCAGTACCCCCGGAGGCGAGGAAGGTCTGGGAAAGGCTGGCCAGGGGCAGGGGACCTGCTGGGTCCTGCCCCTGGCCTGTGGGGCCTCTGAGCACAACCGGCCCTCTCCCACTGGAAGACGTCCCCGGCTGCCTCCAAAGGCCGGTTTGCAAGCACTCCCGCCCACTGTTCCAACCAAGGGCGCACAACGCTCCCAAGCCCGGGAGAAAATCGCCTCGGGGTGGTGCTCTCTCCGGGCCCTTTCCCCTGAGCCTGGGGGCCAGGCAGTGGGTCCACACTCCCAGGCCAAGGCAGAACGACATGCACACGTCTGTTCCTGCCCCATGCACCGGCAGAGAGCTCGGGGGAGCCAAAGTCTGTCAGGCAGCTGCTGGGCTGGCCGCCTGTGTGGGAAGGGGCAGAGCCGACCTAGGGGCAAGTTGGGCCTCTTGCTCTCCCTGCTGCCCTGAGGCTGCTGGGTCAAAGAGGTCTTGGGCATCCAGCCCTTTGCTGGTCCCTTCCCTCTGACGAGGCCCTCTGAGCTCCAGCACCTTGCAGTGTGGAGACAGCCCCTGCCAGCAACCTCCTCTCCAAAGAGGCCTCAACCGAGGCATACGCCCAGGGGAAAAGCACCAGCGGGGATGATCCTGGGGAGGCGCACGGACATGTCTGGACCCAGTCCCCGCAGCCTGCCCCTTGGTGGGGCAGTACCCCCGGAGGCCAGGAAGGTCTGGGCAAGGCTGGCCAGGGGCAGGGGCCCTGCTGGTTCCTGCCCCTGGCCTGTGAGGCCTCTGAGCACAACCGGCCCTCTCCCACTGGAAGACCTCCCCAGCTGCCTCCAAAGTCCTGTTTGCAAACACTCCCGCCCGCTGTTCACGCCAGGCTCGCACAATGCTCCCAAGCCCGGGAGAAAAGCGCTTCGGGGTGGTGCTCTCTCCGGGCCCTTGCCCCTGAGCCTGGGGGCCAGGCAGTGGGTCCACACTCCCAGACCAAGGCAGAACCACATGCACACGTCTGTTCCTGACCCCTGCACCGGCAGAGAGCTCTGGGGAGCCAGAGTCTGTCAGGCAGGTGCTGGGCTGGCCGCCTGTGTGGGAAGGGTTAGAGCCGACCTAGGGGCAAGTTGGGCCTCTTCCTCTCCCTGCTGCCCTGAGGCTGCTGGGCCAAAGAGGTCTTGGGCATCCAGCCCCTTGCTGGTCCCTTCCCTCTGACGAGGCCCTCTGAGCTCCAGCACCTTGCAGTGTGGAGACAGCACCTGCCAGCAATCTCCTCTCCAAGGAGGCCTCAACCGAGGCCTAGGCCCAGGGGAAAAGCACCAGCGGGGATGAGCCAGTGGAGGCGCCCGGGCATGTCTGGACCCAGTCCCCGCAGCCTGCCCCTTGGTGGGGCAGTACCCCTGGAGGCCAGGAAGGTCTGGGCAAGTCTGACCAGGGGCAGGGGACCTGCTGGGTCCTGCCCCTGGCCTGTGGGGCCTCTGAGCACAACCGGCCCTCTCCCACTGGAAGACCTCCCCGGCTGCCTCCAAAGGCCGTTTTGCACGCACTCCCGCCCACTGTTCCCACCAAGTGCGCACAATGCTCCCAAGCCCGGGAGAAAAGCGCTTCGGGGTGGTGCTCTTTCCGGGTCCTTGCCCCTGAGCCTGGGGGCCAGGCAGGGGGAACACACTCCCAGGCCAAGGCAGAACCACATGCACACGTCTGTTCCTGACCCCTGCACCGGCAGAGAGCTCGGGGGAGCCAGAGTCTGTCAGGCAGCTGCTGGGCTGGCCGCCTTTGTGGGAAGGGGCAGAGCCGACCTAGGGGCAAGTTGGGCCTCTTGCTCTCCCTGCTGCCCTGAGGCTGCTGGGCCAAAGAGGTCTTGGACATCCAGCCCTTTGCTTGTCCCTTCCCTCTGACGAGGCCCTCTGAGCTCCAGCACCTTGCAGTGTGGAGACAGCCCCTGCCAGCAACCTCCTCTCCAAGGAGGCCTCAACCGAGACCTAGGACCAGGGGAAAGGCACCAGCGGGGATGAGCCTGGGGAGGCTCCCGGGCATGTCTGGACCCAGTCCCCGCAGCCTGCCCCTTGGTGGGGCAGTACCCCCGGAGGCCAGGAAGGTCTGGGAAAGGCTGGCCAGGGGCAGGGGACCTACTGGGTCCTGCCCCTGTCCTGTGGGGCCTCTGAGCACAACCGGCCCTCTCCCACTGGAAGACCTCCCCGGCTGCCTCCAAAGTCCTGTTTGCCAACACTCCCACCCGCTGTTCACGCCAGACTTGCACAATGCTCCCAAGCCCGGGAGAAAAGCGCTTCGGGGTGGTGCTCTCTCCGGGCCCTTGCCCCTGAGCCTGGGGGCAAGGCACGGTGTCCACACTCCCAGCCCAAGTCAGAACCACATGCACACGTCTGTTCCTGCCCCCTGCACCGGCAGAGAGCTCGGGGGAGCCAGAGTCTGTCAGGCAGCTGCTGGGCTGGCCGCCTGTGTGGGAAGTGGCAGAGCCGACCTAGGGGCAAGTTGGGCCTCTTGCCCTCCCTGCTGCCCTGAGGCTGCTTGGCCAAAGAGGTCTTGGGCATCCAACCCCTTGCTGGTCCCTTCCCTCTGACGAGGCCCTCTGAGTTCCAGCACCTTGCAGTGTGGAGACAGCCCCTGCCAGCAACCTCCTCTCCAAGGAGGCCTAAACCGAGGCCTAGGCACAGGGGAAAGGCACCAGCGGGGATGAGCCTGGGGAGGCGCCCGGGCATGTATGGACCCAGTCCCCGCAGCCTGCCCCTTGGTGGCGCAGTACCCCCGGAGGCGAGGAAGGTCTGGGAAAGGCTGGCCAGGGGCAGGGGACCTGCTGGGTCCTGCCCCTGGCCTGTGGGGCCTCTGAGCACAACCGGCCCTCTCCCACTGGAAGACGTCCCCGGCTGCCTCCAAAGGCCGGTTTGCAAGCACTCCCGCCCACTGTTCCAACCAAGGGCGCACAACGCTCCCAAGCCCGGGAGAAAATCGCCTCGGGGTGGTGCTCTCTCCGGGCCCTTTCCCCTGAGCCTGGGGGCCAGGCAGGGTGTCCACACTCCCAGGCCAAGGCAGAACAACATGCACACGTCTGTTCCTGCCCCATGCACCGGCAGAGAGCTCGGGGGAGCCAAAGTCTGTCAGGCAGCTGCTGGGCTGGCCGCCTGTGTGGGAAGGGGCAGAGCCGACCTAGGGGCAAGTTGGGCCTCTTGCTCTCCCTGCTGCCCTGAGGCTGCTGGGTCAAAGAGGTCTTGGGCATCCAGCCCTTTGCTGGTCCCTTCCCTCTGACGAGGCCCTCTGAGCTCCAGCACCTTGCAGTGTGGAGACAGCCCCTGCCAGCAACCTCCTCTCCAAAGAGGCCTGAACCGAGGCCTACGCCCAGGGGAAAAGCACCAGCGGGGATGATCCTGGGGAGGCGCACGGACATGTCTGGACCCAGTCCCCGCAGCCTGCCCCTTGGTGGGGCAGTACCCCCGGAGGCCAGGAAGGTCTGGGCAAGGCTGGCCAGGGGCAGGGGCCCTGCTGGGTCCTGCCCCTGGCCTGTGAGGCCTCTGAGCACAACTGGCCCTCTCCCACTGGAAGACCTCCCCAGCTGCCTCCAAAATCCTGTTTGCAAACACTCCCGCCCGCTGTTCACGCCAGGCTCGCACAATGCTCCCAAGCCCGGGAGAAAAGCGCTTCAGGGTGGTGCTCTCTCCGGGCCCTTGCCCCTGAGCCTGGGGGCCAGGCAGTGGGTCCACACTCCCAGACCAAGGCAGAACCACATGCACACGTCTGTTCCTGACCCCTGCACCGGCAGAGAGCTCTGGGGAGCCAGAGTCTGTCAGGCAGGTGCTGGGCTGGCCGCCTGTGTGGGAAGGGTTAGAGCCGACCTAGGGGCAAGTTGGGCCTCTTCCTCTCCCTGCTGCCCTGAGGCTGCTGGGCCAAAGAGGTCTTGGGCATCCAGCCCCTTGCTGGTCCCTTCCCTCTGACGAGGCCCTCTGAGCTCCAGCACCTTGCAGTGTGGAGACAGCCCCTGCCAGCAACCTCCTCTCCAATGAGGCCTCAACCGAGGCCTAGGCCTAGGGGAAAGACACCAGCGGGGATGAGCCTGGGGAGGCGCCCGGGCATGTCTGGACCCAGTCCCCGCAGCCTGCCCCTTGGTGGGGCAGTACCCCCGGTGGCCATGAAGGTCTGTGCAAGGCTGCCAGGGGCAGGGACAGTGCTGGGTCCTGCCCCTGGCCTGTTGGACGTCTGAGCACAACCGGCACTCTCGCGCTGGAAGACCTCCCCGTCTGCCTCCAAAGGCCGGTTTGCAAGCACTCCCGCCCGCTGTTCCCGCCAGGCACGCACAATGCTCCCAAGCCCGGGAGAAAAGCGCTTCGGGGTGGTGCTCTCTCCGGGCCCTTGCCCCTAAGCCTGCGGGCCAGGCAGGGGGAACACACTCCCAGGCCAAGACAGAACGACATGAACACGTCTGTTCCTGCCCCTTATACCGGCAGAGAGCTCGGGGGAGCCAGAGTCTCTCAGGCAGGTGCTGGGCTGGCCGCCTGTGTGGGAAGGGGCAGAGCCGACCTAGGGGCAAGTTGGGCCTCTTGCTCTCCCTGCTGCCCTGAGGCTGCTGGGCCAAAGACGTCTTGGGCATCCAGCCCTTTGCTGGTCCCTTCCCTCTGACGAGGCCCTCTGAGCTCCAGCACCTTGCAGTGTGGAGACAGCACCTGCCAGCAATCTCCTCTCCAAGGAGGCCTCAACCGAGGCCTAGGCCCAGGGGAAAAGCACCAGCGGGGATGAGCCTGGGGAGGCGCCCGGGCATGTCTGGACCCAGTCCCCGCAGCCTGCCCCTTGGTGGGGCAGTACCCCTGGAGGCCAGGAAGGTCTGGGCAAGTCTGACCAGGGGCAGGGGACCTGCTGGGTCCTGCCCCTGGCCTGTGGGGCCTCTGAGCACAACCGGCCCTCTCCCACTGGAAGACCTCCCCGGCTGCCTCCAAAGGCCGGTTTGCAAGTGCTCCCGGCCACTGTTACCAGCAGGCGGGCACAATGCGCCTAAGCCCGGAAGAAAAGCGCTTCAGGGTGGTGCTCTCTCTGGGCCCTTGCCCCTGAGCCTGGGGGCAAGGCAGGGTGTCCACACTCCCAGGCCAAGGCAGAACCACATGCACACGTCTGATCTGCCCCCTGCACCGGCAGAGAGCTCGGGGGAGCCAGAGTCTGTCAGGCAGCTGCTGGGCTGGCCGCCTGTGTGGGAAGTGGCAGAGCCGACCTAGGGGCAAGTTGGGCCTCTTGCTCTCCCTGCTGCCCTGAGGCTGCTGGGCCATAGAGGTCTTGGGCATCCAGCCCCTTGCTGGTCCCTTCCCTCTGACGAGGCCCTCTGAGCTCCAGCACCTTGCAGTGTGGAGACAGCCCCTGCCAGCAACCTCCTCTCCAAGGAGGCCTCAACCGAGGCCTAGGCACAGGGGAAAGGCACCAGCGGGGATGAGCCTGGGGAGGCGCCCGGGCATGTCTGGACCCAGTCCCCGCAGCCTGCCCCTTGGTGGGGCAGTACCCCCGGAGGCCAGGAAGGTCTGGGCAAGGCTGGCCAGGGGCAGGGGCCCTGCTGCGTCCTGCCCCTGGCCTGTGGGGCCTCTGAGCACAACCGGCCCTCTCCCACTGGAAGAACTCCCCGGCTCCCTCCAAAGGCCAGTTTGCCAACACTCCCGCCCGCTGTTCCCGCCAGGCACGCACAATGCTCCCTAGCCCGGGAGAAAAGCGCTTCGGGGTGGTGCTCTCCTCGGGCCCTTGCCCCTGAGCCTGGGGTCCAGGCAGATGGTCCACACTCCCAGACCAAGGCAGAACCACATGCACACGTCTGTTCCTGACCCCTGCACCGGCAGAGAGTTCGGGGGAGCCAGAGTCTGTCAGGCAGCTGCTGGGCTGGCCGCCTGTGTGGGAAGGGGCAGAGCCGACCTAGGGGCAAGTTGGGCCTCTTCCTCTCCCTGCTGCCCTGAGGCTGCTGGGCCAAAGACGTCTTGGGCATCCAGCCCCTTGCTGGTCCCTTCCCTCTGACGAGGCCCTCTGAGCTCCAGCACCTTGCAGTGTGGAGACAGCCCCTGCCAGCAACATCCTCTCCAAGGAGGCCTCAACCAAGGCCTAGGCCCAGGGGAAAGGCACCAGCGGGGATGAGCCTGGGGAGGCGCCCGGGCATGTCTGGACCCAGTCCCCGCAGCCTGCCCCTTGGTGGGGCAGTACCCCCGGAGGCCAGGAAGATCTGGGCAAGGCTGGCCAGGGGCAGGGGCCCTGCTGTGTCCTCCCCATGGCCTGTGGGGCCTCTGAGCACAACCGGCCCTCTCCCACTGGAAGACCTCCCTGGCTGCCTCCAAAGGCCGGTTTGCAAGCACTCCCGCCCACTGTTCCCGCCAGGCGCGCACAATGCTCCCAAGCCCGGGAGAAAAGCGCTTCGGGGTGGTGCTCTCTCCGGGCCCTTGCCCCTGAGCCTGTGGGCAAGGCAGGGGGAACACACTCCCAGACCAAGGCAGAAACACATGCACACGTCTGTTCCTATCCCCTGCACCGGCAGAGAGCTCGGGGGAGCCAGAGTCTCTCAGGCAGGTGCTGGGCTGGCCGCCTGTGTGGGAAGGGGCAGAGCCGACCTAGGGGCAAGTTGGGCCTCTTGCTCTCCCTGCTGCCCTGAGGCTGCAGGGCCAAAGACGTCTTGGGCATGCAGCCCCTTACTGGTCCCTTCCCTCTGACGAGGCCCTCTGAGCTCCAGCACCTTGCAGTGTGGAGACAGCCCCTGCCAGCAACCTCCTCTCCAAGGAGGCCTCAACCGAGGCCTAGGCCCAGGGGAAAGGCACCAGCGGGGATGAGCCTGGGGAGGCGCCCGGGCATGTCTGGACCCTGTCCCCGCAGCCTGCCCCTTGGTGGGGCAGTACCCCCGGAGGCCAGGAAGGTCTGGGCAAGGCTGGCCTGGGGCAGGGGCTCTGCTGGGTCCTGCCCCTGGCCTGTGGGGCCTCTGAGCACAACCGGCCCTCTCCCACTGGAAGACCTCCCCGGCTGCCTCCAAAGGCCGGTTTGGAAGCACTCCCGCCCACTGTTCCCGCCAGGCGCGCACAATGCTCCCAAGCCCGGGAGAAAAGCGCTTCGGGGTGGTAGTCTCTCCGGGCCCTTGCCCCTGAGCCTGGGGGCCAGGCAGGGGATCCACAGTCCCAGGCCAAGGCACAACAACATGCACACGTCTGTTCCTGCCCCCTCCACCGGCAGAGAGCTGGGGGGAGCCAGAGTCTGTCAGGCAGCTGCTGGGCTGGCCGCCTGTGTGGGAAGGGGCAGAGCCGACCTAGGGGCAAGTTGGGCCTCTTGCTCTCCCTGCTGCCCTGAGGCTGCTGGGCCAAAGAGGTCTTGAGCATCCAGCCCCTTGCTGGTCCCTTCCCTCTGACGAGGCCCTCTGAGCTCCAGCACCTTGCAGTGTTGAGACAGACCCTGCCAGCAACCTCCTCTCCAAGGAGGCCTCAACCGAGGCCTAGGCCCAGGGGAAAGGCACCAGCGGGGATGAGCCAGTGGAGGGGCCCGGGCATGTCTGGACCCAGTCCCCGCAGCCTGCCCCTTGGTGGGGCAGTACCCCCGGAGGCCAGGAAGGTCTGGGCAAGGCTGGCCAGGGGCAGGGTCCCTGCTGGGTCCTGCCCCTGGCCTGTGGGGCCTCTGAGCACAACCGGCCCTCTCCCACTGGAAGACCTCCCCGGCTGCCTTCAAAGGCGGGTTTGCCAACACTCCCGCCCGCTGTTCCCGCCAGGCACACACAACGCTCCCAAGGCCAGGAAAAAAGCGCTTCGGGGTGTTGCTCTCTCCGGGCCCTTGCCCCAGAGCCTGGGGTCCAGGCAGTGGGTCCACACTCCCAGACCAAGGCAGAACCACATGCACACGTCTGTTCCTGACCCCTGAACCGGCAGAGAGCTCGGGGGAGCCAGAGTCTATCAGGCAGCTGCTGGGTTGGCTGCCTGTGTGGGAAGGGGCAGAGCCGACCTAGGGGCAAGTTGGGCCTCTTGCTCTCCCTGCTGCCCTGAGGCTGCTGGGCCAAAGAGGTCTTGGGCATCCAGCCCCTTGCTGGTCCCTTCCCGCTGACGAGTCCCTCTGAGCTCCAGCACCTTGCAGTGTGGAGACAGCCCCTGCCAGCAACCTCCTCTCCAAGGAGGCATCAACCGAGGCCTATGCCCAGGGGAAAGGCACCAGCGGGGATGAGCCAGGGGAGGCGCCCAGGCATGTCTGGACCCAGTCCCTGCAGCCTGCCCCTTGGTGGGGCAGTACCCCCGGAGGCCAGGAAGGTCTGGGCAAGGCTGGCCAGGGGCAGGGGACCTGCTGGGTCCTGCCCCTGGCCTGTGAGGCCTCTGAGCACAACCGGCCCTCTCCCACTGGAAAACCTCCACGGCTGCCTCCAAAGTCCTGTTTGCAAACACTCCCGCCCACTGTTCCCAGCAGGCTCGCACAACGCTCCCAAGCCCGGGAGAAAAGCGCTTCGGGGTGGTGCTCTCTCCGGGCCCTTGCCCCTGAGCCTGGGGGCAAGGCAGGGGGAATACACTCCCAGGCCAAGGCAGAACCACATGCCCACGTCTGTTCCTGTCCCCTGCACCGGCAGAGAGCTTGGGGGAGCCAGAGTCTGTCAGGCAGCTGCTGAGTTGGCCGCCTGTGTGGGAAGGGGCAGAGCCGCCCTAGGGGCAAGTTGGGCCTCTTGCTCTCCCTGCTGCCCTGAGGCTGCTTGGCCAAAGACGTCTTGGGCATCCAGCCCCTTACTGGTCCCTTCCCTCTGATGAGGCCCTCTGAGCTCCAGCACCTTGCAGTGTGGAGACAGCCCCTGCCAGCAACCTCCTCTCCAAGGAGGCCTCAACCGAGGCCTAGGCCCAGGGGAAAGGCACCAGCGGGGATGAGCCTGGGGAGGCGCCCGGGCATGTCTGGACACAGGCCCCGCAGCCTGCCCCTTGGTGGGGCAGTACCCCCGGAGGCCGGGAAGGTCTGGGCAAGGCTGGCCAGGGGCAGGGGCCCTGCTGCGTCCTGCCCCTGGCCTGTGGGGCCTCTGAGCACAACCGGCCCTCTCCCGCTGGAAGACCTCCCCGTCTGCCTCGAAAGGCCGGTTTGCAAGCACTCCCGCCCGCTGTTCCCGCCAGGCACGCACAATGCTCCCAAGCCCGGGAGAAAAGCGCTTCGGGGTGGTGCTCTCACCGGGCCCTTGCCCCTGAGCCTGGGGGCCAGGCAGGGGGAACACAATCCCAGGCCAAGGCAGAACGACATGCACACGTCTGTTCCTGCCCCCTACACCGGCAGAGAGCTCGGGGGAGCCAGAGACTGCCAGGCTGCTGCTGGGCTGGCCGCCTGTGTGGGACGGGGCAGAGCCGACCTAGGGGCAAGTTGGGCCTCTTGCTCTCCCTGCTGCCCTGAGGCTGCTGGGTCAAAGAGGTCTTGGGCATCCAGCCCTTTGCTGGTCCCTTCCCTCTGACGAGGCCCTCTGATCTCCAGCACCTTGCAGTGTGGAGACAGCCCCTGCCAGCAACCTCCTCTCCAAGGAGGCCTCAACCGAGGCCTAGGCCCAGGGGAAAGGCACCAGCGGGGATGAGCCTGGGGAGGCGCCCGGGGATGTCTGGACCCAGTCCCCGCAGCCTGCCCCTTGGTGGGGCAGTATCCCCGGAGGCCAGGAAGGTCTGGGCAAGGCTGGCCAGGGTCAGGGGCCCTGCTGGGTCCTGCCCCTGGCCTGTGGGGCCTCTGAGCACAACCGGCCCTCTCCCACTGGAAGACCTCCCCGGCTGCCTCCAAAGTCCTGTTTGCTAACACTCCCGCCCGCTGTTCACGCCAGGCTCGCACAAAGCTCCCAAGCCCGGGAGAAAAGCGCATTGGGGTGGTTCTCTCTCCGGGCCCTTGCCCCTGAGCCTGGGGGCAAGGCACGGGGAACACACTCCCTGGCCAAGGCAGAACCACATGCCCACGTCTGTTCCTGTCCCCTGCACCGGCAGAGAGCTTGGGGGAGCCAGAGTCTGACAGGCAGCTGCTGGGTTGGCCGCCTGTGTGGGAAGGGGCAGAGCCGACCTAGGGGCAAGTTGGGCCTCTTGCTCTCCCTGCTGCCCTGAGGCTGCTGGGCCAAAGACGTCTTGGGCATCCAGCCCCTTACTGGTCCCTTCCCTCTGACGAGGCCCTCTGAGCTCCAGCACCTTGCAGTGTGGAGACAGCCCCTGCCAGCAACCTCCTCTCCAAGGAGGCCTCAACCGAGGCCTAGGCCCAGGGGAAAGGCACCAGCGGGGATGAGCCTGGGGAGGCGCCCGGGCATGTCTGGACCCAGTCCACGCAGCCTGCCCCTTGGTGGGGCAGTACCCCCGGAAGCCAGGAAGGTCTGGGCAAGGCTGGCCACGGGCAGGGGCCCTGCTGGGTCCTGCCCCTGGCCTGTGGGGCCTCTGAGCACAACCGGCCCTCTCCCACTGGAAGACTTCCCCGGCTGCCTCCAAAGGCCGGTTTGCCAACACTCCCGCCCGCTGTTCCCGCCAGGCACGCACAATTCTCCCAAGCCCGGGAGAAAAGCGCTTCGGGGTGGTGCTCTCTCCGGGCCCTTGCCCCTGAGCCTGGGGTCAAGGCACGGTGTCCACACTCCCAGGCCAAGTCAGAACCACATGCACACGTCTGTTCCTGCCCCCTGCACCGGCAGAGAGCTCGGGGGAGCCAGAGTCTGTCAGGCAGCTGCTGGGCTGGCCGCCTGTGTGGGAAGTGGCAGAGCCGACCTAGGGGCAAGTTGGGCCTCTTGCCCTCTCTGCTGCCCTGAGGCTGCTGGGCCAAAGAGGTCTTGGGCATCCAACCCCTTGCTGGTCCCTTCCCGCTGACGAGGCCCTCTGAGCTCCAGCACCTTGCAGTGTGGAGACAGCCCCTGCCAGCAACCTCCTCTCCAAGGAGGCCTAAACCGAGGCCTAGGCACAGGGGAAAGGCACCAGCGGGGATGAGCCTGGGGAGGCGCCCGGGCATGTATGGACCCAGTCCCCGCAGCCTGCCCCTTGGTGGGGCAGTACCCCCGGAGGCGAGGAAGGTCTGGGAAAGGCTGGCCAGGGGCAGGGGACCTGCTGGGTCCTGCCCCTGGCCTGTGGGGCCTCTGAGCACAACCGGCCCTCTCCCACTGGAAGACGTCCCCGGCTGCCTCCAAAGGCCGGTTTGCAAGCACTCCCGCCCACTGTTCCAACCAAGGGCGCACAACGCTCCCAAGCCCGGGAGAAAATCGCCTCGGGGTGGTGCTCTCTCCGGGCCCTTTCCCCTGAGCCTGGGGGCCAGGCAGGGTGTCCACACTCCCAGGCCAAGGCAGAACGACATGCACACGTCTGTTCCTGCCCCATGCACCGGCAGAGAGCTCGGGGGAGCCAAAGTCTGTCAGGCAGCTGCTGGGCTGGCCGCCTGTGTGGGAAGGGGCAGAGCCGACCTAGGGGCAAGTTGGGCCTCTTGCTCTCCCTGATGCCCTGAGGCTGCTGGGTCAAAGAGATCTTGGGCATCCAGCCCCTTGCTTGTCCCTTCCCTCTGACGAGGCCCTCTGAGCTCCAGCACCTTGCAGTGTGTAGACAGCCCCTGCCAGCAACCTCCTCTCCAAGGAGGCCTCAACCGAGGCCTAGGCCCAGGGGAAAGGCACCAGCGGGGATGAGCCTGGGGAGGCGCCCGGGCATGTCTGGACCCAGTCCACGCAGCCTGCCCCTTGGTGGGGCAGTACCCCCGGAAGCCAGGAAGGTCTGGGCAAGGGTGGCCACGGGCAGGGGCCCTGCTGGGTCCTGCCCCTGGCCTGTGGGGCCTCTGAGCACAACCGGCCCTCTCCCACTGGAAGACTTCCCCGGCTGCCTCCAAAGGCCGGTTTGACAACACTCCCGCCCGCTGTTCCCGCCAGGCACGCACAATTCTCCCAAGCCCGGGAGAAAAGCGCTTCGGGGTGGTGCTCTCTCCGGGCCCTTGCCCCTGAGCCTGGGGGCAAGGCATGGGGAACACACTCCCAGGCCAAGGCAGAACCACATGCCCACGTCTGTTCCTGTCTCCTGCACCGGCAGAGAGCTTGGGGGAGCCAGAGTCTGTCAGGCAGCTGCTGGGTTGGCCGCCTGTGTGGGAAGGGGCAGAGCCGCCCTAGGGGCAAGTTGGGCCTCTTGCTCTCCCTGCTGCCCTGAGGCTGCTGGGCCAAAGACGTCTTGGGCATCCAGCCCCTTACTGGTCCCTTCCCTCTGACGAGGCCCTCTGAGCTCCAGCACCTTGCAGTGTGGAGACAGCCCCTGCCAGCAACCTCCTCTCCAAGGAGGCCTCAACCGAGGCCTAGGCCCAGGGGAAAGGCACCAGCGGGGATGAGCCTGGGGAGGCGCCCGGCCATGTCTGGACCCAGTCCCCGCAGCCTGCCCCTTGGTGGGGCAGTACCCCCGGAGGCCAGGAAGGTCTGGGCAAGGCTGCCAGAGGCAGGGACACTGCTGGGTCCTGCCCCTGGCCTGTGGGGCCTCTGAGAACAACTGGCACTCTCCCGCTGGAAGACCTCCCCGGCTGCCTCCAAAGGCTGGTTTGCAAGCACTCAATCCCGCTGTTCACGCCAGCTGCGCACAATGCTCCCAAGCCCGGGAGAAAAGCATTTTCGGGTGGTGCTCACTCCGGGCTTTGGAAGACCTCCCCGGCTGCCTCCAAGGCCGGTTTGCAAGCACTTCTTCCTGCTGTTCCCGCCACCCGCGCACAATGCTCCCAAGCCTGGGAGAAAAGCGTTTCGGGGTGGTGTTCTCTCTGGGCCCAAGAAAGACCTCCCGGGCTGCCCCCAAATGCCGGTTTGCAAGCACTCCCACTCGCTGTTCCCGCCATCCGTGCAAATGCTCCAAGCCCAGGAGAAAAGCCCTTCAGGGTGGTGCTCTCTCCCGGCCCTTGGAAGACCTCCCCGGCTGCCTCCAAAGGCTGGATTTCAAGTACTCCCTCCCGCTGTCCCGCCAGCTGCACACAATGCTCCCAATCACGGGAGAAAAGCGCTTCGGGGTGGTGCTCTCTACGGGCCCTTGGAAGACCTCCCCGTTTGTCTCCAAAGGCCGGTTTGCAAGCACTCATGCCCGCTGTTCCCGTCAGCCGCGCACAATGCTCCCAAGCCTAGGAGAAAAGCGCTTCGGGGTGGTGCTCTCTCCCGGCCCTTGGAAGACCTCCCTGGCTGCCTCCAAAGGCCGGTTTGCAAGCACTCAATCCCGCTGTTCCCGCCAGCCGCGCACAATGCTCCCAAGCCCGGGAGAAAAGCGCTTCGGGGTGGTGCTCTCTCCTGGCCCTTGGAAGACCTCCCCGGCTGCCTCCAAAGGCTGGTTTTCGAGAACTCCCTCCCGCTGACCCGCCAGCCGCACACAATGCTCCCAAGCCCGGGAGAAAAGCATTTTGGGGTGGTCTCTCTCCGGGCCCTTGGAAGACTCCCCGGCTGCCTCTAAAGGCCGGTTTGCAAGCACTCATGTCCTCTGTTCCCGACAGCCGCGAACAATGCTCCCAATTCCGTGAGAAAAGTGCTTCGGGATGGTGCTCTCTCCGGGCCCTTGGAAGACCTCCCAAGCTGCCTCCAAAGTCCGGTTTGCAAGCACTCCCGCCCGCTGTTCCCGCCAGCCTCGCACAATGCTCCCAAGCCCGGGAGAAAAGCGCTTCGGGGTGGTGTTCTCTCCGTGCCAATGGAGGACCTCCCTGGCTGCCCCCAAAGGCCGGTTTGCAAGCACTCCCACTCGCTGTTCCCGCCAGCCACGCACAATCCTCCAAAACCCCGGAGAAAAGCGCTTCGGGGTGGTGTTCTCTCCGTGCCCATGGAAGACCTCCCGGGGTGCCCCCAAAGGCCGGTTTGCAAGCACTCCCACTCGCTGTTCCCGCCATCCGCGCACAATGCTCCCAAGCCCGGGAGAAAAGCATTTTGGGGTGGTGCTCACACCGGGCCCTGGAAGACCTCCCCGGCTGCCTCCAAAGGACGGTTTTCAAGCACTCCTGCCTGCTGTTCCCGCCACCCGCGCACAATGCTCCCAAGCACGGGAGAAAAGCGCTTCGGGGTGGTGCTCTCTACAGGCCCTTGGAAGACCTCCCCGGCTGCCTCCAAAGGCCGGTTTGCAAGGACTCCTTCCTGCTGTTCCCGCCATCCGCGCACAATGCTCCCAAGCCCGGGAGAAAAGCATTTTGGGGTGGTGCTCACACCGGGCC